>NC_058131.1:157326749-157354182 GCF_016433145.1 Gracilinanus agilis | reverse complement strand
TTTTTTTTTTCTCTCATCTTCCCTTCCCTGGATCCACATTCCAATCTCCTCACTCTAAATTAAGCCAAATTATTCAAGTGTTCTTCAGTTTAGCACACCTAGTAGGTTAGGATTGAGGTCCTAAAACCTGATTCATTGTCTCTTCAAATAGATCATGAAGTTCTCTCCAAGCCTGAAATTTTAATTAGAGATATGGTTGTCCATGAGCAAGATATGACTTTTGCCTTGAGCAGACTGGAGTGACACTGTTTTCTTCAGTTGAAAGTTTCCCTTGCCTCCTGAATGGATTAGATCTCCTGCTAGATGAATTATTTAAATATTTGTTTTTGTTCTTGTTCTGTTGGCTCAGTTGTGTCTGACTTTTAAGAACCCCATTTGAGGTTTTCTTGGCAAAGATACTGGAGTGGTTTGCCATTTCCTTGTCCAGCTCCTTCTATATATAAAGAAACTGAGGCAAACAAGGTGAAATGACTTGCTCAGGATCATGTAATGAGTAGGTATCTGAGGCTAGATTTGAACTCATGAAAATGAATCTTCATGGTTCCAAGCCCAGTGCTCTATCCACTGTGCCACTTAGCTGCTATAATTTAAATATTAGCCTGCTTTTAATTTTCTTCTCTAGAAACTAGCAGATTTTAAAGAGAACTGGACTGGGAATCAAGAGACTTGTATTCTTGTCTTGGCTCATCCAATAATTATATCCTGGATGGGGATGGGAGGGAAAGTTAATATATAAAGAGATCAGAAATGTGTGGTGGGGCAGGCTATGGAAAGTTCTTTTTGGAAGGGGGAAGGGGGTGACATGGTCAACTTTGAATATTAGGAACATAAATTTGGCAGCTGAGTGAAAGATAGGCTGGAAAAGGGAAAGACCTAGAGACAGACTGACCAACCAGCAGGCTTTTGCAATAATCCAGGTGCAAGGAAATAAGGACCTGCTCCAAATTCAAAATTAAAATTCAATAAACATTAATTAAGGACTACTTTGTGCCAGACACTGTGCTAAGTACAGGGGGTACAAGTAAGAAAACACAATTTTCTCCTTCTAAGAGCTTACAATCTAATGGAGGGAGACAACACACAAAGGAAACTAGAAAGTGGGAGTTAAGAGTGAGAGCCACCACAGTGTCCATGGGAGAGAAAATGATGTTCCATGGGGTTAAAGCCAAGCTGATGGAAAATGGAAAGTTTCACCAGGATGGTGATAGTGTCAGAGGAGAAGGGGGCACATCTAAGAGATTTTACAAAGAAACAGTGTTACGATTAAAAATGATAAAGACATATAATATAAGAGAAATTAATGTTTTAATAGCCATGGCCTTGTTGGTGAAATATATATGACCACGCTTGACTATCTTTTAAATTTACCACCAGTGCCCATCCTGACTCTCTCATACACCAGCCAGCCCATCCAGGTAACCAAGAGACTTTCTCTAGGCCCTCCTCCGAATTTAAGCTTCCCTATGCGTGGGGACGTCAGACGTCCCCACGCCCCAAAACCAGAAACCAGAAACCCATTGGAATCATGGGAAATGTAGTCTCATAGCCCCCACGTGTCCATAGGAAGTCTGCTAGACACTTTCAAATAGCACCTCCCTGAATTCAAAACAAACAATAGAAATGACAGGATTTGACAGTATAGAGGGAAGAGAAAAGAGGGCCTAGGACAGAGCCTTGGTGTGTGGGTGTGACTTGGTTGAAAATTTAGCAAAGGAAACTTTAAAGAAGTGGTCAGACAAGTAGGAAGAAAGCCAGGAGAGAGCAGTGTCCTGAAAAACAAGAGAATAATTTCAAGAAGAGGGAGGTGATTGATAGTGTCATAGGCTACAGAGAAGTCAAGAAGGATGAGGACTGAGAAAAGGCTATAAGATCTGGCAATTGAGAGAGGAAACTTTGGAGAGTGCAGTTTCAGTTGAAAGACAGGTTAGAAGCCATGTATCTGAGAGTTAAAAGAAGGGAGTAACAAGATAGAAAGTAGAGGCATTGGTTGTAGACCATTTTCTTGAGTTTAAACAGAAAAAGGAGAAGAGTTATAAAAAGACAGGTAGCAGAGATAGAGGGATCAAGTGAAGATTTGAGGTTTTGTTTTGTTTTGTTCTATTTTGGTGGGAGAGACATAGGTATATTTGTAGGCAATAGGAAAGCAATCAGTAGACAGAGAGATTGAAGATAAGTGAGAGAATGAGGGTGATAGAGGGAGCAATCTGCTGTTCATGGGATAGAATAGGATCACTTGTGCATGGAGAGGGATTTGCCTTAGCAAAGAAAAGGAATGCCTAGATTATAGATTTATCCATAAGGAATAAATTGTTCAGGATTGGAAGCATAAGAAAAAGACAGGGACGTGGTACACCACATTCATAATTAGAATTCATTAATATTTTCTACCAAACCCGTTGCACCAAGACATAGCTTCTAGGTCTGGGAAACTGATCCCAATTTCCTGGGGGAAGAAATAGTTTCTAATCTCCCCCTTACAGGCAAAACAAAATTAAGAGGTGACACAGCAGTCCTAAAACAGGACCATACCAGAATGGCAATACAGGGGAGGAGTTTAGAACATAGTGATCTGCCATAAAAGATTGAAGGTTTGGGGAATCAAGCTGTCAGAAGAATGATAATAGTCATTTCCTATTACACACCCTGTATCTTGACTTTTAAAATTATTTCCTTCCTTCCTTCTTTTTTTTCCTCCCTTCTTCCCTTCCTTCCTTCCATTTCATCAGTTCAGGAAACTTTTGTTGAAGAACTCCCTCTATCAATACAGATTGGAGCCTTCTCTACAATTTATACCACAAGAAATATTCGATTTCTCAAGTGTCACACAGCCAATATGTATCAGATACATGACTTGAACCCAGATTTTGCTAAATCTGAGGACAGCAATCTACCCACACTGTTACATACCTGGACTTCTGTCAAGTCATTGGTGTCTTCTCTTAGTCTCATAGATTTCAGCACACGGATAAAACTATAGTTCTACTAGACCTGGCCTTTTGGTTTACCTAGTTCCTAGTCTGGACTTTACTCCTCTCTTCAGGAAATGCTTGTCCTTCCTTCACCTTGGGCCATGCTGACCTTCCCTGAACAGGATGAAATATCAAGAATCTAAGTAATCCCCAGATTGTATTTTTCAGTTCCTGAATAAATAAAAATGGTCTTGTGTTGTCTTAGTCTAGTGACAAAGGGGTGTGATTTAAGACTTTCCCAAGGGGGCAGTTAGAAAGCACAGTGGATAGAGTCCGAGGCCTGGAAAGGAGACATCCTAAATTCAAATTTGGCCTCAGATGCTTCCTAGCTGTGTAACTCTGGACAAGTCATTTAACCCTAAATCCCTAGCTCTTACCACTCTTTTGCCTTGGAATCAATACTTAGCATCGATTCTAAGACAGAGGGACAAGTTTAAAAATAAAATAAATTCATTGAAGTCTTTAAGAATCATTTCATGGGGGGTGAAAGGGAGGATTGTGTTACATAGTGTAACCATAAAACAGGATAAGTTTTTAGTAAAATAGTGAACTTTCGTTTTGTTTGGAGGAGGAGATAACTTATTCTCTCTCTCTCTCTTTCTCTCTCTCTCTCTCTCTCTTTCTTTCTCTCTCTCTCTCTCTCTCTCTCTCTCTCTCTCTCTCTCTCTCTCTCTTTCTCTCTCTCCCCTCCCCTCCCCTCCTTATGTTACGTTAAGGGAAAATTCATATCTTAAATTTTTTTCCTGTAATTTAGTAGCATGAGCAAAATATCAGAAAGTTACATTCTTCTAAAAGCTAGTGGACTTGGGTAAGTGAATTCCTTTTCTGAATCTTAGCTGTTTCCTCTGTAAAATTAATAGGTAGATTATTTCTGAGGTCCCTTTTATTACCAAAAATTTTCTGTGGTCTACAACTTTCACATTCTTTAATTCAAGAATCTAATAAACATTTGTTAAATATCTACATAAACTACTGTGTTGGGTGATTTGAGAAAATTGCATAAGATTTAATGGCTACCCTCATGGAGCCTACAATTGAATATGGAGGTATGTCATATAAAGACATGTTTAATAGTCAATATTATGTGATTAATACTTTGCAATAGTTAAAGGGAGCATCTGTGGAGAAACCAAACTTTTGTAATCCTAGAGGATCCTAGTGGTAGAGCTGGACGGGACCTCAGAACCCATATAGGCTAAGATGGGGTAACAAGAGGTTAAATGACTTGTATAAGATCAATCCAGTAGAAAATGGCAGAGCCTGATTCTCATACAAATTTGATTATCCTTACCTTTGATTATTACTTCATCCTCTTCAGGCACATTGACAAGAAGCATGATAGTTCAGATGCTTGAGCACTATTCTGGGAATCAGGAGAATTGGATTTTGGTCCTAACTCTACTAAGAATTCATGGATAAGTGAATTTTCAAGGTCACAGAGGTAATAAGTGACAGCATCTGGATTTGAACCCAGGTCTTCTGACTTCAAATCCAGCATTCTTTCCATTGCAGCATTCTGTGGAAAGAGTAGTAAACTAGTAGTCTGGAGATCTGGCTCTGATATTAACTTAATATTTAATGTTGGGGAAGTAATTTGACCTCATCAAGTGTTATTTTTCCCCTTAGTAAAATGGGGATAATAATGACCCTACCAACCTCCTATGAATGTTAAGAAATCATTTTGGAGGGTAGGAAGGGTGAGAAGGACAAGACTTTTAAAATTCAGCATCCCACTAAGGTTGAGTTGTTAATTCAGCAGTAGAAGTGATTTTTCAAGTTGTAATTTAAATAACATAATTTTTTTTCTATTTCATAGAATCTTGAAGTTCTAGTAGTTTTTATCTAATCTAAAAGCACAGTCGATAGCCTCCTTCATGGTTTAATTTCAAAAGCAGACTTTCCCTGTCTGTGGACATCTACCAGAGGTCTATTTGGCTCATCTTTGTTTTTCTCTTAAAATGCAAATATCTGGTAATATACTAAGGCTTATCAGTCATTTATACATTAGTGTGAATGATTAATTTTATCAGTTCTTTTACTAGGAGCAGACTTTGATAGGGGAATAAAAAGGAGGATTGTGTGTGATGTCATTGTCTAAGGGATAAGGAAAAGGATATACACCTGAGTTGGGCGAGAGCAGACAAGATATACACAGAATATGGGACTTCTTGCTATTCAGCTGTTTTCAGCCATATCTGACTATTCATGACCCCATTTGGGTTTTTCTCAGCAAAAATACTGGAGTGATTTGCCATTTCCTTCTCCAGATCATTTTACTGATGAGGAAATTGAGGCAAAAAGGGTGAAGTGACTTGGCACGGCCACATAGCTAGTAAGTGTCTGAGTTGAGGTTTGAACTCATGAAAATGAGTTTTCCTGACCAGCCCAGCACTCTATCCATTGCACCACCTACCTGCCAAATATGGGACTTGGGAGGCAATTAATAAATGCTTACAGATTGATTGAGGGGCCAAAGATAAATCCTTGCCTACTTTACAGTTTTTCCTGAGACCAGGCCTAAAGCCAAGTATTCCTGAAGTATTAGAGACTTCAGCTGACTGGCTATAATTTATTCAAAGATCTTTAAAAATTGGCTCAGTTCAGCTAGCTGTGAAGATGTGTCCAACTTCTGATATTTCAGAGGTTACAACAGTCTCTAGGAAGGAAAGGAAAAGGTCAGGCAGATCTTGCATGATCCAGCTTTCATCCAAGGCCAGATTTGGAATAGTAAAATCAACATGTTATTTTGACTTTTGAGCTCCTTGGAAGCAAGAGACAGATCTTTTCACAGAACCACCAACTTGGAAGGGAACTCAGAGGCCATTTAATCTAACCTGTACCTAAACAAAATGACCTCTCTATGACATAACCTAATAACTGGTCATGCAGCCTTGATGAGGAGGAACCTACTATTTCCCTAGGCAACTCATTCCATTTTTAAGGAGCTCTATTTGTTAGAAGGGGCAGGTAGATGGCACAGCGGTTAGAATTCTGGACCTGGAGTCAGGAAGACTCATCTTTGAGAGTTCAAATCTGGCCTCAGACACTTATTAGCCATGTGACCCTGTGCAAGTTATTTCACCCTGATTGCCTCAGTTTCCCCATCTGTAAATTGAACTGGAGAAGAAAATGGCAAATCATTACAGTATCTTTGTTGAGAAAACCCCAAATGGAGTCATGAAGAGTCAAATAGAACTGACATATGCTTGAACAATAACATTTGTAAGGAAGGTTTTGTTTATAATAAGCCAAAAATCTGTCTTTCTCTAACTTCTGTTCATTATTCCTGCTTTCTATCCTCTGGAACCAAGCAGAAGGCAGCCAGGTAGCACATTGGATAGAGGACTAGACCTGGAATCAGGACACCTGGGTTGAAATCTAGCGTCAGATACTTCCTAGCTATGTGACCCTGGGCAAGTCACATAACCCTAATTGTCTAGCCCTTGCTGTTCTTCTGTTGTAGAACTGATATTAAGATAGAAGTTAAGGGTTAAAAAAACAAACAAAAAAGAAGAATCAAGCATACCTTCCATGTATCTTCAGATATTTGAAGACAGCTATTATGTGCTTCCTAGTCTTCTCTTCTCCAGACTGAACATCCCTAGTTCCTTCAGGTGATCCTTACATAGCATAATATTTGTATCTCCAGTACTTAGTATATAGTAAGTGCTTAATAAATGCTTTACATTCATTCATTTATTCATTTGTTCATTCATTCATTCATTCATTCATTCATTCATTCATTCATGATGCCTCATTCTCTTACCATCCTGGTCAACTTGTATGGACATACCACTATCCATCTAAGTCAGAAGGTTCAGGTTGAGTGAAGGTCCAAAGAAGCAACCTTGGATAAGATTAGGAAGAGAAAATGTTGTTCGATTATTTTCTCAGGAGCTGGTGTGCAGTTAAGTGAGCTATTTAAACACTGCAGGCTTTCCCCTCAGTGTCAGCAGAGTCCACTGGGAGATCTGCTTGAAGCAGTTCTTGGTTGATGGCTTCAATTCCAAGCTGTTGGATACATCTGTGTTCCCATTTTGTTTGTTTTCTAAGTTATAGCATACACTGAGGAAACAGGAGTGCCCGTATTGTTAACTGGGGTGGCAGTGGATAAGGTAGATTTAACTAAGCTATCAAAACAGCTGTTCAGTGATATCTAGAGAGCATTCTACGAGAGTCTACATAGGAGAGGAGTCTGTTTTATATCATAATATGGCTTGTATTTAGGTGGTGTCTTTCATCTGGAGTTTGTATTTGTTTCAGCAGTCAGTAAAGTGTGTCCACGCATACATGCATGCGTAGAATGTAGAATGAGGCTACTTGCTTCCTTCTAAATGCTAAAAGCAGACATGGAGGTTTCCCAAGGAAATCTCCAGCTATACAGTGGCTTGGAGTACAGAACTGACTTTTCTTCTCATCCCACCCCCTGCTAACGAGTCATAAAAATAGCTCACACAAATAAAGAGGATAATAATAATTTCACTTTCATACAATGCTTTCTGGTTTACAAAGCACTTGCCTCGCAATTCTTTCAAATAGGTTGCAAAAGTATTAGTAACTCCATTTAACAGATGAGAAAACTGAAGGTCAAAGAAGTTGTGACTTTCTTGCCCATGGCTAAAGAACTATTAAGGGCTGGAGCCAGGACTCAAACTCATGTTTAAGGATGCACCAATCCCTGCGGTCAAGGGCTGAAGGCAACAGGCTGTATGTGCTTCCACCTTGGTTTTGATTATAGGTAGTTTGGTAGTAAGGGCAGCTAGGTGGTGCAGTGGATAGAGTACTGGGTTTTGAAACAGGAAGATTTCTCCCCTAGAGTTTAAATCTGGCCTTAGATGCTTTCTAGCTATGTGACCCTGGGCAAGACACTGCACCCTTTTTGCCTCAGTTTCCTTATCTATAAAATTAGCTAGAGAAGGAAATTGTAAACCACTATAATATCTTTACCAAGAAAACTCCAAATGAGGTCATGAAGAGTTGGACAAGATATCAATTCGAGTCTTTGTTCTTCTACTTACAAGCCAGAAGGGTAAAGTGAGAAAAAAGCATTGATTTAAAGTCAGAAGACTTGAGTTCAAATCCCAATGGTGTTACCTATCAATGATAAGTAGGATTTGCTGTTTTCAAAGGTCAGGAGTCTTCTTTTTAAAAGAAGAGCTTTAAGTGAGATGATCTTTAAAGCTCCCTTGAAGAGCTAAGAGCCTATGAGCACAGGTAGCACAGTTAACCTCACTGAATCTCAATTATAAAATGGAGCTAATAATGCCCACGTAACTACCGGAGTAATTGTGGGGATCAAATGAAATCTTGTATATAAAATGCTTTATAAACAAAAAAATCCAAGCCACCTGCATCTCCACAAAACAGGTTCTGAATATTGGAATGAAAGACAACTAAACTCCTGCCAGCCTACTTTGGACCCATCAACCAATCAGTCAATCAATGAGCACTGATTAAACACTGGTTATATGCCAGACACTATACAAAATTCTGGGGACACAAAGAAAGTTGTAAATGGTCCCTGCCCTCATTGAGCTTGCACTTGAATGGGAAGGAGGGTAACATGAATATAAATAGGTACATATAATATACACATAGAGTAGATGAAAGGAAACTTTAGGAAGTAGGTGGACTAGGAAAGGTCTCTTACAAAAGGTAGGATTTGAGCTGAAATACAACTTATGCTGCCACTGGCCTACCTGTACCCCAACATCTTGTCCCTCAAAACATTTTTTACTACCACCACCACTACCATCTCTGCTACTCCATTCTACACAAAGGAAATAAATCAAAATTCTACTCGAGATTTCTCAGTTGTTGAAATGACTATTCTCCTATATGCCCTTTTGTGCCAGATAGGTCCTAGATTGGAAAGATTGTTGGTCTGACCAAGTGTGCCATTTATTATCCACCCTGTTTTTGGTACCTTGCCATTGAATGTGCCCTCCAGGGGACTTGAATCAAACTTTATAGAATTGAAACCATAAAAACTAAAGAGATGCTGTGATAGAGGTCACTCAGAATTCCACTTCTAAACCTTCCATCCTCTTGCTATGCTTGGAGAAAGTCATGTATTTTTTTCAAAGCCTTAGTTTTTCTATCAACAAAATTGAAACAGCCATTCTCCCACCATTCTTTCCCCCCCTTTTCCCCCTCCTCTAACACATATAAACCCACTTCAAAGAGGTGAAATGAGAATGAGTTGAGCAATGTAAATTTTATTCCAGGGAAGTAGTAGTAGTAGTAGTAATAGTAGCAGCAGCAGCAGTAGTAATCTCAGTGCCTCTAGATTGATGAAAATAGGACATTAGTAATTAAAGTGTAGTAATAGCACAGTACTAGTGGTATAGTTGTAGAAGTCGTAATAATATCAAAGCTTTAGAGCTAGAAGGGGGTCTCAGAGGTCATGTAGTCTAACCCCCTCATTTTACAGGTAGAGAAGTTGAGGCCTAGAGAGGTATGGTGCCTTATCCAAAGTCACACAGTTTGTAAATGGAAAAAATGGTATTTGAACTCAGGTTCTGTGACTCCAGGAATTGTATTATGTGGCCCAATTGCTAATATTTCTATATCATTTTAAAATTACATCCATTGGGGAGCTGGGTGGCTCAGTGGATTGAGAGCCAGGCCTAGAGATGGGAGGTCCTAGGTTCAAATCTGGCCTCAGACACTTCCCAGCTGTGTGACTCTGGGCAAGTCACCTAACTCCCATTGCTCACCCTTACCACTCTTCTGCCTTGGAGCCAATACACGGTATTGACTCCAAGACGGAAGATAAGGGTTTCTAAAAAATAAATAAATAAAATAAAATTACATCCATTATCCTATTTAAGCCTTCTAGCAATCCTGTAAGGCAAGTTGTAAATAACCCTATTTAATAGTGAAGAAAATGAGGCTCAAAGAGACTAAAGTATTTGTCTGTGGCCACATAGCTAGTAAATATTAAAGGTAAGATTTGAATCTTGGTTTTCTTGACTCCAAGCCTAGCACTCTACATAAAGAAAAAGTATGTCTGGCTTACCTCAGCATATGGAGATGGGGTTGGGGAAAGGGGATGGGGCGGTCAGTTCTCCTTAGCTAGTAAAGTACTGATTTCTATGGCCATCTATTGCAGTTGCAATGAAGAAGACAGAGTAGTGTTGAGTCTCCTAACAGAAAGTAGAGGGCAGCACATTGGAAACAAGGCAACGTAATTTGGGAGCATATCCCTTTACCTCCCTGATTCTGCTTCCTCATCTATAAAATAGGATATTAACAATTATATTATCTTTCTCACAACAGGGTTGTTATGAGGAAAGAGCACACCACAGAGTGCAACAGAAATGTGAGCTATTATTCTCATGATTGGTCTCTTACTGGTTTTGTTAGAGTGAAGGGGAAGGCAAAAATTAAGAGGCAATCAAGTCTAGATAAAAGATCAGGTTCATCAAAAATAGATTCCGAGGAGACAGGGCTTTGAAAAAATGGAAATGGAGAGTTAAGGGAATGAAAAGGGAGAGGGGGCCGGAGGAGAGGGTACAGGTCGAGGGAAAGTTTACTGATGAGGAATGAAGGAAGACTCATCCAGATGTAAAGGACTTGTTACTGGGGTGAGATGAAGTATTGGGAATGGAAAAGTATATGGACAGGCCAAGAGGAAGATGAATGGGTAAGAAAAGGAATAGCCAAGTGTGGACCATAGTCAGCTGATAGATTGCTGTTCATAATTAGGTTGGACCCAACTCCAAAAAAGCCATCGTTTCATTTTGTAGCTATTCTTTCTGCAGATACATTTCACAATCTCTTCATGCCTTGGAAACGTTCTCTAGGAATTACAGTGGCCAGAAAATTCATCATCTGGTGTCCAGCTTTACAGCAATGAGCCTCTCCCAACTCAACCAAACTAATCTTCAACATATAGACACAAAGTCCATCACAGGACCTTCACTAAACCTTTTCAGCTTAGTAGTTATCCTTCAAGAACTCAGAGTCACCTCTATATCACAATGAAGCTTCACAATAGAACTTTAGAGAGGACAGAAACTTTCTCCAGATACAATTTTGGCTATTATAATACATATAATGTAACTAAAATGGAATCTGCTCAGATATGGATCAGGCTAAAGATGATCAAAAATGGTATTTCCAGGGACCTTTGAGGCTCCAATTTGCTAATTATCCTGTTCCTGCTAATTGATATTATGTCATGATGATTAGCACACTAGACAGACATGGTATCCAGATGCTGGTACCTTGCCATTGAATGTGCACTCCAGGGGACTTGGGTCAAACTGGTTTGATAACCCTCTGATTATTGTCAAGCCAGGCACAAAACTGCCTGCCAAAGGTGTTCACACTTGCCATGAAGGAGGTGCAGTATAAAGTCCAGCTTGAAGAAAGGTTTCCTATAAATGTGGTTGTTTGTAGAAGGCATCGTATGATTACATCTTGGGTGATCCACACTGTTATCCAGGATGTTTTAGCTTTCCCTCTTAACTTTGAGTCATCTGTAAATCTGATAACTGTGTCATTATATCTTTATCCAAATTATTAATAAGAATGTTAACTAAGACAAGACCAAACATAATTCTCTGGGGATACTCCACTGGAAAGTTTCTTCCTAGTTGATGTCAAAGTGTCAATGACTACTCTTTGCATTCGATCATTCAGCCAATTCAGAATTCATCTATTGTACTGTCAGCTGGCTTACATCTTATCCTTTTTACCAGAGAATAACATGATAAACTTTATGGAACCTTTTGCCAAAATCTAGGTAAACTACACCTGGATCATTTTTCTGATCTCTTAGTCTAGTAACCCTGTCAAAAATGGAAATAAGATTAGCCTGTCATGAAGATATTTAAACTGACTGCTCAGTAGTCCAACTGCAACAGCCTCAGCTTTATTATTGCACAGCCAAAAAAAAAGCCGTGAAGGTCATTGCCAGCCATTTGTCACAGTCTGAACATGAAGCTATTAACAGTTTCTAGTTTGATCTTGAGTTTGATAATAAGTTTTGGCAGACCACAAATGCTTGGATGCCCTTCAGACACTGTTAACTAGTGGTCAGAGAACCAAAGTAGGAGGCTTAGGTTTGGTTCTTGGCCATGACAATCTCACTTTTGTTTTGACCTTAGATAAGACTTTAAAGTCTTAGGTATTCTCCATGACAGAGAAAGGACAATGTAGCTTTTTTGCTTTGTGTGGAGGAGAAACTGGAGGTCTTTTTGTGATGAACTACATCATGTGGAACAAGCAAAAAGTTAGCAAATACAAATCGAGTTAAAACATCAACAAACATTTGTTAAATACTTACTGTGTCCTAGGAACTGTGGTGAGTGCTGGGTATTATAAGAAAGGCAAAAACGGTCTCTGCCCTCAAGGAACTCACAATCTAATGCTCATTCCAATTTTTGCATTGGTGACTACTAAGTTTTAAAAGATGGGGGCAGCTAGCTGGCTTGGTGGATTGAGAGCCAGACCTAGAGACAGGAAATCCTGGATTTAAATCTGGCCTCAAACACTTCCTAGCTATGAGACCCTGGACAAGTCACTTAACCCCAATTGCCTATCCCTTATCATTCTTATGCCTTGGAACCAGTACACAGTAGTGATTCTAAGATGAAAGTAAGGGTTTTAAAAAGGGGGGGGGGGGAAGTATTAATAAAACTAGGTAAAGTCCTTCAGTGACTCAAAGAGTTTTCCTGTGGTAGACTTACAGAAAGATATAGTCAACAGTCATGCAAATTAAGTTTCATTCTGCACTTTTGAGGGAGGGAATATCCACTCCTATAAGATCATAGACCCACTAAAATACTATAGCAATAACATCATGGTGGGCACAGTCATCTGAGATTCTCGATTGTGTCACTCAGTAAAAAGAAGTTAATCCTACTAGATTCATTTGTTGAATTCTATGACTTCAGTTTTATTCTTCAAAAAAAAAAAAGGAGAATTAAAATCAGGTTTTCAGTTTAGTAAGAAGGGACCAGCTAATAATGCTCGCTGCCATTCCATTCACATATTCTTGCTCTAAAACTAAATCCTGCCCTGTACTGTCTAGTCCTTGCCATCTTTTCTCCTCCCCTCTTCGGATCCAAAGTTAATTATGGCTTCTGGAATATCTGTATGAAATGAAGAGGCTCAGGAGCTAGAGCACGGCAGGGGAGGTTTCCAGAACATGGAACATGCTCTAGGCTGCTCCATCTTGAGTATACCCTAAGGCACTTCTCTTGCCAATTTGCCCTAGTTATGCTATTGTTGGTAACTGTTTTCTCTCAATCCATATAATAGCCATTTGTCATTGAGTTACATTTCCATAGGTTCTCTGTGTGTGTATGTGAATAATTGTGCCAGTTGAAGGACAGAGATGTTAAGAATGGCTCGTGATCAATAGGTTATTGTCCACTGATGGTTATGAAACCCAACAACCCAACATAATACATACTGGATATGTTCAACTTACAGGCAACTAGGTGGTACAGTGGACAGAGTGCTGGACCTGCAATCAGAAAGACTTGAGTTCTAATGTGACTTCAGACTACTAGCTATGTGACCATGGGCAAGTCACAGCCTCTGTTAGCCTCAGTGTCCTCACTTGTAAAAGGGGGATAATAATAGCATCTGCCTGCCATGGTTATTATGAAGATCAAATGAGACAATAACTGTAAAGTGCTTAGCATAGTCCCTGGCGTATAATAGGTGCTATATAAATATTAGCTATTATTATTATTATTATTATTATCATTATTATTATCTTCCAGGGTTGTTTAGAAGATCAAATGAGATAATAATTATAAAGTGCTTAGCACAGTACCTGGCCATATATTAAGCACTATAAATATTAGCTATTATTATTAGCTGTGTAACCCTGGGCAAGTCACACTGATTCCCTCAGTTTCCTCAACTGTAAAATGGGAATAATAATATCCTCTATCTCCCAGGGTTGTTGTGAAGATCAAATGAGATAATAATTGCAAAGTGCTTAGATATAATGCCTCATACACACACACACACACAGAATAAGCACTATATAAATGTTAGCTATCATCATCATTATTATTTTTATTATTTATGAATTAAAGCCTATCTGTCCTGAGGTTCTTCCAGATGGATATCACAAGGGTGCTAGACTCAATTGGACCTGTCAGTTCTAACTTGGGAAAGATCTAAGCTTTTAGGGATATCCTAGGATAGACCCTATTTTCCCAGCATCTGTGAGTGTGTGTATATGTGTGTGTATGTTCATGTATGTGTAGAGGGATGGGGAAGAGCAGACATTGACTAGATTATCATCAACCAATATCCTGGTACTTCATTTTATTATTGAGGTGACCCTGAAAAGGCCAGTGGAACATAAACTCTTTCAGTACCTGCCAAGTTGGAAAATCAATGGGTATTGACCTAGTGATGGACCAGAAAGGGTTGCCACTAGCTGGGTTACAGAATAATGAAACAATAAGAATACATTTAAGTGAATGCACATGTAAAATCTATATCAGATTGCTTTCCAACTCAGGGAGAAGGAGACAGGGAGGAGGGAGAGAAACAGGGAGAGTGGGAAGGAAAGAATTTGGAACTCAAAAATTATTTTTAAATGAATGTTTAAAATTGCTTTTAACCAGTCTATCAACAAATGTGTAGGAACATATGGATATGCACCAGCCATAGTGAATAAATAAGGGATGAATGAGACTATAAAGTAATGACAGTGATGTGCAAAAAGAGGTGATTTAGGGGATAGAGTGCTAGACCTGGAGACAGGAGGTCCTGGGTTCAAATGTGACTCAGACTCATCCTAGCTCTGGGCAAGTCACTTAATGCCCTAATATATAGTATTATTCTAAGACAGAAGGTATTAAAAAAAAACACAAAAAATTTAAAAATAAAATAATGACACTGGTTTTCTGGCATGGTTTATGACAATCCTCTAGCTACCTTTTAGTTACACTAGATAACTGAATTTCCCACTGTGTCTGTGTCCAGGTAGAAAAACAGGCACTAATATGGGATCTCTGCCCTTGAGCATTCCATATTGCCTAAGCAAATAACTACTGCCCAGTAGATTGCACCAATCCAGTTGTTGATTTAATAAACAAAATTCAAATATTGGCCATAGCTTCATGCCTTGCTCTGCCTACAGTGGACATTCAGAAACATATACCTTGTAGAAATGAGCACATGCTTAGAGGAAGGCCAGAATGCCAATCTTCTATAAAGACTATGGATGTCAAATACAGCAACATTCATTGTGGTGACTGAGAAAGGATGCTTCAGTCAATTACTGTTTACTCCCTAATCACCATTACTGAGATGCTGCCCACATGAGTAGTCAAAGCAATGAGCAGAAAGGAAATGAATGAATGCCCACCTAACCATTGAACAGAATTCAATTAGTCTTGAAAACAAAGAGGAAAAAAAAAGTGATCTTTCTTTTAAAAAGTCACAGAGCCTATATTTGAGTACTGAAGTCTAGACAACACTTCCCCTCAGGGCTGAATAAGTTTGCTCTTGGATCTAGGAGCCAGGTCACAAAATTTAGAAGCCAGATTCACTTTATTTTAGCTTTCAAGGTTTTGTGTTTTGATAGCAAGCAAATAGTAATATTTTGTAAACACCATATGCTACCTGTCAGTAATACAAATTCAAGTCAGCTAAATTCAAGAAGCATTTATTTCATCTTCTAAATATAAAATACTGTGAAGACAAAAAAATGTTTTTGCCCTCAAGGAGATTATAGTCCATTGAAGGGATACAACATGGTCACAAAAAAGGTGTGTGTGTGTGTGTGTGTGTGTAATATGTATCCCTTCCACTTAGCAACTTTTCCCCACAGTGGTTTCCACATAGCAAGTCAACATAAGAAATTAAATGGAAATTTGGGGGGAGTTTTGTGGAAGCTGCAGAAAAAATTTAGAAACTCAGAAGTGCATGTTTATGTATTGTATTGTATAATATCAACCTATTTTATCTTTTAATACCATCAATATACATAATTCCTTCTTTTTTAAAAAAACTCTTGCTTTATACATTAGAATCAATATTGTGTATTGGTTCTAAGACAGAAGATCGATAAGAGCTAGGCAATGAAGGTTAATATCAGTTTGGAAGCTCTTTGATGATGGTTTGGAAGGGGAGGTGGCCCATGCCTGTCATTCCTGCCACTGGGGGAGGTTGAGGCTAGCAGCTCCCTGGAATTTAGGAGTTCTGAGATGTAGTAGGGCTAAAGCCAATCAGATGTCTAAGACCAACACCAATATGAGGAGCCCCTGGTAGTAGAGGGCCACCAGGCTTTCAAAGGAGGGGTGAATTAACCCAGGCTGGGAAAACAGAGCAGTTTAAAACATCGGTGTCAATCAGTAGTGGGATCAGGCCTGTGAGTGACCATTGTGCTTACTGCCAAAGCAATATAGGGAGAACTAGTCTCAAAAAAGAGAAAGAAAGAGAAGGAAAGTAAAAAAGAAAAATACAAGACAGGAAGTTGGGGGGAGTAATTTGAAGTCTTTTGCAGTAGTCCAAGTCACTGTTAAAGGATGGCCCAAACTAGGGGGATTGCCAAGTGGGTGGAGGGGAGATGGTCAGGTATGAGATGTCGTAGAAGTAGAATAGATAAAAATTGGCAACTGACTGGACTTGAGAGGTGAAGAAGACTGAAAAGTCCAGGATGGCTCCAAGGATGTAGATCTTGGGAACTTGGGAACTTGGGGGGATCCTCAACAGAAACAGGAGAAATTTGGAGAAAGACTGACTTTAGAGGAAAGATATTGAGTTCTGTTTTGGACATTTTGGCTCCAAGATACCTAAGGGACATCTATAGGATATCCAATTAAGGTGCCAAGTAAGTGGTTAATGATAAACATAGGAAATAATATTTTAGAGATCCATATTTGGTTCCTTGGCTTCTTGGAAATCTCCCTTCCTTATCTTGACCAAATATTTACTTCTCTATCTTCTAGAGTTAAAAATGGATTGAGGTCAGGACTCCCAATTTCTTTTTCAAACCAGAAAAGCATGCTGTTCAGCCCTAGTAACTGCCTAGCTAGTTCCCCAGCTTCTTTAAGGAAATCATTTCCCTCTGACCACCCTCAACCCCACTAAGCAAGTTGGTCAGAAAAAGCCAATTGTAAATTCTTCCTAATCCAACCCAGAGGCAGAGATAACAGGAATGTTAAAGATCTCCAGCAGGGAAGATTTCAAGGACTTCCCAAGTGCCGAGTAATGGGTCTCAGAGCCCAGTTCTGGGTAACTTTGTGTCAACTGCTGAATACTTATTATGGGACCTCGTTTTCCTGAGAAACTCTTGAATTTTCCTTTTATTTTTTTTTTAAAGAATAACTTTAATGAGAAAAGAAAATGGAATCCTTAACCTCGACAGGTAATTTTTTCAGTTTTATAAGGATATAACAGTATTTAGGCAATGCTATATGGTAAGTACTGTAGCTTCAAACTCCTTGCTGATATAATCAGACCCTTAGATTATTTGTTAGTCTAGCACTGAAGACCCTTTTTAGCCTTCCCAAAAAGCCTTCCAGATGTAGGTACTTAGAGCCTACCTTGCACCTACTAGGACAAGCCATAGAGAGAACACTATTATATTTCTACTCCCTCACAGAATTTTATGTGCTTACTTAAAAGACAGAAGGAAAAGTTTTATCCTGGGGGGAGGGAGAAAAGTAATAATCATCCTAATAAAGTTTAAGGTTAGAATTGAATTCTGGGATGTTCTATTACCTTCCATTTCCTAGCAAGGTATATACAGATAGTAGTCTAGCCCAACCTTGCAAGTACTCCAAAGAAATGGCTGAGCCCATCAGTATTCCTTTGGTTCATAATACACATATTTCCCAGCCCCAAGCAGTGACCTTAACCATAAAATCATCTAGACCAGTGATGGGCAAACTTTTTAAAGAGGGGGCCAAAGGAAAGGAAGTGCTCATCTGTCAGTCTGTTTCTAAGGCAACTCTTTCAAAGTTTCATTGTACTGTATCCTACTCATTGTATTTGGCAGATTAGGAATAATGTCCACAAGGCCCAATAGAACATTTCAGGGGGCAGCATCTGGCCTGCGGGCCATAGTTTGCCCATCACTGATCTAGATGCTACTATACACTGACAACCACAGACTCCCAACCTCAAGTATGGAGTCACATTTCCATATCTTACTATTATCAATAATACAAAAATAGCAATCAGGTGTTATTCTCTTTGGACTTTAAAAAGTTAATTATCACTAATTCTCTTTTCTTAGGCTCTTGAGCTTCATGCACCCTTCTCATCCCTTTAGAGGGAGAAAAAGGCCTGTTTGGTTTTAAGTTAACGAATAAACAAATTTCGTGATTGGCTTATTTTTGGCTTAGATTCTCATTGAAAAGAATTTCTACAAGCTTTCTTAATAACTCTACATCAGATAAACATTTCCTAAGCCACACCTAAATCTTTATCAAGGCAGGTTAAGGCAATTTCTTCTTATAGATTAAGTAAAGATTAAAAGCTGTTCATTCTCTTCTTTATAATTGTGTTTCTGGATGTCATTTTTCTTGCAATATTAATAGCACCAGTCGGTATAACCTAACTGTATAACCATTGCACTTTCAATCTGTTCCTTTCCCAGAAAAGAAGACTAAAGCTATGTCTTTATAGTCCCAGTCTCTGAGGTATTTGCAAATAAACAAGTAAACTGATAATGTATATAAGCATACAAGCAATGAAAGCACAAATCAAGGAGTTAATTTCACACTCTACATTTTATTTCCAGTATGTAATTGACATTTATGTAAAATTTTAAGTCTGAAGAGATTTTATTATACATAATTTTATTTTATTTTTATTTAAAATTTTTAAACATTTACTTTGCTTTCAATTATATGTAAAAAATTTTAATATCTGTTTTAAAATTTTTTGACTTCCAAATTCTTTCTTTCTCTCTCTCCCTACTCTTCCCTCTCCTTGAGAAGGCAAGCAATTTGATATAGCTTATACATAAACATAATTTAATTTGAACTTCACAACAACTTGAAGTGGGTCTTTGAGCCTGGGCTTTTCTGACTGTAAGTAAAAAAACCTCTCTCCACTACTCTAAGTTGTCATTTAAACCTAAGAAGTTTTGGCATTAATTCTTTCCAGGAAAAATCTCACTGTCTATTAGGAGTCTTTTTTCTTAATTCAGCCAAGAAATTCTCCATGATAAATAATCAGTTGGTGGAATGAGTGTGTACAGATGTTAATTATTTATAGCAATGAATAAGGGATTCAACCCATCATTTTGGTCCTCTTTGAATAGGAAAGACAACAAACAAACAAACAACTGCTGAGTCTACCTGTCTCAAGTCTCTCCACATTCTAATCCATTTTCCATTTAGCCACTAAAACAATTTTCAAAACTTTTCATAATATAGCTCCCTCCTAACTTTCCAGTCTTCTTACATCTTACTCCGCACTAATCCCTTATTCCCATTTTTTTTTTTAACTCTCTAGAACAGGGACTTGAGCAGGAGCTTTGTGCCTGTGGTGAGCTGGAGGGCTTTGCCAGCTTAATCAGCTTGGTGGGCTTTGGATTTCAGCTTCTTGATTCAGCTTAGGGTATTTTAGTTAGGTGATATTTTCTGTCTCCTTCCTACATTTCCCTCTTTTTACTTTATCCCCATGTAATAATGAAAGTAAAATATTAAACATATTAATTTTTAAAAATTGTTGCGTTGCCTGTCTATAAAATTAACTCTCAAGTCACGAGTCTGTTAGTAGCTCTTAACAATTAAGTTTTAATCAAAAACGGCCTAGAGAGTTTACCAAAGTGTGGCTACTGTGTATTTTACAGCTTCTTGGAGCCATAGGTGAGAGCCAGATGACAGGATATCAAAGGAGGAAGGCAGACCCGAAAAAAGCTCAGCAAGTCATCACACCAGAGGTGCTAGTCTTCCCCAAATACCCTGTAGACCTATCAGTAGGTTATTGAAGTAATCGAAGTACAAGGTGATGGGGACCTACGCTATAATGATGGCAGTGGCAGTGAAGAGGAGGCATAGTCGAGAAATGTTGGAAAGAGGAAATCAACAAGCAATAGATATGGGGATAGAAGTGAGAGATAGTGAGGAATCCAGAACAACTGGTAGGTTGTGAGCCTGAGGAACTAGGAAAATGGTGTTGCTCTCTACACCAATTGGGAGGTTAGGAGGACAGTAGGATTTAAAGGGAAAGATAGCAAGATAGTAAGTTCTGTGTTGAGCACGTGGAGTTTAAGAGGTCTACTGGACATCAAGTTCGAAATGACCTAAGGGCAGTCGGAAATGTGAGGTTGGAGATCGGCAAAGAGATTGTTTCATGGAGAAGATGGTGATTGATCTGAAACCTGAAGGCAGTAAGGTGGTCTAAGAAACAAAAGTAAGGAGAAACTGTATTCCAGATACGGGACAATGATGCAGAGAGTAGAGATGGAATATGATGTGTGAAGAACAGCATAGAGAATAGTTTGACTGAGCTGGTAGAGTACAGAAAGGGCTATGCTGTGAAGGGCTTCCAGAACTAACAGATGATTTTTTTTTCATCTCAGAAGCAATAGGGAACTCCTAGAGTTTCCTGAGGAGGGAAGTGATATGGTCAGATCTGCACATAAGGAAATCACTTTGAAAGCTATGTATGGAGGACACATTAGAGTGGGAAGAGACTTAAGACAAGGAGACCAATTAGGAAGTCATTGCACCAGTCCTGGTGAGAGGTGATGAGGGCCTGAATTAGAATGGTTGCTGTGTGAGTAATGAGAAGGGGACATGTAGGAGAGATGTTACAGAGATAGAAAAGGCAAGATTTAAGAAAATGCCTTCAGATTTGGTGATTAAGATATCACTGGTTCCTTTTGGGAAAGTAATTGGAAAAGTGCATCATTGCTTTCATAACTCCCATGGAAATGATGTCTCAATAAAAAGTCACCAACTTCTCTAGCTTTACATAAGTCTAAGATGAAAGAAATAGATTTCTCAGTAGATAGCACTCTGTTAGCCTGGCAAATTTCTAAGCACTGAAAACATCAAGGAGAGAGATCTGGTAAGCAGATCTGCATTTTAATGCTATAAGTCAAGAAAGCTAAAGAGGTAAATAAGGTGAGTCCTTTTAGTTTGGACCAAAGGTAGTAACCCTTAAGGGGCCATTGGAATGCAGGAGAAGACAAATGTCTTCATTTGTCTTTAACAGAATAACACTTTAAAAGTAATATGGTGTAGGGGCAGCTAGGATGCATAGTGGAGAGAGCACTAGACCTGGATTAGGGAGGATTTGAGTTCAAATCTTACCTCAGATCCTTGGGCAAGTCACTTAAGTCCAGTTGCTTAGTCCTTAACACTCTTCTACCTTAGAATCAATACTTAGTTTAAAATAAAATAAAATAAAAAAGGGGCAACTGAGTAGCTCAGTGAATTGAGAGCCAGGCCTAGAGACAGGAGGTCCTGGGTTCAAATCTGACCTCAGACACTTCACAGCTGTGGGACCCTGGGCAAGTCACTTAACCCCCATTGCCTAGTCATTACTACTTTTCTGCCTTAGAACCAATACACAGTATTGATTCCAAGATGGAAGGTACAGGCTTAAAAATAAATAAATGAAATAAAAATTATGGTTTATTGGAAAGTCACCTGATCTCTAGATAATGCCAGATTTGTTCCGAATCCCCACCAACAACAAGTTCTGTGGTTGTCAGCCAGTCATTTGTTAATAAATACCTCCCATGTGCAAGGCAATGTGCTAGGATAGGCATCTTAGCTTCCCTTGACCTAGAGTAGACTGTGTTTTTACAAAGCAATATTTTTAAAAATTCTCTTTGTAAATCAGATTTTAAATCAGACCCAATACATGCCACTTCATAAACTCTGACATAACTTGGCATACACATACATACAAAAGTGCCTTTGGTACTAGGCAAAGAAGGATGAAAACTCAGCCTACAAGGCTTTTATCCTTGATGACAAATATCCCCGGAGATTGGGCACTATCCAGTGGGCTTCCTATAAAGTGAGAGAGAATGGAAAGGAAAGGAAAGGGATGAAAAAAAGAAGAAAAAATTACTGAGCCAAGGATCACCAATTAGCTGTGAGGAAGTTAATTCCCTTAGCTTCCTCACCTAGAAAATGAAGGGTTTAGATAAACAGATCTCTAAGGACTTTTCCTGCTCTAACAGTCTCGAGTTCTTTAGTGACATCTGGTGGATAAATGCAGCTAAGAATTCAAAATTTGGCCTCAACTGGCTGCACAAAACTGGAGAAGTCACCTTGTTTCTTCTTAGCTTGCCAGACCCTCATTAATCAAACAAATAAAGTTATATTCTTTGACATTTCTATTTCTGATGTGTTTTCTGGGTTGGCAAGTTGTGAAGATTAGAATGAGATAAGTTAAAATGTATTTGAAAGCTTTAAAGAATTATTTAAATTTTCAGTTATTAATATTATTGTGAATTGATACCTTACAACATTTCTAAGGTGTTATATGCATCTGTGACCTGTCTTACAAATGGCAAAATATACTAGGGCACTGTCAGGCCAAGTATTATTTCTTTGTCAAAGGAAAAACAGAATTGGATTTGGCCTTCTCAGCTTAAATTTAGCCCTGCTGCTATACAGATAACCATGACTTAATTGAATCCATGAAGTTTGATTTTAAACCCTTTTATCTAACATTATTGTCATCAGTTTTATTGGTGTCACTTCCATCTCATCATCATCAAAAAAAAGTATTTACAGTAAATTCTTATTTATCCATACTGATATGGGGAAACTATGGCATGTATAATTCAAAAGAATGAGTAATAACAATAAAAATGTATGTATAGTTTAGCAATATATATAATTTACATTTGACTATAAATGAATCCAATGTTGTATCCCTTCAGATGAAATAATGACTTAACTAGAAATAGTCATCAATCAATAGATAAACATCTATTAATCCACTATTATGTGCCAGGCTTTGTGTTAAGTGCAGGGATAAAGAAAGAGACAAAGAACAATTTGTGCCCCTAAGGATTTCACCATCTATTGAGGAAGACAACAACAAAAAAACCCAGATACAAACAAGTTAAATATGGGGAAAATAGGAAATAATTGAGAGAAGGCACTAGAATTAAGAGGGATTGGAAAAAGCTTCCTATAGACCAGTGGTTCCCAAACTTTTTTGGCCTACTGCCCCCCTTCCAGAAAAAATATTACTTAGCCCCCTGGAAATTAATTTTTTTAAATTTTAATAGCAATTAATAGGAAAGATAAATGCACCTGTGGCCATCACCACCCCCCCTGGATCGCTGCAGCACCCACCAGGGGGTGGTAGCGCCCACTTTGGGAATCACTGCTGTAGAAGATGAAATTTTAGTTCGTGCTTGAAGGAAAGAGGCTAGGGAAGCTAGGCAGAGATGTTGAGGGGTAGCCAGAGAAAATTCCCACAGCTAAGAGACGGCATGTCTTATAATGGAGAAATAGCAAGGAGGCTAGCATCACTGAATTGGAGAGTATGTGTCTGGGATGAAGGTCTAAAAACTGGAAATGGTAGAGAGGACTAAGTTATCAAGAGCTTTGAATGCCAAGTAGAGATTTTGTAGTTTATAAACAAACACTTATCAAGCCCTTATAATATGCCAGACACTATGCTAATGTCTGTTGTATGAGGACCAGCCTAGCTAAGTTCAGAGAAGCCAATAAATCAAAAAGTGTGCATTCAGCATCTGCTTGTATTCCATCAAGGAAGTGTGTAAATGGAATTAGCTCGAGCCCATTCATAGTCAAAAATCTGCCCATCCTAGGCATAGAAACTGCCATTTGTCCATTTGAATTAGAGGTGGACCACAGGAAGTGATGAAAGACACTATCTCTTTAAGTAAGTTAGTGAACTTCTTGTTGGGGCAGTTGCCCTCTCGAACTGGGAGCAGAAGCATCTCCTGAGACCACAGAACACTTGTAAGAATTCAAAACTGCCGCCCGAGCCATTATTGTTACCTCCCATCTCCTCCTGAGTCTGCTGGCCAAGAGAGCCACTCCCCTCTAACCCAGGAGATTTAAACTGTTCTCTGCGTGGAGACGTAGGCGTTCCCACACCCAAAGAACCGGAACCAGAAACCCGTTGGACCACGGGAAATGTAGTTTGATAATTTCCACGTGTCCATAAAAAATACATATATATACTTAAAGATGGCATCTCCCAAATTTCATTCTTACAGAAGACACCATGTATATGTGGAACAGTTGGTCTTTATTTGAGGTCCATGAATCCACTGAGTTTTTTTTTTAACATTTGATAACTATTTCAATATATTTTACTTTGAAATCCTTTGTATTTTATTTTACATGTTTAAAATCATTATTTTGAGAAGGGGTCCCTAGGCTTCACTAGATCAACTGCCAAAGGGATTGATGATTGCCCAAACAGTTAAGAACCCACAATCTGGAAATGGCTACAAGGCAGTTTTGAGGGAGTAAATAACCAGCATCTGGGGTGGGGTGGGGGGTTGATTAAGAAAAGTCACAAATAGAAGATGGTGCTTGAGATGAAAAGTAGAAAGAAATGGGATTGTCATCACTAGGTTAGCTGCATTGCTCAATCACTGCAACACTAGATCTTGTAACAGTCCAGTCACAATCTGGGTCAGTGGAGGAAGTACTCCCAGATTCTTTAAGTACTGAACTATCCATAGCAGGGGTTGAAGTACTCCCAGATTCTTTAAGTACTGAACTATCCATAGCAGGGGTTGGCACCAGATGACTGATGACTCTTGCTTGGAAGAAGAGTGGTGTAACAACTCAATTGGCTGAAACACAAAATTATAGCCAGGTCCCCATTAATGAGAATAATGAATTCACACTGCATGTATCCATTGGTCTAGAATAAATTACTGTATCTAACACAATTAACATTTCAAACAGTGCTCCTTCAAATATATATGATCACATTAGAGGAGGAAGGAAGGAAACAAGCATTTACTATGTATCTACCAGGTGCCGGGCACTGTGCTAAGTGCTTTACAGTGATTATCTCCTTTGATCCTCATGACCACCCTGGGAGGTAGGTGCTCTTATTCTCTCCATTTTGCAGTTGAGGAACCTGAAGCAGACAGAGATTAAGTGACTTACCCAGCATCACACAGTAAGTGTTTGAGGTCAGATTTGAACTCGGATCTTCCTGACTTTAGGCCCAGTACTCTATCCACTTCACCACCACTACTGGAGCAAATTTGGACCGAGCTGTAGGTTTTCAGAAAGTGTATCACATGATCACTCATCACTAATGTAATCACTAATATCATGGAACATAAGTCAGGAGCCATAGCCTTCTGTGTAAACAGGTACTCTGTGACCTTGCATTTAATTAGGGGCAAAGAGACATGTTTTCCCATGTTTCATTTGACTCAGTTGCAGATCTCTCCTAGGAAAAGTGAAATGCCAAGCAGAAATGATCTGAGGAGCAAGGTTGCAGAGCTGAGTTTCTTTTGCATAATAACTGACCTAAAGGAGCAAATAACTTCTCTTTAGAGATGAATCTAGAGAAGGAAAAGCTGAGACTTCAGAACAGAACCTTTAGGGTCTAAAGGAAATGTCTAAGTGGCTGCTGGAAGTAGAGGCAAGCCAGACCCATTGCCAGCACCTGTGTAGAAGAGGAATGATGTTATATCTTTGTCTAATTAAATAGCACTCATTATATTATATAAAATATATAAACAATATTCTCAATAATTATTATACATAATTAATTATTATTAATATATTATATATTTTATATCTAATATACTAATTATTAAATACTCACATAGTACTGGTTATATAGAAGGACGTTTTATAGAGTGCCTCAAAAGCCAGGGTCTGAGAAAATACCGGAGCAGTATGGACCTGGACACCTATCTGTTTTGCAAGAACCAGCCTAGTTAAGTTTGGACAGGCCAACCATATGGTGAAATTTTCAGCTACAACCATTCAGGGTAACCTGAGTAATAGCTAAGTAATAGTTGTGATCTGCATCGGAAGGATGATCCACTAACAAAATCACAGAGATTAGGTAAGACTAGCAAGGAGACAATATGTCCAGTGGAAGTTCCTTAGAACCTCAGCAAGGATACAGTTAGTGTGGTCCACAGACTGGAGGCCAGATTAACAGCAGTTCAGAAAACAGTTTTTGATGATAAATTTTATCTACTCCATGGACCTGTCCTGACCCACTATGGCTAAAAATTACGATGCTAGCTCTGGCTTTATTCTGATAGGGCAAAATGAGCGCTCAACTGGGTGGTCACGGGAAAGGGGATTGGCCGACGTTATCTATCGTCTGCCACAGATAGGCAGGGATGGCCTTTTCTAGCCCTGAGAGTTGAAGTTCGTCTACTAGTGATGGCCAGGACAAAGCCAGTGATCACCAATACCATGGAACATAAGTCATGAGCCAGAGGCTCTGTGTAATGGCTTTGCATTTAATTAGGACCAAAGAGAATGGATATCATTCTTTTTCTACAGAGGTGCCAGCTATGGCCCTAACTTGCCTCTACCTACAGCAGCCACTTGTACAACATCTCCTTTAGATCTCTGTTCTGAATTCTCAGCTTTTCCTCCTCCAGACCCATCTCTAAAGTGAAGTCATCTGCTATTACTGTGATTCTTGCTGCTGCTTTTACTTATTTTTTTAGAGGCAAGATACCCTAATCTCTGGTAACAGACTGACTATTCAATACTTCAGATGTCAACTAAGAGACTTCCATCACATATATTAAATAATACAAAATAGCAACCAAAAATATTTATCCACTTAGGATAAAAACAGGGATAAGCTCATTATTTGATTCTTGATATTTCTGTTTCTTTTCTCTCTCTTTTTGGCGATCTTGTCTATATTTGGGCCTCTCCTCAGATGGCTGGTCAGGTATGGTTCCTTGGTTAGTGGTCATGGTTTGACTGTGTGGGTTTGTGTCTTTTTTTCTGGCAGGTGTCTCCTCTGTGACCTCCCTGATGTCCCTGGCTTGGGTGCTAGCCTCCTATCACAAGCTTCTCCGGGACTCCAGGGATGACAAGAAGAGCATGAGCTACCGAGGGGCCCTCATCCATCTCTTCTGGCGGCTCTTCACCATCTCATCCAGAGTTATCTCCTTTGCCCTCTTTGCTTCCATCTTCCAGCTCTACTTTGGGATCTTTGTCGTGGTTCACTGGTGTGCCATGGCCTTCTGGATCATCCATGGTGGGACAGACTTCTGCATGTCCAAGTGGGAGGAGATCCTCTTCAACATGGTGGTAGGGATTGTGTACATTTTCTGCTGGTTTAACGTCAAGGAAGGGCGGACTCGATATCGAATGTTTGCATATTACACGGTAGTCTTGACAGAGAATGCTGCCTTGACGTTCCTTTGGTATTTTTACAGAAACCCTGAGACCACTGACTCCTATGCCGTGCCAGCACTGTGTTGTGTCTTTCTTAGCTTTGTGGCTGGGATAGCTCTGATGCTCTTATATTATGGTGTATTGCATCCCATGGGGCCACGA
>NC_058131.1:157316749-157324249 GCF_016433145.1 Gracilinanus agilis | reverse complement strand
TTCCCCATAATTATTTATCTTTGTCTTTAAAAAAAACCCTTTATGTATATATATACACATGTGTATATATATACATATATATGAGAAATTTTACATAAATAACTGAACGTGTCTTTGCCCAAATACACCTGAATGAATATCCCTTTCTAGATTACGGGCATGCTACAGTGCCCTGATTGAAAATCTTCCCACTCCCATCCCTTCTGTGGTTTCTTCCAGTTTTTTCTCCTGGGTGGAAGGGAGTATTAGGAGAACTTATTTATTATTGATGAAACAAATATAAAAAAAATTAAAGCCCAACTGTAATATTACTGCAAAACCCACTGAGGTAAGTAGGGCTTTGTCCAATACACCTAGGCCCTGAATAAAACCTGCCAGATGGCCAAATTGACCTTTGTCCCCCATGGAAAGGGGAAAGCATTGTCTGAGAGCCCCTAATCAACAACTGGGGGGGGGCTTTTATATAGTCAGAGGTGGTTTTTTTCCTTCCATAGGTTTCCATTCCATTCTGTTTACCTTCATAGTGTGTACTCTGCAGATAGAGTCTGTGGAAGTAAGGAAGTGAATGAACCTGTCCTGTCAGTTATACCTCCTGTCTGCCTCAAGTCTGGTGCTATGGTCCAGCAAGCTGGCTGGCTCCATGCTGACCTCATTCAACCAATCCTCACAGTTCCCTTGAAGCTTCCTTTCCCTTCCAACCTTTTCTTTTAGGATTCAATTGCTTAGTTTTTAATTTCAAAAATACTTTTCAATTATTATGATTTGTTTTCTGCTTCTTCTTACCTCTCCTTATTATGCTGAAAGCCTGTGTGAGTGTATATGTGTGTGTGTGCACATGTGTATGAGGATGGATGATAAAAAATTATGAAACTGATCGGTAGCCCCAAAAGTTGAGGATGAAGCCCTCTAGATACTCATACAGTAGGAATAAAATGTAAGTAAATAAGAGCCCAGAAATGTGTATTTACCTTTGCTAAGACCATCAGAACTTCTAGGACTTCCAAAAAAGAAAGGCCAGGAAGAATTCTTGCTAAGTTCACTGGGAAGAAAATATGTTTGTTAGCAGTGAACTGGTGGTCATATCTTTCACAATCTAAATGTGTATGGAGAGAAAGAAAAAGCAAAAGAGAAGAAAAAGGAAAGAGGGAGAGAGGGAAGAAGAAAAGGTGAGAAAGAAAGAAAAAGAAAGACAGATGGAAAGAAGGGGAAAATTAAGGAAGGAAGGAAGGGAAATCTAGAACTCTTACCACGTCTTTTCAATATTATCTTCCATTAGCTTTTTAAGGTTCAACCAGAGAACCACCAATAATTTCAGCAGTCTTCTTATATTTGTGCTATTCCTCACCTTAGCAAAGGATACTCATCTAGTACTCCTTTCTTCAAGGGGATTAAGTCCAAAGAAAATAAATAGCTTGAGGTAATCCAAGTCATGTAATCTCTGACTGTTAACTATCTAATACTGGTGATAGCACTGTATATCTCCCTTAAAGTATATACTATGTCACAATTATTAGATTATTTTCCTTAAAAAATTCAAACACTAATAGTTTCTTTCCTGATACCTCATCTTTATTTTGATCCATCCACAAAATCCTGCTGATGTGGACTTTTGTTTTTGCTTACCCTGGAGAGATGTAGTGATATCCCACATCTGGAATCTGTTCTTGGTTTGCTGATCCACTGAAAATGACCCATCTTAGCATAGCTTTATAAGATACCATCCTATCATTCCACAAGTTATTTCCCTTATGGGCTTGCTCACAACCACTTAAGCTGCTAAAGAATTCTGAGCCCAATTCTTATCTTGGCTGGGGGAGGACCTCTTGGAGATCAGATAATTTTACTGTTTTGGGTCATGGCAAGTCGGGTACGAGGTTCTATAGAATTCAATGAGAAGCTGTCTTCTCTCTCAGTATATCTCCCGTGTTCCATCCACTATAACCACAATATTCTCAGTGTGACCTCCTGCCTATTCCCATTTGTGTCTCACCTAGACAGGAAGGGGCTCCTCATTCTACTTAAAACAGCATCCAGTGAGATTTCCTCAGAAGTCAGTTCCAAGATTCTGAGACAGGCAAAAATCTTCATGAGACCAAACTGGAGTTACTTTTCTTTAAAGATGTAAGGAAAAGAAGCTCTAAGGGCTTTCTATCTCTCTTGCCCATCTCAACCTGCCAATCTCAAGCATGCCTCTTTCTTCCAACACAATCTTCAAGTCTGATTCTGGGAAGTATCTAATGCTATAATACAGTGAGCTGATTTGTTCCATGCTGGCCTCATCCTACCAATCCAGTTTCTTAGAGACTAAAATGTGCAGCTGTTCATACTTCTAAACAAGATACACCGATGGAAATGAGGAAGCATACGAGAGATAGAAGAGCAGCCAGCACACACCCAGTGGGTACCAAGTTGAGGTGGGCTGTGGGTCATTACTCCTACCTAATAATAGCATTTCTGGTGCCTGAGTCAAGGTAAGGGTCTCAGCATCCTCTTCTCCTCCTTTCTGCTACAGACCTGTATAAGGTTGGCTCAGACCTTTGAGTTCTTTCTTTGCACAGTTGCCCCAGCTGTGAGTATACACACATATACACTCATATGCACACACATATGCACACCATACATGGTGTTTTTCTACCCATAAAAAGGTCTTGCCTATTGATAATTTCTAGTTCTCTGATAGAATGGGAGCAGGATAGACAGAAACAGATATTGCTGGAAACATTCTTTTCTTCCTGTGATGTTCCCAGGACCAGAGTGGGGGAAATTATGGCTGTTTGGTTACTTCTTGAAAGTGGGCCTGCATATAAGCCTCTAGGGCCTCTTTAGGCTCACAAATAGATGGACCATGGATTCTTTTGAGATTCCTAAAATCATTCATTTGACCATTTGGCCCTATTGCCTTAATTACTTAACTCAGTTTTTCCTTGGTAAAGATGAAAAACATTCTACTAAAAACAGTTTTGACTGGGGGTGAGGACAGAGATTAGGGAAGAGGATATATTATAATTAACTTTTCTCAATAATAAAATTCCCAACATAGGCCTGGAAATATTTTAAGAGCTGAGGGGTATGGAACTCAAGTAAGAACGTTCCCCCTGGGATCAGGAATCCATGATGTATGATATGAGATGTTATTTAGCAGCTTGTCTGGCTCTATAGAACAGTAGGAGTGGAGGCATTCACTCTGCAGGAAGCGAGATAAAACTAATTTTCTACACCAATGCCAGTGTTGTTTCTTCTTACCATAAACCTAGTATTGGGTGAAGCAAAAAACCAGAGGGAGGGTAGAAATTTAGCAGGTTAAAATCTGTCTCTTTTTATCTTAGTGTCCTAACAGCTATCTATATTTCCTGATTATCCAACAAATTAATATAGATAAGCAACAACTCTCAAGCATATACCCTCCCTCTTTCAGTTCCAAAATGTAGGCTTGTAGAATCGGAGGCCTGGTTTTTCAGAGGTTTAAAGTTCATCCCTGAAGGCAGTGCTGGATGGTGGGTATCTAACTCATTTTTGAAACTCTCAAGAAAAATCCATTATTGAGAAAGATTAGTTTTAAACTCTGGGAACCCTGCTCCTGTCAGAAGAAGCTGTTAATACTTGACTTAAATGTCTCCAGTTGCAAGTTAGACCTCTTTTTCATCCATTCATTCATTTTAAAGATTGCATTTCTGACTTAAATCCCTGCAGTTTGTACAATATGTAAAACTCAAATGGGGGAAGAAATGCAATGCCTTGTTTTATATATTTCTATATATACTATTCTTGCCTTCTCTGCAATGCCATGGCTTCCATGTTTTGCTTCTCTTTGCTGGGCATCATCAGTTCCTTCCTCTGGTTAGTTTAGTGGAGACGTGTCTTCCTCTCCCTGTCCCTTTCCTAAGCTGTTCGCTGAAAGATATGGTTTGTTTTAGAGCCAAAGCTCGTGAGTTCTAATAATGACACCTCCTGAAGGCAGCAGACTGAGGACCACAGGAGTCCGCAGTGCACACAACCAACAGCTTGGGTGAAGGGCTAAGAATAGAGCAACCTGGAAATGAACAGGCAAGGTCCAAGAGTTATCTGCCCTCTTCTGCTCCATCATATACCGAACAATAGAGGAACCTCCCCACCCCCAATAGGAAACACCTAACCATTGCCAATTCTAAACAGTGGATCAGACTCTTACATCCAAAGGAACCTTCAGAGATCATGATCCTCCTGCTTAAGCCAAACTGGAAAGGTCAGCGTGTTTCCATTCTAAATGATTTCCAGGGAGGAAATATCCTCCCTCTTGCACTTTTATAATTTGTTATCAAGAAAATATCCCTCTGGTAAGCAATCTTTATCTCTTTTAGAAGCTGCAGATCCATAGGAATCTGTCAGATGTAAATAGGTTAGTTCTCCCAGTCTGTTCCCTTGATCCTAGGAGAACTCTTCAGTCCTCTATGCTGTGGGCTCAAGCTGAGTTGAATCTGAAGTAGTGGTTACAATTTGGAATTACTACAGAAAGTCCTATCTAGGCCCACGCCAGCCACAAATCAGCCTGATCATTCCCAGGCAGACAACTAGTTTCATAATATTACTGGACCACGGGCAAATAATTGGTTCTCTGTGACTGTTTTCTCATCTGTAAAATGAACTTATTATAGTCATCTCTGTTCCTTCCCTACAGCCTAGGGATGATGTAAGGATTGGTTGAATTCTGTCTATAAAATTGTTGATGCTCCTTAGGGGAAAAAAAAAAGGCTGTAAAAAAAAATAAAAGATTCAACATGATTATCTGAAGGACTCCAAGAAAATAAGCAGATTTTCAAGATGGAGCTCCTAGCTAGAGGCCTGAAAGATTGATGGCATTCAGCTTGCCAGCTAGGGACTTTTAAAAGTTGGAGATCTTTGGAATTTAGCACCATCTGCATAACTGGGCTTCTGATACACTAGCTGTGTATCTAAGTGACCAATTTATAAATTTCAAAGCAAAGCATATTTAAAAAAAAATAAAAGCAAATCTTTTTTAAAACATTGGAGAAATCATGGGAGAATCAAGTGAAAATCCCATCAAATTTATTAAACTTCAGGCAGACAGGACATAGTTTGTATTCATCTGACCCAGAACTCTGGAAAATACCTATTGACAAGTTTCTTACATGGCAGAAAGCAATTTGGGGCCATTTCTTGCTTATATTTTTCCTTTTAGTATGGGCTTTACCTCACAACTGACTTACCTTCTCTTTGCCTCTGTTCAAATGTGCCAGAAACTCCATTTTTTGTTTTCCAGTCATGTTGGCAGCTAAAAATTCAGGTCATGTTGGTGGGTTTTAATCACTGCCCTGTGTGTATACAAAGGTAATCTTTCCTTTGACCCTGCATACCCCATGGGAACCTATTACACAGGAAACCTTCCCAGACAAGGGTTCAAGGCCAATTGAAAATCATAGAGATGGGATTTCCTCTAAGTCATGTTTGTTTAAGTTTGATATTTAGATCATCATTAATATTTTTATGTTTACAGTTTGATTTTATAATCATTGAATTCAAGCACCATTGACTAAGGGCACGAACCTATCCTAGGAATCATTATAATATTTCCTGATATTTAAAAATAAAGTGAAGAAGGATGGGAGCAGTGGAGAATGAAACTTATTCCACTGCAGCTCTGATTTTTCATTGGCCCTGAAGTCCTCTGTAGGAAGAAAAATTCTCTGAGTTTCAGCTGTTCAGGGTTTCTCAAACCCCGGCCCCTTTTCCTTGGAGTTCAGGTGTACTTTGGTGCAGAGATTCTCATCTATAGAATACATGATGAGATTCTAAGACTATCCCAAAGCAATATGGGCAAATACTGCAATGTATGCAAGTTTTAGTCATTTGCTGTAAATTCTTATCACAGTTTGGCTGTGGGCCACTGAAATGAACTCTTTTCCCATCTACACTGAATTAGCCATCCTAGCCTCACTTTAGGGGCCTTATGATGTCTCAGGAGTTAGTACTACTTTCTCCTTGAGTTTAACATCTGATGGCTATATACATTGGCCAAACTCTGCTGACATTCACTCATTCCTATAAGGCATTAGCTGATCACATCTTAAAGAAAGAAGATAAATGAGACCAGGGACCTGCATCTCTGCTCATATCATCTCCTTTCTGGGGTTGGGATGGAGAGTGAATGCACTATATAAGACATCTACAAACTAGCCACCAAGATCTGAATATATGAAAACACGATGAGAAATAAAATTGATCTATAAGTAGGTGGGTGGGGAGGGAGAGTGAAGGAAAACAGTAGGGGAGGGCTTTCTGTTATACACAAAAAGAAAATATCAGAAACCATCTGAATATTGCTTCCTATTCAACTCTCTTTCAGACAGAAAGAGCAAAGTCATATTCTCTTCAAATAGAGAAATTTGATTTTGCCACTTGACCTCTTCCACCATAGATATCTATATTATAGGGTCTGAAAAATCTACTGAAGAGGGGAGAGGAGCATATTCTCTTGAATAGATTTAGGAACTGGGAGTCAAAATTCCAAGACTCTAATCCTAGCCCTACTCCTGACCTATATCAACTCATTTTTGGTGCCAGTTTCCCCATCTGTAAAATGGGGGAAATCGTTCTTACCTACCTCACAGGGGTGTTGTGAGGATATTGTAATTCATGTTTGGTAAAGCACTTTGCAGATAAAAAGTATTATAGTTACCAAATGGGTTCCTTAATGATTTAGGAGTATTCTGAAATATACTAGAAATCACAATTATAGAGGAATCTGCATATGGGTCGAGAAAGCTGTTCTCTGTCTTTTCTCTCTATAAATATTTCACTTCTTTCCTTCCCAAGAAATTGAGCAAGAAGGAAGGGTTCCAGATAAGCTTGTTGTCTGTCATCAGATAGGAGCTATTCAGAGAAGCAAAGAAGACACTGGTTCTTCTTTTCCCTTTCAGTCAAAAAGAGAAGGTCAGTGACAGCTTTCTGTGGTGAGCAGATATTTCTCATTATAGTTTTGTCATTTCAAATATTCTTCATGGGCTCAATTTCAGTTTTAATTGGTCACTCAGCCCTCAGCTTTTGGACCTAGGGAAATATCTGTTCATGTTATTTTGGAATAGCTGTATGCTTTTCATGTTTTGTTTTGGGGAGGCTGGCACACTGTTGTTTGCTGGGAAATCTTGGCTTCCAAAAACAAGAGTCTTTACTGAAGAAATATATGAGTATTCATTTTGGGAGGCAGGGAGGACCTTCTTGTTTTATGGCTGCCTAACACAAAACAATGCCTCCCTCCTCTCCCAGTTTCTTAAATGCTTCTGCCCCCCCCTTATTCCAAACACTCAATAAGAACCAATTTTGGATTCTAAAACATGGCATAATAAATCGAAAGTGGTCTGCTGTTCTTGTGGTACTCTAATAATGAGCAGAACCACCAATAGAGCTGGGCAGGCTGGCATTTCATTCACATTGACTCTCTCTCTCTCTCTCTCTCTCTCTCTCTCTCTCTCTCTCTCTCTCTCTCTCTCTCTCTCTCTCTCTCTC
>NC_058131.1:157194932-157316406 GCF_016433145.1 Gracilinanus agilis | reverse complement strand
GGGGAAGCACTGCATGGGGGTGGGGGTGGGGGGAGAAGTGTAGGGGCAGGGAAGATGTGTCACATACGCAGTGGAGTGTTCCACACCCATCCTTAGCCTCCTAGTGAAACTAGAAAGGAATTCAAAGCACATGCGCTATTATTTAGGGCATTATATAATAGAAATAATGAACACTCTGATGCTATGTTATTGCTACACAGCACTCTGAGACACCCTCAGGCGTGACTGTTTTTCAATAACTTTAGCCAGATCTGTTCATTATCGATTGGTCCATTTCATTTGGTTGAAATTTTATTGACTACAAAACGCTAAAAACAAAATCCCAATAAAGAAATGAAAACCACCTACTATAAGCTACCAATTCTGATTTGAGATTTGAAGTTGACAAAATGAATTGTGGAGAATCAAGGAACCTAATTGGTGCACATGTGTGTGTATCTGCATTTCTATTTTACCTACACATGTACATGCTGACCATGCACATATATATGTTTTAATATATATGTATCAATAGCTGCTTCTTAAAGGGCTTTCAAAGTTGATGAATCTGGATTTTCCTTTTTTGTTTTTCCTTCTTAAAATATGTGAACATTTTAGGGCTCTTGCTGGTCTTGAAATACTCATCTTAGATGGACTTTTACGCCCCCATAGCCAGGAGTGTGCAAAAGGAATCAAATGTGAAAATAAATAGCCCTTTGCCTCCTCAAGGGACGAAGAGGCAGACAGTAACAAGGTCTGTGCTGGGTCTGTGCAAGGACTGTCTTGACCTCCTTTACCCCATAGGCAATATTTTCAGAGTGTATCCCAAGTAAAATATGGAGCACGGCAGAAAGGGGCATTCTAGAAAACTTACTCCCAAGTCAAGAGAAACCCCTTGTGGTAAATGGAGATTGGAAGCTGCTCTTTTGGGGACTGCATATGCAAGATCTCCACCCAATTCATTTATCTGTCTGGACAATGAGGAGAGACCACAATGCAGAGGTGGCTAGAAGAGGCCTTAGAGTCAGGGAGAAGTTGACACATCTTGGTGATATGCCCATGGGCGAGTCTCTTAAAGATGATTCATTTTAGTTGAATTGTGGGTCTGCATTGGTGGAGGGAGTTTCCACAATGGAAATGTCTTACCCTGATGAAATTATAGATCTTGACCAAAAAAGAACAAACAAAAAAAGACAGTGAAACTGGTCATTTCTGATTCTATTGTACAACTAGTGTCCATAAGACCAGTTCAATGAGTATCCTCCAAACTCTCCAAAGATCATAGAAAAATTGTTTCCTGCTAAAATGAAATCATATTAGAAACTGCAATAAGCAGCAGCATATTTTAAGAGGATTGACTTTTAGAAGAAATTTGTAGGACAGACTTTCTGAGATATATACTTTTAATATATATACACACACATCATATATATATATATAATATATATTTATATTCATGTAATTTCTAAGTTTCAAAATTCAGATGAATAGAAATGTATTTAGGGAGGACCTATGCCTGGCATTAGGGGGTACAAAGATGAAATAAAACATAGTTTCTGTCCACTAGTAGCTTATAGTCTAGTTAGAGTGACATAAATATGAGCTTGGATGGTATAAAGACGTTTTTTACTAGACAGACCCCAATTCTAAAAGAAACTATAAATGATTTAGAAAATAAATTTTCATTTTTTGTTAACTGGATTAATATTACCCAAAGTCACATGGTGCTGAAACATCCTTCTAATGCATTTGTCCTCTTAAGTAGAATAGAAGTCAGTAATTCAGACAATAATCAACAAGCATTAAGTGCTAAACTCTATGGAAAAGGCAAAAAACAATGCCTGTTCTCAAGGAGCTCATGGTCTAAAGAATGGAAAAGATCACATGCAAACTGGAATAAATTGGAGATAATTTCATAGTGAAGGCATTATCAAATTTAAGGAGAATGGACGAAGACTTCTTGTTGAAGGTGATTTTTGCCAGGACAAGGGAGCCAGGGAAGCTAGCAAGCAGAATCTAATGCCTGTGGTTGGGAGATGAAGTTGTGCAAGGAATAGCAAAAAAGCCAGTATCCTAAGATCAACAAGAATGTGGAAGGAATCAGGACTAAGAATCTTGGAAAGGTGGGAAAGGGCCAGGCTTTGGAAGTCTTTGAATGCCAAATAGAAGAGGTTATATTTGATCCTGAGGTGAGAGGGAACCACTGAAGTTTTTTTTAAAGGGGAGGGATGGAGGTAGAGGTGTGTTGAGATATGGTCAGGCCTGGGCTATAGGAAGGTCACTTTGATAGCTAAGTGGAGGATAGACTTGGAGTAGGGATGCATGTGGTGAGAGACCCACCAGCAAACAGATACTGCAATAGTCCAGTAGTTCAGTCTTCAAGATACTCTTCTACCCACCTTCTGGTGCCTCCCTTCATTCATTTTCTCTGTCTCATACAGATTCCCTACTGCTTCTACATGGCCTGTGGTTAGATGGACCACAAAATACCAATCTCGTGGATCTTTTGGTCTCTGGGTATCAGGACACCACTAATTCTATCAGTGTATTCTTTCCCTAAGCCAAAATACATCCTGATTTCCTTGATCCAGGGAACATTTTTATCCCCAACTCTTTTCTACCCATACACTAAACTTGCCTTTATGGACTCATCTGTGACCTAATAGGATGTTTCCAAGAGTTTCACTTATGTCAATATGGCAGAAATGTAACGCCACATCATAAAACAGGAGAGGGGACTTTCGAGAATAGATGGGAAGATGAGAAGTTATAGGAAGCTCCTGACTGCCCTATACTGCCATGATGTTTTCAGTGTCATTGCTACCCAGATCTCTCCTTCATATCAGCATGGATTTCTACTCATGTACCTTAACATATCTGTATTATATCCCTTGAAGAAATTTCTCAGACAACTGACCAAGAAACTGGCCTGGAGAGTCAGTATTATAGTCATATGAGTTCAGTCTTTACCACCATTTTGGGCATCCTCTCTGATTATACATAATTTTGCTTTATTTCTTTATCTGATTCGGATGACAACTTATCTGTAATTTATAGTCTTAGAGAGCTGCCTAGGGGTCCAACTGGTAGTGATTTAATTAGTTGGTCACACAACTAACATGTGTCATAGGCACGACACAAAGCCAAGTCTTCCTGACTCCAAAATTGGCCCCCATTTGTACTAGGTCACTGTGTTTTCCCACATGGTTAAAACCATTGAACTTTGCTAGGGGAAGCTCTCTTTGAAATTTTATAGATTTGGAATCCAGTTCAATCTATTGGCATGCCATTGAGTTGACTTCACCTAATGTGAACGAAGAGGGCATTTTCTGGGATCTGAGGGACCAAGAACTCGGTCAGTTGTTTTGATAAGAGATGCTGCTACTACAAAGTGACTAAATGAAACTTCCCAGAACAAAACAAAATCTCTGACTCCTAATAGGTACACAGAATTTACATTTTTCAATTTCTCATTTTCTCCACAGGCTTGCCAAAGTACTTTAAGTTTTAAGACAGAAGTTTAGATCTAAAAATATTGTCCAATGGAAACCGATTCTTAACTTTCATTTCCAAATTTTTCAGGTACTAGAATACAGAGTATCAGTTGCTTGCTTATAAAAGTGAAAAAGATTTAGTAGAGCAACCTGAAAGCATACTGCCTAATTATTAGTTACCAATTGCCATGATATTCTGCTAATGTGAAGGCAAGTGAGTTCATTCACCACTAGCAATCTCACCTTTAGAAACTGACATTTCCCTTCTCTCCAGTCTTCTTTTATCTTAACCTTTATTCATAATCATCAGTTTATCCGGAGTAGTAGTGGTCCAGTGAGCAATTTGTGACAACTAATTTGGTGCATTTTTCATTGTCTTTTTTTTCCTGCATTACTTCCCCCCACCCCAATTTCTGTCATGCTGATTTGATATCCTACTTAGAGATATTTTTGGTGCTATTATTTCAGCAGATTTCAGTAATTCCAGCTCAACTCAACAAAGCCTTTGCCTGTTGGGGAATTTTAGCTTTTCTCTTTAGATGACTTGACTTTAGAACACTTCACACATCATAATGAATCTGAAATGAAATCCTAAACTTTAGTGTTAAATACCCAAGTTATATAGGTCCTAATGCTTGCCATACACTTTACCTAAATGAATAACAATGAACCAATTCCTGCCCTTGCTCAAGAACAGAATAATGGGACTGATGCTAGCTAGGGCTGGGGAAAGAGGCAAATCACACTTAACATACTCTCATATTCTGCAAAAAACAGTAGTGGTTCTGCATTTAGCCAGGATTTTGTTGCTACCAAGCTTAAGCACAAAAGGACTGGGGTGTGAAATTTCTTGGTTATTTTTGTAGATGACAGCCACTCCTGGGGCTGTTCCTCCATACAGAAAGTGCATGACCTTGCTGTCAGTTGCCTAATAGAGACAGGAGCTCTCAGAGAGTCTTATGTTCTTAGTCAAGATGAAGAAACAACTATAACTATTTTCCCCTTGTAAGAGAGGGAAATTTGAGCTGAATTGATAAATCTGTAGAGCCTTGAAGGAAACCAAGGATTCTAAGAAATAAGAAGAGATAACTGTTTCCACTTTTATTGAGGCCCATTCACCACCTGATGGAACTGAAGTTTGTCTTATTTTTTTTTCAGGCCCAGAAAAGTGTTCTAGGAATTGTTTTTGTGACAGACCTTCCTTATTACATAAATATGTGTGTGTATCAAGCTCTTAAGGCTTCAGGGTTTCCTTAGTGAAAAATACAGCCCTCCTGAAGAGATCTTAGCAATCCATATAGGGAAAACCAAATGGATGAAGAATATATATCATCCAAATTAGGATCTGCAGCTAGATGGGTAGTTAATCCATTATGTATATCCTGGACAGTTACTGCAGATGGACAATGAGCCAGGCCCATACCTGATTAAGAGATAAAGCTGGATTGTATTAGGGTAATTGTGCATTGTTTCAAATGAGTTCAAGCTTCTCACTGCCACCAAAACCTATTTTTAAAAACATTACACAGTATTCATTTAAAAAAAAAACATTACACAGTGATTCTATCTGTCTGTGAATAATGAGGCACTGTGGTTATCAGAATTGCAGGTAATCCAAAGGACAATGGATATTTGAATGATACAGAAAGATAACATCCAGGATAACATCAAGAAAAGTAGATAGGACTGCTATATCTGGAGGGAGAGGGAAAGTCTGAGTGTTGTGTGGGTATTCATAAAATATTAAAAGAAGTAAAAAGCCTAGTGGGAGTAGATGTGAATTAGAAGATTTATGGTGGGAAAAGACCAATATTTGATCATATAGGGCGAGAAGGCATAGAGTGAGAACTGACATCAATGAGATAAATTGAATAAATACCAACGTATATATGTGGAGAAAAGCTTATATTCTCAAATTTCAATTTGACTCAACAAACAAGTAAAGCAATGGTTTTCCCCCCTTTTATTCAGCTCTTTATGTCTTCTGGCCATTTGGTTCAAGTTTACACATAGCCCAATTTAAAGAATGGCAAAATTAAATGATTTGATATTCATCAGCCGTTTTCTCTCACTTGTTCTTAGGTACAAATAAACCAATGAAATGACCAAGAAAAAAACATCAACATGAGTAGAAAGAAGGACCTAGAGAATGAAATTGACTTTTGTAGATAGTTCACAGTTGTGTCCATTTACCATTACATCTCACGCTTTGGGGAAATAAGAATAGTGCTACACACTATAGATTGTTGGAATCTGGATCAGCAATACAAATGTATACACATGGCCAAAAAGAAAGAAAAGGATTGGGAGGGGTGCAGCACTGACACTTTGTGACTAGAGTGAAATTCTAGGGATATTCAGATAGAATGAATAAATGTGTTCAAGAATGTGGACAATCACAGAATCTAGTACTCCACGTTTTCACAACTGAAACTTTTAGTACATTGAATATTAACAATCAAGAGAAGAATGTGGTGGGGAGGTAAGAATGAACGTTAGCGATGTGGTGAGTTTACATTGTATCCAGTATTACTACAAAGTGAGAGGCTAGGTCCAAAGGCTCCTTCTTTGTTCCTAAAGTAATCTATTTAGCTCTGTTTCTGAGAGGGGGGAAAAATGATCACAAGTATGAAGAAAACTAGATTGGACTAAATCAGTTAGATTGACCCTGAAGGCAGGTGCATATTGTTAGAGAGTAAAAAGAGACGAGGTAGGAAGAAGATTGGAGGGATTAATTTTCTTCACTCTGAGCCAACCAATTTTATCAGTATAACACCAGGAAGAAATTCATAACCACCTTATCATAATATAACTTTGTTTAGGGAATCACACAAGGGAGTGACAAAGTTAATAAAATTCAATGTTAACATGTTGTGAATAGAAACGATTTTGTAAGATTATACCTGTTGCAAGTTTTGATATCAACCAGCTTAGGAAGAAGACCCTAAAACCTATAAATGTTTTGGTGACTGTGCCACACAAATGTCAGTCCTGTTGCCTTTGGCTAAGGCAGTGAACACTGTTGGGTCCACCCTGTCATGACTGCGTGGTCCTATACACAGGTCCCTCTTGCCGGGAAGGAGAGATTGTAAGGGATTGACAGCAAAAGCTAAGTCTTCAGCCCAGACCTTCTTACCAACCCCAGACTTCTGCAGCACTAATCAGTCGGAGGGTGGCTTCTGCTGGGAAGGGAATGAAGATCTATTTCAAGGCCAGCAATTAAAATAACAATAATGCTGTTTAAAATCATCTCCACAGTTCCCTTGCTGTGTCCTCTCTTTTCCTTATTATTAGTGGCACATGCAGTTCTTGGTGCTCGGGATGGCCAATGATTTCCACTATTCTTGGCCAGACTAAGAGGATGGACTAATGTCTAATCTGAGCCAACATCCCTTGGTTTCAGCTATGTTGACAGATTGGGGCATGCACACATCCTCACTAATCCAAACCCGGTGCTATTCTCAGCAATCAGTGCCTGTGGATTTAATTTCCCTCATTCTTTCTTTCTTAAAAGAAAAAATTTAAATGAATTGAGACCAAGCAATTACATTGGAAAAGCAATTGTTTCCATAGTACAAGATGTTTTCCATTCTTTGATTTATAGGAGGGCTCTCTTTCTATCGTCAGAACCCCCTTCTCTCATCAGCCAACAGGAAAAGAATAGAAAATGGCAGCTAAATGAACGGTTTCCCCCCCTTTCCCTACTCAGTGTTGCAGGGAGGGATAGGTGGAGGCAGATGCCAATTGGCTGGGTTCTTTGGAATCATTTGTATCAGGGTCTTGGTTAACTATGAAAGCCTTTTATGTTCCTTCACTATGGTTAGGTTAGGGTGGTGATGACAAACAAGTTAACTTCTCAAAACCTTGTGGTGCCTTTTTTCCCGGTGCTTCTCTCTCATGTAACTCCCTCCAGTCAAGGCATCCACTTGCAGCAAACAGCAATGCCAGTATTTTTTCCTCTGTATCACGTGCCAGTGCAGTAACAGACTTTAATGTATACATATATAAATAGATAGAGATAGAGATATATCGCTATAGTTATAATTATATAATGGAGGTTCTGATGTAGCTGTGGTGGGGATGTACCATTCCTCTGCAGAAATATGTAATACTCAACAGAATCTAACAACTATCAGAGAATATCTGACATCCTAGAAAGCTACCATCAGATGGATCACTCTCACAAAAAGTTTTCTTCCTTTCTGTAAAAGTTGCTGTTTCCATAGCCAAGAAAGATTAAAAAAAAAAAGGAAACAAAAGAGAAATTTCTTTCAAACTTCCCTTGGTGCTGATGTTCATTTCCAGCCCCAACCCTGTCCTGTTTCCCATCAACAGCCAGTGTGCTGCCTTTCCAGATGGACTACGTCACCAATCAAATTTGGAAAGTGAGAGGCTATCAAAACCAGGCCTAAGAGGAAGAGCCTGAATAGGATCCTGGAAACTGAACCCACCTGGCTTCTAGTCCTGACTCCGATTCTGACCCTTCCTCTGTGACCTGGGCAAGTAGCTCAGCCTCAGTTTCCCCATATGTAAAATGGGGAGAATAATCTTTCCCTACCTCATGGGGAAGGGGAGCTTGTGAGGATAAATCAGTAACAACAAATCATGAAGTAATATTAATTTGGAGACAGCAACTTAATGAGCTTCAGAATTCTTTTATATGCTGCTAGCAATCTTGCTTAATCTATTTCTTCCTTTTACTCTTGTCTATTCCACAAATACCACACCTCCATCTCCTAACACATACACATTATTTTTTCTTCCTTTGGCAATACATTTGAACACTGCTTCACAGTGTGGGGAATATATACAGGATGTTGGGTAGGGCTACCTTCTACCAAGGGAACAACATCACTATTATTGTATAAGGTGCTAGAGTCTAACCTCATTTTATATACTTTGGTTCTTAGAGAAAAAAAATACCCAGAATTCTTTCTGTGGAGCCTTACTATATAGATTATTATAAACAACTGTTTATCCAAAAAAAATTTAAAATAGAGAAAAGGATAAAACAACATGCAGAGATTCTGTATAAAGTGTAACGAAAAAGACCCCTTTGCTATTTCCTATATAAATGTAAACTATCAGAGATATATCAAAATGTACTTGAGGCAGACCGCAAGAATGGAAAGCATTTGACTATACTTTTGTTTGTTTTCATTTGTAATTGATACATGCCTTCTAGTATGGGGGAGGAGAGGGATTTCTTTGTGTGTGGATGTATGTAGAACGGGTGGGGAGGACGGGGTGGGGGCAGAGTCAAAAACGGGGAATTATTCATCTGTTCATTTCCATCATTGGTTGGATGGGAACAGTTATGGGGAGGAGGGAAAGAACATTCAGTGAGCACAACAGATCCATTTTTGACTCAGCAAACATAGATTCTAAAATGTCATGATGTTCTCTCATTCTTTATGGCCATGAAGGCCAAGTTGTCTGCCAAGATGTTAAAGAATACTTTTACCTCAAGAAAATGGGGTGGGTGGGGTCCAGGGATAAGGGTCGATGAGTTGTGTGTGTGTGTGTGGGGGGGGGGGGAGGTGATTTCCAACCTTGTTAAAAAATGAACCACAGAATAAAATGAGAGATATTTCCATCAAGATTCAATAAGAACGGGTCCATTGGGGGTGCGTTACTGGTTCTTTGCCACCCTTCTCTTTTTTGGTTGCTTACGGAATGAAACAAAGACTGAGGTGGACTTAAGCCAGGAATGGTGTTCAGATGTAGCAAAAGGTGTATTTATCTATGAATACAAACTTTGCATGGAACAAACTTTGAAGGAACATTTAAAGAATGACTGTCTAATGTCAGGCATTTAATGTTAGCATGTGTGTGTGCTGTATATATCTTTTAATGTGTGACGTGTACAGTTAACAGTGAAAAACAAAAGAACACAAATAGAACTGAACAATGACAAAAATAAAAATAAAAAACCAGATGCTATTTTGTCAGAGGACGCACTCTTTCACCTTGATGAGAAGCCACTGTTGCACAACTATGCAATCTTCCAGTCTATCTTTGTTCCCTCTCCACCTCAGATTTCCAGTCTCTTTTCAATATGCCCAAATAGATTTTCTTTTCTTTTACAAGAAACACGATATTCAAACTCTGGCTCAAGGTGAAAGTGCTTTCATGACTTTTTTTTCCTCAAAATTTTCAGAGGGAACAATAATAACAAAATGTGATTTTTTTCCATTCCTTTTCAAAAATTCAATGTAACTGTCATTTTGTTCTTTAAGTGAATTAATGCCTGTGGTTTTTGTTTATTTTTTTGTCTTTTCGTTTGAGGTTCAATTTGGGTTGGGTTAGTACTTGTACTAGGTTTCTAGTTATAAGTTGTTTCATTCTCTTGGGTTTCAGAATTTTCCTTTTCCTTTTAAATCCTGGTTTTGAATTGTAGATAATAGGGATGTGTAGACTTAAGGCAAAAAATTTGGCTTAAGTGGTACAAGAAGTATATGAACTCCATGTATGTGGGTTTGTATGCACCTGCAGCTATCCTGGCATCTACATCTTGGTGCTGGAAAAAAAAGACATAGCAGGGAGCCTATGTATTCTAGAAGGGATTTGACCAGGATTTTTAAGTTTCTTAACTAAATTCAACTGTATTGAGTAACCTGTCTCTATAGGGTAAATATTATTTTTAACTCTATGCCAGTAGCACTCGTCCCATTCACTGATGCCCCCACCTGATGCCAAATCAGTCTTCCCCCACCCACTGGTCACACTAACTAAACCACATTCTGCAAATGGGTCATCCCAGCCAGATATTTAGAATGACGTGTGCATATGGATTCATCTCAATAGCTAAATGGGAACAAATTAATAAGGCCTGAAAACAGAAGCTCATAGTCATAAAGACAAAGCTCAAGTCCAGTCTTTCTGTGGGCCAGGCCTAGGAGGAGAGAGGTAAAAATACTCTCTAGGGACATAATAAGGGATCCATGCTCTAGAAATGGCATTGAATGAACTTGTGAGTTCCCTTCTGACTCTAAGGATCAGAAATCTACTCTTCATTCAGGGAGAGTTTTATTTAAAAACCACCACCAACAATAATAACAAGTTCTTTCAGTCCTGATAAAATGCCAGAAAGTGAACATATAGAAAGGAGACCATATGTCTAAGGCAAGCACAACTAGTCCAGGATACTCCTGCCTGTTGATGTCTCTATTTTTTATCTGCTTGTCTATACAAGTCAAGTTTTGCACACGATTTACAAATCTTGCACAAGATGGCAAAGCCATCCAAAGCAGCTGTGTCTGTGTCTTTTTTAAGATATAGATAGTCCTTAATTGTCTCAGCACACACTCCATCCAAACCTCCCAACTTTCAATTCCTAAAAACAGGAAGCTTAAATGGAGGAGACAGTATTGCTCCTGAGTGGGGAAAGAAATAAGGTCAGTTTTATAGAAGCACACAAATCCCTGTTCTTGACGCTTTCTGCATGCTAGGTTTTCCTTCCCTCTTCAGCAGTCCTTTACCCCCATCCAGAGGGATAGGGAATAGACCTGTGATTTAACTGATACAGAGAACTCCCAAGAGAAGAAGCTGTATCCGTGCAGGCCAGCACCTTTTCTGTTACTTTGAGTTTAGAGCAGGGGTCAGCAATGTATGGCTCTTTCTGCAGGAGCCATAAAGTCATTTTTTTTTCAGGCGCTGTTACAGGAGCAGCACTGTGAGCACTGTACGGCTCTCACAAAATTACATTTTAAAAAATGTGGCGTTTATGGCTCTCACGGCCAAAAAGGTTGCCGACCCCTGGTTTAGAGGGTTGTCAAGAGGGTTGAGAAGATAAATAACTTGCTTAGTGCCATTCAGGCCATTTCTATCAGAGATGGGACTTGAATCTAGGTCTTTCTTCTCTGGGCCAGCTGCTTCTCTGTCTTCTTCCTTTCCTTTTACCCTCCTGTCTATTCATTCATCAATCCCACCTACAAATCTTTTGCTCTTCAAGTAATTGAAATGAAGGGGTTGTTTTTTGCCTTGTCCTGTTGGGTCATGACAGCTAAGACCCACCCAAAGAACCTATCATTCATTGCTTCCCTCACCTACTGAAAATCATGGGCCATTCCTATACTTTAAGTTGTCTTTTTGTGGATTCCAGGGACAGGGTATCTCTGGACTGTGGTTTGAGATTGAGTAGTCCCAGAGATCTAGCATCAGTTCTTCCAGGGTATGTGTTTCCTTCACCAATCTTGTAGAACAATGTTCCCTAACTTGTACTAGTCTGTGGATGGGTAAAATATCTCAATACTCTTACCCAGACCACTCTACCTTCAAAAGTTGAAGGTAACATTTAATGGTTGGGTATCTCCAGATCAGAAGGACAAGAGGAATGAAGAGTTATACTTCTTTAAGTTAATAGATGTTAAGAAGTGAGGACTTTTGTTAGCAACATTTTCAGGCCAAAAACATTTGCCCCAGAATTAGTGCCATTCCTAAATCTAATCTCCACTCACATAATCTCAAAGTTTGCCAAATCCCAGAATAAAAAGGACCACCCCAAGGAATCAAGCACAAACCAGTCAGTCAATAAGCAACAACCTTAGAATCCTAGAACTCATAAGGGTGACTTGGAACCTAGTAGGAATAGACAGTCTTCTGTCTCAGCCCAAGCTCTGTTCTGGGAGTCCAGGGACCAGTATTCTAATTCTGACCACAACTAGTTCTCATATTTTGGGAAAGTTATTTTATCTCTGTGGAATTTGGCGGCTACTCTAAGAAATTAAGGGGTTAGATTAAATGCTCTCTGAGGGTTCTTCCAACTCTTATATTCTGTGGTACTATGAGGTTGTAAAACTGGGAGCTGAACTGAATCCAAAGACAGTTGAGAGGGACTTCAAGTTTCTCAGGCTTCTATTAGTCTTGTTCCCAATCTTGAAGTGGCTTCGGATTCCTTGAGTTTTTTTAGTATCTCCAGAATCCAGAGAAGGATCCCAATGGAGAGGTTATGGGAATGTGACCAATTGGCAGATATCTATTAGTAAGTATTACAGTGGCACTTCACTCTAGACAGAATTCATTTTACTGAAGAGCCCAAGACTTTTCATCTTAGCAGCAGCAAACCTGCCTGTCTAGACAGAGTCAAGCTGTTGAGAATGGTGACCTGTGTTGGGTTGGGCAGAACAAACTCTCATCTGAAATTCTAGGGATAAATCAAGAGCTGAATAATCCCTGGCAGATACTCCAGCCAAAAAATCAATCTGCCCAGGGGCCTGACCACTGACTGCCACAACTGAGTGAAAACCACGGAAGGAGGTGGGGCTCTTTAACCTACACTAGTGCTGCCTCAGGAATTTCTGGGGGAAAGATGGGTAGTGGAAAAAACCCTGGGCTTAGGAATTTGGAGACTTGAGAATTCAGTCCCAGCTTTTCCCCTGACTAGCAATGTGAGCACAGCAAAATCACGTTAGCACTCTAGGCCACCATTTCTACCTATGCGTAGTTCATGTTACGTAATCTTTCAGGTCCCTCCTAGCTCTAACATTTTATGATTTTTTTTGGTTCACTGCTTAGCTAGTAATTGAACAAGAAACTAATAGCTAGGACCTAGGTGGCTTGGTAGCTACATTGAGGAGGGTCTAGAGTGACTCAGGAAGAAAATCCATCTTCCTAGGGTAGAGATTCAGGGCAAAACTCTTACTTTGAAATGTATTGTGGTTCCTTCAGAACCAGGTTTCACTCTTGCAGCTGGAGTTAACACCACTCATTTGAAAACCCCATTTCACAAAGGAAGGAAGAAAAGAATCTCAAAGATGTGAATTCTTTCAGTCCTATTGGGCTCCTTCCCCTGCCTTGATGAAAGCCATTCTAGGTATGCCATCTCTCCCATCATCACAGTCCTCATCCTCTTGCCCTCCTGTTATGATTCTATTCCTACTCTAATTAAATTGCTCCTTCGATAGCTTCACTTAGGAACCCACAGATCAGTGATCCAATCTCAGTCCCCCAATAACAAAGTATAGAGCCAGCAGTGAGAGACCTAGGACGTTACTCAGTGGAGCTGAGTTCATTCTGTAACCCAGGGTTGTCCTCCAGTGACTCCAGTCTTAGTCACAGCCCATGAGACAACTAGCACAGTACAAAACTCCCTGCACCATCCCATCAACATTTGTGCCCTATTCAGCTGCAGGAGGAAAAGAAAAAAGAAAGCATTTTCAGGGTGGATGTGAAATTAAACCAAGGCCATTGGCATTAATGTGCTATGATGAATGTTTCCTGTTGAAGGCTCATCAGCAGGGGTGCTTAAATCCCTTTGCACAGGAAAATTATTTCTGGATTTGCCCTTCTCTGCCAAGAGAAATGAAGTGTTTTAATCAGGCTCTCACAGTAGTGGAGAATTAGAGCAAAGCTTGAAGAAAGGAGGTGAAGAGATGAATTGTGAGGAGCCCTGGACAGAAATGATCAGCTCCCCCATAACCATCAGATTAAGATAAGCAAGTCAGTCACACCAATAACTGCAATGATGTCCTTCCACCACTAAAAGTGTTCTGGGCACAACACAGATGGCTCAGAAGATGAGATGGGATCTGAAGGAGATGAAAGGAAAAACCAAATTTCATTGTTTTTCCACTTTTCACTTTTAGACTCTTTTTCTGGGAGCAAACACAAATTAGACTGAGTGAGGGTCCATTTGTGTTTCCACTGACTCATGGAAGACACCCATGAAAAACAGAAATGGAATTGGGAGGCAAGGAAAGGACAAATACCTTTTGTAGATCTGGAGAGAAACATTGTTTCAAGGGTGGTATCACAGCTCTAGAGCTGGAAGGGATCTCAGAGGCTAGCTAGTAGAATGCACTCATTTTACAGATGGAGAGATGGAGGCACAGGATGGTTATATTTCTTGGTCACACATTTAGTGTCAGAGGCAGGATTTGAACTCAAGCCCTGATTCCAGGCTTGTTCTATTATGCCCCATTGCCTCCTAATTAGGAACTATAGAGTCAGGAATGTAAACAGGTATCCAAAAAGCTAGAAAAGTAGACTAGCTCTACTCTTTTCTCTTGTTCTAGCTAGGAGACAGTCAGCCCCATAGTACTGATTAAATGAGTTATCACCTCAGGGGAAAAGCATACATACCCACCCAGGCATCAGCTTTCCTTGTAAAAAGGTCAGTCTGTAAGCAGTTTCTTCCACCCTCTCCACCAAGGACTTGCAAAGTATGCCTTCAAAGAGTTTCCATTTTAATGGAAAGTAAAGGATAAGTACACATGGGAAAAAAATGGGAACAGATCAAAGAAGAATGCCCCTTATTGCAAACTCATAAAGCTATAGAAAACTATAATAATACGTCATTTATCTAGTATTTTTAGGCAATGAGCTGGCAACATAAGTGAATTTTTTAGATAACCCAGAGACACCTCCTCATGAGACCCAAATTTTATTCTATATAGTCCATTTAGAATTCTAAAGCATCTTCTATACTTCCTTGCTTCTGAAAAAGGATGGCAAACATTTAATCTTATTTCTTGCCTCATCAAGGTTATTAGTGTGAACCTCAATGGTTTTTATGTGCTCTAAGGTTACATAGGGGGAAAAGGGTTTTTTGTCCCTACAGCAAATGGTCCCAGAGAGATTTGCTTTTTGTGGATTCATGTCTGCTTTTTAGGGTTATTCTTCTTCTTCCTGTCAGACTGTCAGCTATTATTTCTTATTGCTGTCAGTGGAGGCAATCCCTACCAGCCTCTTCTCTACTGCCTACTCCTTTCTAACTTGTTGCTTTGAATATGCTGTGGACTGGGAAATTAGAGAAGCAAGCTTATTAAAATTATGTCTAAAGTAAGAGTAAATAGGCATCAAATAAGGGTCTGAACTGCTTTATTATAGAAGGGAATAAGGTTTGCCTCATAGACTTTGTTGGTTGCTTGAAGGTCCTTTTTTACTTTCTTACAGCCATTGTGGATACTTGAGAGTGCTAGATAAGGAATTTCTGCATAAATGAGGTATTACATACATGCACACCTGTTAGGGAAATAATAAGATCTTAAACTTAGAACAGAAGAAACCTTAAAGCCCATCAAATCTAACTACCTTGTTTTACAGAAGAGGAAACCAGGCCAAAAAAGTTGAGGTGCATTGCTCAAGGACATATAGTTGTAGAGTTAGCATTTGAAGTTAGGGCCTTTGATTCCAAAATCAGAACTCTTATTAGTGTACCCCATTTGTCTCAGAGACCTTAGAAGAAGTAGAACAATCAAAATAATGTGAAATCAATCAAAAAAAGGTTAATCCTGAGTAGGATTTTGGAGAGGAACATGACCTGGTATGTTGGGGAAAAGGGACACTGGTGTAAAGGAATCTTGAAGAGAATATTTGTATCATATATTGGGCACAGCAAGAAGATTTCCATGGCTGGAGCTGAGAATCAAAATAAGGGAGTATTGAGAACTATTAAGTAAGGGAACGCAGGGGACGGACACATTGGAGAACCAAAGGAAGAGTTTAATATGGTAGGCAATTAGAAGAAGTCATTGACCATGCTTTTAAACTGAGAATGACATGCCTAGGAAAATTATTTTTCCCTCTGGTCAGTAGATTAGTAGGGCAAATGAAAGAGTGAATTAGCAAGAGGTGAGGAGATCAGGACCTGAACTAGAAAGAAAAAATGAAGAACCATAGTAGAAGAAGAAGAAGCGGATTGGAATGATTGTGAAGAGGAAAAACATTGGCAAGATCGAGCTAGTTTTTTTCTCCCCTAAGTCACACTTGATGTCTATACATTTATCTACCATCTTAATTTTAATCAACTTGTTTATAATGATCCCCAAACCCAGCGCCTCTATCTTGAGGTACAAAATAGTAGATAGAAAAGTTGACTAGAAGGACAATTTTTCTTGGAAAAAACTAGCCAGACCTTGGGCAAAGCTAGGACCTTCTTCAGAACTTAATGGAATAACCATAATTCAATGTTGGAAGGGCCTTCAGACAGCATCTAACTCATCTATAGCATTCCAAACAAATGTAAATCCAACATAATCTTAAAGATCTGGAGAAGGGAAATTTTTACCTCCATTCCACTCCATCACATTCATTTAGTCAACTAGTCCTCTCTTAGGGTTGATCTAAATACTGCCCCTTGCAATTCTGGTTTATTTTTGAAGAACTTTTCACCATATTAATAATCCTCTGTAGATTTGACAGCCATTATTATGTACCCCTTCAGTCTTCTCTTGCCCAGTAGGTCCAATAAGGCTAAGGAGTGTTTGAGCGAAGGGTCCTAAATGAATCCCTTAAAATCTTTTCAGTACATTTCTTTCTTTGCTCCCAAACCAATCTCCTTTGTTGGCCCTCTAGCAAAAGCAGGAAATATGCCTGCACATTTGTCAATTTTCCAAGATCAAGATGCCACAAAATCCACATCCACCCAAACATCAGTACAATAGAATTGTAAACTGGTAAATAGTTTCTCCTCACTTCCACTCTAATCTGAGCTAGCCTGACATTCATTAGGGAGCGCTTATTTCCCCTTGGCCTAAGGTTAATTGGTCAAAAGAAGCAGCACCTGTTAATACCACTCACTGGCCCATCCTGTTGCTCAGAATGTTTTCTGATTAAAAGTAATCCAATTGAAAGTTGGAGTAAGGCCAGAATAAAAAGGAATGCCAGCTAACCTAAGGAGCTTGGTTCAATTCCATTTTTAGTCCTCTGGCTATCTTTAGGAATTGCTTCCAAAGGTCTCAAAGATTTCTGTTTTGAATCAAGATAGAAACATTTAAAACATACATACAATTTTTTTTTCATTTAAATCAAAACTTGAAAACCGGCTTTAAACTTTCCCACCCAGTAGCTATACTGGAGCACTATCTGGAATCTACTGTCTCATGGTCTATTAGCTCTCTGCTATCACAGCGAATCTCATCTCGATTTACAACCCCTGACACTACTAGGAAAGCTTCCCATTCTCTGATCTTTCCTTTGTCTTTCCCCATCTCAAAACAAATGAACAACATTAGCATCTTCTTCCATGCAGGGGAGAAGGATCAGAAAGGCAGGGAGGGCAAATTTTTATCTGGCTAGTGATGTATTTGTTTTGCAATGTTTTAAACTCCCTACAAGAAGAAATATCCAGAAGACAGTGAATGAACTTCCCTCCCTCTTCTGAATTCCCTAAGCCTAGTATAATTCCCTAGCACTTTAGATTGACCACCAGAAAGACATATGGTGAGAAAATTGGGCCAAGGATCATATGGACAAATGGTTTCCATAGGTCCTTTTCAGGAAATGATACAGCTCATGTGTTGATATCTGTGTTCCAAACTAGCCCATTTGATGACCTTTTCTAATTTGTGGTCCTCAGTAGCAGTGGCTGCTCCTAGGAGCGTCTCTCTTTAGGGAAAGATTCATTGTCTCCTGGCTTCTCCTCCAGCAACGCCTGGCTGCCTGCACCCCACTAACACTGACCAACCCTCCCCACTTGGCTGGTGAAACAGTAGCAATCCTATAGGACAAGTTACTCCTACCTGTTAAAATAATACTTCTAAAGTTAAAATTGTGTTTTTCTAGGCAATGGCACAAAAGTCTTTTTCAATGAGCCTTGAAATGGAAGCCGCCTTTGATTTCCTGGCTCTTTTTTCTCCTCATCTCATTTTTTTTTTGCAACCCCAGCATTTTATATCAGGGTATCATTCTGGGTTTGAACTCCTCAAAATTCCTTGCACTAGGAATCAATGCTTGCTGCTGTATTGGTGACCACAGTATTAAGCCAAATTTGAAATCTTCAGTCTCCTCCATCCTTAAGTGTTCTGTATCTACCTCATTATAATTTCTTTGATTTCTTGTGCTTTGGTGTTGTGTAAAATGTCAGAAGTGATATGTAGATAAAAATATATATATATAAAATATATATTTTTTGCTTTGCAATAAAGTTCAAAGCTATAACACTGAATATTCATGAAATGTCATAACCTTTTATTGTGCTCCAACTTCTTAGTTATGAATTGCCCTCGGGAACATATTTTCCTATACACTAGAGTCAATATGGTTGTATTTGTTATTCAGTGAATTATCCTAATTATTTCCACTGTAATTTTTGACACATCAAATAAGACACCAGGATTCTCTAACAGTTCTTGGTTTCAAAGGTGCTTTGCTTGTGTAGACTTACATGGTACAATTGAAGGGACATGATCCTATAGCCCCAAAGCATCCAGATAAATATCTTGTTCTTGTTCTGAGCTGCCCTGGGCATAGGGTTAAAGACAAAAATGTGTTTGGGGGGGAAAAGAGGAAACATTAATTTGGCTTTGTTCTCCTGGAGTTTTTCCTTTTTTCTCTTTAAAAACTAAACAAAACAAAACAACCTTTCCTGGTTCTCAGAATGGCAGATGGAACTCACAGACTCCTTTGCATATTCTGTCCAACTCAACTGTTTCTGATTCTTTGGCTTTGCAAAGCATATACTGTGCTGCTTGTTCCTCCTAGCTCCATTTTGTTGTGAGTGACTATGTGCCCAAAAGAAGTACTAGCTCACATCTTTTCTAAAACCTGTTGGGATTCTCTTTCATGACATATATCTATTCAAAGGAAATTTGATTTGGAACCAGTGGTAGGCTACCAGCCAGCAATGCCATAATGACCTCGGTCTTGCACAAAATGCTGACTGAGTACCAAACCGGGTGAAGTTATCTTGAGTAGAAATTATGAGGTGGATGGTCCCAACTATTTCTCTCTTTGTTTTTAAATGTTTTCTTTAATTTAACACATTTATGTAAGAAATCTTGGGTTAAACAAACTCTTCACCAATATTTGTTTATTCTGTCCATAGTTTTTTGTCAAAAATGGCAAGGAGTTTGACAAATTTGATAACTTTTAAAGATGGAATAAATTCAGGCCTACCTCTAAGTTGAGGTAATTTTTAGGAATAAACTTTAAATAGGACCTCTTGAAAACTGTGGCATTCCCCAATTTCATAACTTACATAACATTTATAATTGATAAAGAAATTCCACACATGGTGGATTTTCGTGATGGAACTATGAAAATGAATCACTGATACTCAGTTTCACAGACTCTGTTCTGTATTCTTTTGACTTGTATGAAATTGTAAAGAATTATCAAACTATTCATCAATGCTGGATGCTTTTTCTTATAGTTTGAGAAGTTCTGTTGTGTGTGTTTTTCCCCCATTACTGAACTGGTGTCTCAAGCAACTCTGGCAAGATTATACTTTGCCTGTATTCAACTATTTCTATTTTTGATGGAGTAGTATTTTGTCTATGAATGAAATAAAGATATGTTCATGAAATATGTACAAAAGCTAAAACACATCTTGGTGTTGATTTGAAGAAAAAAAACCTTAACAATAAATATATATATACATATATGTGTGTGTATGCATATATACAAACATATATCCTGAAAGTATGCTTCTAAGTTCATGTGTGATTCTGAAGACTTTGTCACCTTACTGAGTTTCTAAGATTTATTTTGAAAGAATAAGCTTTTTTTAATCTTTTTTTTAAAGATTCTATCTTTGACATACCAAAAAGCACAACTCCTATTATCCAGTCTTCATTTCCCTCTATTCCTATTTATAGACTTAAAAGGACCCATATTTTTTATCATTTTTTCCATTTATCAGCTAATAGGAACCTCTTTTAAGTTAGTTTTTGGAGGTTCTGTCCTACATACCTAATGAAGATTTAACTACACATCTTCTACCTTTCATCTTGTTTCATTTCACCTGGACTCAGCACCTTGAAAGTCCCCATGATACAGAACACCATCTTGAAATCCGAATAGTCAAATGATTCTTTCTCCATTCAAGTTCTCTTCCATCTACACATTTTTTAAAATTTCCCACTCATTCTAGAACAGAGAAACAAGGCACATAGAGGCATGAAAATTTCTGAATATTTAGGAGTACTCAATATATAGATTGAATTTTGTAGAGATGGCCTTGACCCATGGCACAGCACATGAAAATACACCTAATCTGTTCCTTTCAGAAGAAGAAGAAGAATCTAAGTGGCCAAAACCTCAATATAAGTGGAGATGAGTAGATAGCCTATTTTTATTCTCTTTTGACCCCAGGTAAGCTAGTGATGACCATCTGTTAACAGACACTCATATTTCTCATTTATTAGTAGGACTTCCTTGGAAATCAGTTAGAGAGCTATACATGTAATAGATGTGGAAAGAGACAGAAAAGAATTTTCATCTCCAAAAGAGTAAGGGCATTTTCTTCCTTCTCTCTTACCTTTTGAGTACACAAACCATCTTTTTTAAATGAGGTGAGCTTTTCTGTGTGTGTGTGTGTGTGTGTGTGTGTGTGTGTGTGTGTGTGTGTGTGTTNAGGTGAGCTTGTGTGTGTGTGTGTGTGTGTGTGTGTGTGTGTGTGTGTGTGTGTGTATTTTGTTATCACTCTGTATGATAGGTGTGAGAGTTTCTCTCCTCTACTGAGGAATCTACATAACTTTTCCCATCATTTTCATGTTCTTGGAGATGATATCTAGTTCATGTTTCTCCTAGCCTGATAAAGAAAAGTACTATTATTTAGCTTGGGTTTTGTTTTTTGAACCATCGCTTGCTGAGACATCCCTACAAATTACTTTTCCCATTAGTTAATTCTTAATTCTTAATATAACAATCCTAGTTCAGGCAAAGGAAAGGTAAAAGTGCTCTGCCTCCTCATACCTTCATTAGCAGCAGTTATGATCTCCACCAATCAAAACCAAGTTCTGTGAATCTTTTCCAGTTCTAAAAGTATCATCAGGAAATGCTATGAATGCCAATACCAGAGGCAGTTTTTCCTGATGTTACCCAAAGCCCCTGAATATGATTTGGGATGAGGCCAAAATCTCTCTCTCTCTCTCTCTCTCTCTCTCTCTCTCTCTCTCTCTCTCTCTCTCTCTCTCTCTGTTAAATTTGGATGTGCCATCGAAGGAGTTTGGCTCCTCTTCCTCTGACCTATCCTGTATCTAACAATGATCTTAATGAGAATGCCTCCTCCCTAAGTTCAAAGCTCAATGGGGTCTAACCCTTACAGCTCTTCTAGCTTAGAATCAATGTTCAATATTGTTTCTAAGAGAAAAGATAAGGGTGTGTGTGTGTGTGTGTGTGTGTGTGTGTGTGTGTGTGTGTGTGTGTGTGTGTGTTTTAAGGCGGTTAGATGGCTCAGTGGATGGAGATCTAAGCGTGGAGACGGGAGGTAATAGGTTCAAATCTGATCTCAGGCACTTACTAGCTGTGTGACCCCCAATGCCTACCCCTTACTACGCTTCTGACTTGCATTCAATACTCAGTATTGATTCTAAGACTGGAGGTGAGAGGTTTGTTTGTTTGTTTGTTTGTTTTTTTAAAAGGTTAATGGGAAATTCTTAAGTCACAATTTATGTAGAAAAGTACCTATTCTTTGTCTGCCCTGACCCCCAAATGAGCACTGCCATGAAGAGAAAAGATTTGAAGTTACAATTGGAAAAAATAGTGAAGTTGGTAACAAGGATGGAGTAGCTTTTTCATTCTCTAGTTGAATCACAAAACTACCTTATTCAGAGAAGCACAATAACAGCAAAATCTACTATAATCAACAATGGCCCTAGTGACTTCTTTACTTCTTCAGTGTAACACCTTTACAAGCTCTCATGTCTCTGTATTCTTAGTCACTCACAGCTTTTTTGAGTTTTCAGGCTAAGAGCAATGACAGAATGACCATTTTGATATAAAAGAGGTTACCCTCCTCAGCAAAATGACATCTTAATATGTGCCACTTCCACTGGCATCTGGACAAGTTTGTTCTGTTCCCATCTAAATGGTACTCACTGAATGGTTTGCCATGATTTCTTTTCCTTTTGTTAGCAGCTCCAGGCCTTTCTAAAGGGAAGCTTTAGGAAGATAGAGGTCTATTAATTTAGCATGATGCAACGAAAGTGGTGGCCTGAGTAATCTCTACAGGTCTATTCAACTCTAAGAATTCTAAGCACATGTAGAAAGCACTATTTATATGCCTCAAATCCAATCACAACGTTCCTGACATATGTCCCCAGAAGAAAAGACAGGTTTGCTACACATTAAGATCTTGTATACTGTCCAGGCTCATCATCTCCCAAATTCTAGCAATTTATTTCAACTTTAAGAGGGCTATTCTGAGGTTGAATTAAATTTTGTAGGTAGAGATGGAAAGGACTTAGGAACAATCAGCCAATCTGGAGCAGCTCAGTCAAGAGAGGTCAACTGGTCTTGAGGACAATACCAAAATCAGCCAAGGCAGACAGGTATGTACTAAGTAGAGTAATCCTAAAGGTCTTTGGGAATCACTTTGCACAAGGACCCTTCCTAATGCCTCACTCAACATCAGGCGTGTTTTGTCTTCAGGGGAGACAGTTTTCATTACCTCATCCAACAATCCTTTGTAGATACAGTTTTTATAGTTATACTTCCTAATCCCAATCCTTAGTTTCTATGAGAACCATAACAGTTAATGTCCTGAATCTGGCAGACACGATGGCACACACATACACACACACACACACACACACACACACACACACACACACACCCAAAACCCCAACATTTTATTTAAGATATTTTGAAACAGTAATATCTTTTCAAACAAAAGAAGACATCCCAAAATGTAGGTTTCATTTCTGCTTGAAGCCTCTTTGTGTTTAGAATCATTACAATAGAAAGGGCACCACTGTGAGGGTCAGGAGACCTTGTTTAACTATCTTGCCATTGCCACCAACTAGGGTGTGACTTTAGACAAGTCACTTCAACTTTTTGAGCCTTAATTTCTTTCTTTCTTTGTTTTTGTGTGAAATCTTCTCTTTTCCTTGCTGGTGATTTTTAATTTGATGGCTGAGGAATAGGGAAATCATTGATCTGTAAAGAAAAAAAAAAGAAGAAAAAAATTCCCAACTTTCTGTTTATAGAAAAAAAACACCACAAAATTTAAATAATTAATTCCACAGTCATTTGTTATTTATTATGTCCCTATTTAGTGTCTTTTTTTGTGTGTAAAAAGATTGGTCTACATGATCACTAAGACCCCATACAGATCTAATGTCCTATGATTTCTCTATGACTCTCACCCTTTCCCTAATTTAATCTTTTTTCCTTTTTTCTTTTTCCTTTCTTTTCTGGGAAAGAAAAATTCCAAGGCATCATAGATAGGTAGCCATGGTGAATTTCAATCCCAATTGTTACCGTTGTTGAAAGTTTCACAATACAAAGTCACTATTCTTTTCTGTCTCTCAACCATTCACTAGACAATAATAAACAGATCAAAATCATTGATCTAAAGCTGAGCAAATAGCTTCCATGCCAGTTTCAAACAGTACTTCCTTTACCTTGTTCTATTAAACTGCCCATGAAATTTTAAAGTATAGGCTATCTGCCCCAAAGTTAGTATTACCCAAAACTTCCTCTTCCCACAGGTAGGAGGAGGGAATTCTGTAGCAAATGACAAAGAAACCCCATAACCCTAGTGTCATTGGATTGTTCCCACTGCTCCTGATTAAGGATTTACAGTAGAAGTCCTGAAAGATTTGCTTTGAATGACATGATTGGCTAGATACCATCATAGGGCACCAGAGTCCTGCACTGAGATAGTTTTTCAATCAGATTTAATATTTGTTTTGGTAAATGCAAATGGAGGATGGGTGGATGACAGGAACAGAATCTCAGTAAGAAAGGAGCCTTGGTCCATTTCCTTGCTCTTTACACTTAAAACATATACATTTCATTCTAGCACCTTTTCTATTCTCCTTCTCTGGTAAACAACATGTATAACTACCATCCTTAAACACTACTAACTGAACATATTCCGAAGATGGAGTGACTGATCAGAAGCACTCATCCTAAACACAACAAATACTAGTCACTATTTGCCTTTTTGGTTTTACATTTAATAGAAGAACTTAAAGATGATCACTGGTCAACACATATTAGAGGAAACTATGAGATCCAACTTAGCTAGTCCTGGGGGAACCAAGAAACTTGGGTGTCATCAGAGAATGGGACTGGGTTTGGTTTCTTGACTGGATACATCTGAGCCACTTATTTTCCAGATCAAGAGGCATTCCATTGACTAGTAGTCCTCAGTGTAGCTAAAGTTGTATCTGTTTTAGAAATTTAGCCTCTATTTTGTTTCTTTTTTATTTTTAAATCTCTGCTCATTTGCAATAACAATACACAATAATACCTTAATATACAATAGTGCAATAGTTTGATTCAATTCAATAAACATTTCCTAAGCACCTGTTACATGAAACAAAAACAAAAGTGAAACTTTAATTTGCCTTCAGGAGGTATACATTCTTCTGTTGGAAGCCAACAGTTATTCAGATAAATATATATAAAATTTAAACAAAATGCATGCAAAGGAAATTTGCCATGTGTGAGAGAGGAACACTAGCCATCAGGGATCAGGAAAGAGCCATTGTAGGAAGAGACATTAGAATTCAACAGAAGTTAGAGGGAAAGGTAAAGAGGGATAGCACCTTAGACAAAAAGGATACGACCTTTGCAAAGACAAAGAGAAAGGAAATGGAGTTTTATGCATGGAAAACAGCAAACACCAGCTTAGCTTAGAACTGACAGAGGGTGAAGAAGAATAATGCTAAGTCATAGTAGAAACTAGATTTGAAGTCAGACTCTGAAGGATTCTTATTTTAAAATGACAGACTTGGCTGATCAAAAAATAGAACATATGTACATATATATCATACATATATTTTGCATACACATTCTCAACCATTTACTAGACATAATAATAAACAGATAAAGTCATTGGTCTAAAGCTGAGCAAATAGCTCCCAAGCATACAAATATACAAGTATGTATGTATCAGGAACCCCTGTTTTTACAATCACAGCCTAAAAAACATCTCTAATGGATCCCTGTAGTACTAGGGCATCCAAAATGGAGGTCTTGGAGAGGAATTTTCTCTGGCTTACCTCCTATCTGTCTTCTATCTTGGGATCTGGCAACCTTTCAGAGATGGTTTGGCAAGTCTTCATTTATTCACTCCCTCAAGCTTCATAATAGGGGGAGACAGCATCTGCAAGTCATTCTCTCAGAATCTACTGAGGTATATAAGCAAACCTGCTGGGAGCAACACAATAAAGGACACACTGAAGAAAGACCTTGCACCTAGAATGGCAGGAACCTACCTGGTTGCCTCATTTGTAAAATGAAGACCTTAGACTAAATGATTCAAATATCCTTCTCAACTCTAATTTAATGAATAGACAGTTAAGTGAACAATGTTATAGCCTTTTCTGAGTTCAGGGCACCTTTCTATTATGACTGAGAGTGTTTTTATGTTTTCAGAGTAGGTGGCCCCAAAATATCACTTTCAACAATCTTAAATAGTTAGTCCTTTGAAATATAGAAGGTAGGAGGGGAAGGTGTCATTCTTCTAGTTGTTATCAGCTAATATTATAAACACCAGTTAACATCTTGGCCTAGATTAGTTAACAGTTACCTGAGAGCAAGAATGGGGTCTGAGCTAGAATTTAGAGAATGAGGTGAGAATAAAGATTGACTGACTACTTCAGTGTTTTACCTAGATTTTGGACTAGGACTTCAAATCATCTTGTGTTACTATAGTCACCATAGGTTGCCAAGCCCTGTTTAATCTCCTAAAAATGGCAAGAGCCCAACAAAGTGGAGAAAAGAGATCATTCATGGAATCACAGAATCCTAATGCTGTGAGGAGCTTCCTATGATCTTCAAGTCCATCTTTTTGACTTCTGGCTGGATCGTCCCTTAAGCTATACCAAACAGATAGGTTTCTCAAGAAAATTCCATTGCTTTCCATTATACTTTTCCATATCTCAATAATACTCAAGAGAAGGTAGAAGTTCATTGTCTTATTTGATCTGGCCACATCCTATATCCTATAGTCATTTATCCATTTACTGTAATCATTTCTCTTTCTCTGTGAGAAACCCTTTTGGCCTCCTTGTTTCTTTCCAGTTCCTTCTCAAAATAAGAGTCCTTGCAAAGCAAGATGGTCTGCACACAAAAGCCACCTACTTTCAAGATGATGATGGCCATCCATCTCCATCTTTCCTTTCTTTCACTATCTTTTCCAGATATTCACTGGCAATGAGGGAAACGAAATTCCAACATACCTTTCCTTCCGCTAAGCGAGGTTGTACCCACTCCTTCCCATACAACCTGGGAAGGGGTCACTGAAGCACAGAAAAGCATTGCTTACAAAGGCACGCAAAAAAGAAATTTTAAAGTACAATAGAGAGAAGCTCAGTAAGACGACAAAATTCTTGGATCAAATCAAGCAGGTGACCACTGATTTAATTCCCCATTTTCCATTTCTTTTTATATTGAGATTTCAACATCACATTATTTTTTTTCGAGAAAAAAGTTTGTGCTTTATGAAATTGTGCAAATGACATTGTTCTTTTATGGCTATTCAAGAGAAATAAAAAGAAGATGTATTTCTGTTGAAATGGCCATTATTGTGCTGGGTTGATATCAGATTGGTGCATACTTGCTTATCAGGGACCTACTGTTATACAAAAACAAAATCAGCTACTTAAGTCCAGTTACTGTAAATATATTCAAATTTTACTGTAATCAAAAAACCTTGCACTGTAATGGCTTAAAAGAATCTCATCAGAAAGGATTTTGTATGTCTGATTATATCTGAAATTTAGCGTTTTCGCACACAGCTATGACTACAGTAGCATTTCCTTGATTTGCATTTAGCTTTCTTATTTCTGGGTTGGATTCTTCTGATTGTGTTTGTTCAGCATATTAGTGGGAAGGAATGGGATCATGCTAGCTCAGTTGGCCATGGGGGTTGTTTCTTCAACCGTGTTACTAACTGGCTATGTAAAGCAAGTGGAGATGAGAGCAAGTGCAAGTAATTTTTTTTTTGTTAACTCCTAGAGATTTCTCAGATCCTCAAGCCTGTTTAAGGCTGTTGCTTCTGTCTCTGTCTCTGCCAAGGGCTCCATAAACTGAGCTTTTCCCCTGCATTACCCAGTATCCTGAGTAGGGAGAATGTTCCGAAAAATAATCCCCTTGAGATGAAGTTGTCATCAAGAATGTACTTTCTTTTTCATGTTGAAAATGTGTTGGAAATCAACTAGCATGACTTTGTGACTCTCTCTGCTTTACAAAACCAATACATCCTAGGTGCTGTCTTGGTTCTTTAGCTAAGAAAATTCTAGATGCAGACTTAAATATGAACTCTTTCTCCTGTACTTCTGTATTATGATGAGCAGTTCTCCATATGTGATTCAATTGTTGAAGTGTTTCCCATTGCTTTTCATGTTTGACTTTATTTTTGTACCAAACAACAAAAAAACCCACAAAGGAACAAATAATCTTTCTCTTTCTCTCTTTCTCTCTCTTTCTCTTTCTGATGTGTAATGTTGTGTTGTCCAGATCCTGTATAAAAATATGTATATGATGTATCTGATATTTGACAGCCACTGGCTGTAACTTTAACCAATATAATTAACAAAAATGCATAATGTTGGTGTTTGAATTAAAAAAAAACAATCTAGTTAAGATGTTTGTGTAATCCTGCATGGTTAAAATGTACCTAGTGCATTGAGAAATGTTGTGGAGCTACTCAGTGAAAAGGATGGTTTACTTTTTGATTCTAATGGTGATGGTTTGTTGACCAGAATATCCCCTATAATGTTCGTCTTAGTTTATTTAGCATATTTCTATTGATATATATATTTTTTTATTCCTCAAGATCCAACATAGTGTATCTATCTATCTCTATTGTATTTTACTGTTCCTTAAAACCGGTTGTGGAAGCTCGGTTCGTCCGGCAAAAAATGTCTCACATGACAATTTCAATTGAGTTGTGTCCATTTAATTTGCTGTAAAGTCCAGATCTGAAGCACTTCTTGGCCCTGGTGACAGGAGGTATCGCCTCCATGGTGATATTAGCCCTTCTCTTCCAAGGTTGTACTTTTCTCTTAGCAGTACTGAGTTTTTCCCTTGTTCATGGGACATTTCTAAAACCGTGATGTACACAGAAGGGAAAAGGATCAGGAATTTACACTAAGAAATATATATATATATATATATAAATATATATTTATACATTATATAGTATTATACATAATATCTTCTCTATATAGAATTTCAGTGTGCATCAGAAGAAAAGGCAGTAGAGACCTCAGCGGGCTAGGAATGAGAGAACCCAGATTCTACTTCTAGTTGAATCACTAACTTGAATGGATTTTGGAAAAATTGTTTTCCCTGCTTTGCCTCAGTTTCTCCACCTATAAAATGGAGGAGAGAGGCTGGGGATTAGGCCAGAGAATCCTTCCCCTAGGTCTTCGATACACTTTTAGATAGTCAAAGACAAAAGTAGTTCTGTAAATACCTAAGGTATTATCATTGTATGTTCCATGGCAAATAAGAAACAATTGCTATATCCCAACTTGGAAACATCTGGGCCTTCTCAGGGGAAATAGCCCATTAGTATGAGCTATTTATTCTAGTTCAGGATCATTCTGGATATTAAAGTCTCATCCTAGCTCCACCTGGCCCCTGCTCTGCTTGGAGGATGGGTGGAGTGAGGAAAGAGAAGGAGGGGGAGGATGCATGGTAGACATTAGTGTTCTTGAACTGACTTGGATGTGTTGGCATTTTCTTTCACTGAACCAGAATAAGTAGGCTTGAGCCTCTCCTAGGCATGTGGAGAAGAGATGCTCCCTTCTTGTATAACTCCCTTCTTCTCTAACTCTAATAGCCCTTGTCTTTGAGGGTAGTTACCATGCACAGTCTTATGCAGTATTTTTAGTCTATTTACACACTTTCAAGTGTCTGCCTATGGCTCACACACAATAAAAACTGGTCTTTTTGTAGATAGGCAAGCCTATTTGCATTTGGGCTATTAACACCTGCCTAAATTTGAAGAAACATGTAGGACCATTCAAAACCATCCAGTTTATTGGCTCTGATTTTATTTAAACAGGATATACAAATACATTCTTAAGTAGAAACTAGTTTGGCTATATGATTCTCCCTTTCTAACACATCAAGGTCAGGTCTTCAAAGACTAGGAGCCTCAAGAGTATCTTTTAACAGGGTTCATTGCTTCATTCATCACATTTGTTGTGGGTCCATATGATTTTGCATTTGCAAACATTGCCAAGAGATCCACATTGACATTTCAGCTGGTTTGGAATAATAGTTTTTTTTATGTATTTCCATTCAGATAGAATTATTTGACCTCATCATCCACATCTGCTGGGAAAATGGCTATGAGTAAGACAGGTCCACTCCTTTTGAAGTGTTAGGTGGGTCTTTCCCTTTGTAGGAGCAAATTCCTGTCATGGGACTATGTGTTGGTTCCACTTCACTCTTTCTAGGTTCTGTGCAGGACCAAAGACATTCCCAAAATGTGGCATCTTGGCAATAGCAATGGAGCAAGAAGAGTGAGCCTTTGTTGAGCCACTTTAATCCATATTAAATATCTTAGAAAATCGAGGTGCCTGGGAGCCTTTCTGAAATGGCACTTGTAGGGTGGAAATGCACATTCATCAGATCCAAAGTTAAAAGAAAACTTCAACTGCCATATCAAATGCATTCCTCCAAATTCATCCTGAATAAATGTCTTTTATTAGAGCATCCCTAGTGAACATTTCTTTTGGTAATCCATTCTGGTGAGTCCAAGTGCCCTGGTTATACATGGAGTTCTTTAGGTGATCCAAGATCCAAAGAAGATATTTTTTTATCATGTAGAGATTATCTGTCCCTAGAAATTAAATAATTGTCACTGATTATAGGGCTAGAAGGCACCTGGAGACCATCTAGTTCCAACCCTGTATTGTAATTTAGGAAACTGAAGCTCAAGAAAAATTTATATGACTTGTTTATGGATTCATTTGCCTTTCTCTTCCTGTTGAAAATGGGGGGAAATGTCTTAACTTCATATTTTCCCTGTAAGGAGCCCAAAGGTCCCCAATCTATTCAAGTTTATTTGCCTTTATTTGACTTTTCTTGTCATCACAGGTAGAGACCAATTTATAAAATATTAAAACAATTCAATATAATCCAGATTTTTTTCTTTTTTCTGATTAAAAAATTTTTTTAACTGTAGGCCCTGACACTAAAAGGTCTCCTGATTAGTTTGCTATGTGTTGTTGGTTTTTTTTTTTAAGAGACCAAATATCTGATCTGTAGATTATTCCTTGTTGCTTTCCTAGGCCACTATTCCAACACTGTAGCTTCCTTCCCTAGTGGATGGAAGCTACTTTTGGCTAGAGCTAAAGGAAACCCTGTAAGCCATGGATGAGGAGGGTTCTGGCTCTTGCTCATGATCAATGAGCTCTGGGAAAGAATGGTTACTTTCCATTTTCCTCAAGAAGATCTAGGTAATTAATGAGGCTGCTTTTTCCTATTGACCACTAAGCTTTTTATTTTCTCCTTGAGACGCTACTGGTAATCTTCTATTGAAAACAAGTTCATTTTGCAGGATGTGGTCTGAGATGGGAAATATCCTGAACATAGCACTATACAGTTCTATACCTCAAAAGGTAAGGGCTCCTTGCCCAATGTAGAGAGTAGAGATGGAGTCCTAACCCCCAAGATAGAGAGAGCCACAGCTCCATTTCTGCAGCTGAACAAATTGACAAAAAAAGAGATGGCAGAAAAAGAATACCTATACAATACTTCATCTGAATCCAATCTATAAATTAACTCAAGATATCAAGGTAAAATTATACAACCTCCCTAATTTGTTTTCTGACTTAGGACTCCAAAAAGTTAAAGGATCTAGAGTTGACAGAGCCCTCTTTTTAGAAATTGGGAAAACGAGGTTCAGAATGGATACATTTCTTTTTTGACCATTGCTATCCAGCTGTAAATTTTTGTACCTGTATTAAAGAACCCCTGGAGTTACATGGTACACGGGACATAAAGTTACCCAAGACTTCAAAGATTCATACAAACGGGAAGGAAAAAGGATTTTGGTAATATTCTATTCTTCAACACTCTTCCAGGCACAACTATAGCCAACTCATCCTACACAGTAGCTGTTCTTTTTCAAGTTCTCCAAGAAAAAGTATTCTAAGAACTTGGGTTATCTTACAGCAATATTTCACAAGTCTCATAGTCAGGAAGTTCTTCCTCATATATTCCTTTCTGTTGTTATTTAAGCCTATTTGTTTATTTTTTCTTGTATCTAGTGAAACTAGAAATCACCTTTCCAAATATTCTTCTTTGAAAGGTGAACCCTTGTTTTTTTTTTATTCTTTTGTGGAAGATAATAGAAGCATCTGCTCTAGCCAGGCAGTATTCTCTTTCTTTAAGAAGCTACTCATCAACCATTGCCTATTTTTCAACTTTGTCCAGAGAAGACCAGAATTTCCCTCAATAATGGGTCTTCCAGTAGCTTCCCTTGGATCCCTCAGCAGCCTTTGGTCTTTGTAAAGAAGATTGTACTGTGGAGAGCAAATGTCCATGGACTCTGTTCCTGACAGTTTCTGGGGCTTCTGTTGATGCTTTAATTTAGTTACTTATAAATAGGTAAGATAAGAATGACGAAGTAACTTACAGAATGATTGCAAGGCCAAAAAAAGAAGCAGCCTAGTACACTGGGAAAAGGCTCAGGCCAGGAATCAGGAAACCAAGGTGCCATAGTCCCTACCAGCTCTGCCAGTAGTTAGGTATGTATGTGTCTCTGCAGAAGTCAGTTCATCATTTAGAAAAAGTACAGTTTGGCTAGAAGTGGTCCTCTCTAGCTCTAAATTCTATGATCCTTTAAAACCAAACAAACAAAAATTAATCGTAGCTCACCAGATAGTTATCAGACTGGAAGAGACTTCATTCTATTGAAAAACTTCCCTTAAATTGACCTGTTATACTATCAAAATTTATAGATCTTGCTCCTAAGATGTCAACATCTAAGGGTAAAGAATTATCTCCTACCTGAGAGGAAATGTGGAGAACAAAAGTAAAGTAGAAACTCTAAATATATTCATACAGTTGTAGATCCTTGGAGTAGGAAGAGACTCAGGGGTCATCTAATCCAACACCTTCTTAATGCATGAATCCCCCATATAATCTTCCTATCCAGTGACCACCCAGCCTCTGCTTAAAGGCCTCCAGTGACAGGAAATTCTCTTTCCTGAGGCAGCCCATTCCATCATTGGGTAGGTCATATAAGTTAGCATGAAACTGCCAGGTCACTTCAGGTCAGCAAATTACTTTTCCACTTAACCTGAGAGGGAAACTGAGTCTAGAGCACATATAATTTATCAAATCTAATAGCTATCATTTTCTGTGGTCACTTTGCCATTGCAGAAGATATACGTGTAGCTTCTTGGCTACTGATCCCTAGGGTCTCTCTTAGATTTGAAAATTCACCTCTCTTGATCTTGGAGCAGTCAGAGACTGGATGATTCCATGGGGCATGACTAGGGTTTGGGTCATATATATACCTAGTCACCCTGGTTGACCTTGATATCTGTGGGCATCCTAGTGATATGGCAATGAGATTATCTCTTTTGTTTCCTTCCAGTTCCCAGGTGCATTTTATAGTTCAGTACATCTTATAGACAAAAACTGGATGTGGCAAAGGGCAAATAAGAAAGTCAGATGACCTGGTAAGGGCAGTTTCCTTTACAGGAGAATTCCTTTCCAGGAATTGCTTATGTTTTTATTTTTGTTTTTCCTGGCTATATCACAGACCACATCCCTTAGACCTACTCAGACCAAAATGAGATGTTTTCTGCCACAGAGGGAATAAACCTGAAATAGCCTAAAAGACTGAACCCTCTCCTAGGTGGACTTCCTTCTTTACCGCTTACTACAGCCGTGATTTGTACCAACACCTTCACTTTCCCTCATTTACTTCATAACTATTGCTATGAATAATTCTATGGCATAATTCGTCTCTGCCATAGAATTCTAAGATCCATTAGAAGGCCCATTCTATATTAAGGAGATATCTATTTGGTCCTTTGGGATCTCTTTAGTCATACTACCTCTGTATTTATCAGCTAAATTAAATTGTTCTGCCCATTAACTGAAGCTACAGGCTTTGACAGCACATGGTAGCTGAGTCTTGACTACTAAAAGCATGAGACATAGAATTGCCTGTACCAGGACCACCACAGCACCTTCTCAAAAGTCTTTCCAGAAACATAGGAAAGATCTTGAGGTTCCTTTCATCTCCTGCCATCAATCAACTGAACCTTTCATTTAAGAGCTAGGAGAGTACACTATGCCATTTAGGTCTCTCCTAATTTCTGCCCAGTCCAAAATGAATAGATTCTAAGAGATAATTCTGCTGCATTTCTTGAGGAGTCTCTTCTGTGGTCACATAGCTCTCTTCAGGACACTTGCATTCCCAGAGATTTTGTACATCTCTTTTCATCTGGTCTAAAGATGGTCTTCATGGTCCTCCTTTAGACTCTTTGTGTTTTTGTTCTCAATCAAATGGCACAGTATTGAGACTGCAGAAATGGTCTGGAAAATGGAGGCATCGGGCTTCATCTTCCAAAAGATAGATTGTTTCAGGGTTATTGTGTTGTCCTTTCCCACTTCTGTAATATGAAGGGGGGAGTGTACTGATGGTAAGCTACTTAACACAATTCTGCATACACCTTGGTGCTTCCACTTGATACAAGCTGGCTAGGTAAACAGCAGTTGCTGTCCTAAGATGAGAGGGCATCAGAGAGGAGATTAAGATAGGGTAGAAAATCCAGTCTAGTCATCCCAAGTCAGAGTCAAGCTTTCCCATGGGGCCTTACAAAGGGCAAGCCCCCTGCAAACATGTACTGTACATTCAGTTTCAGGAACCAAGGCTTAGCATGCCTGGGAAGGGGGAGAAGGCAGATGGGAAGAAAGAGACACCTCCTCCTTGGCTTTGTTTACCCTCAAACTGGCTACATCTAGCTGCCCTTATTCCTGGGTTGCTAAAGTCCTCACTGCCTTAACAACCATCATATATGCAGTCAGAACCAAAAGGGAGAGCCCCTCCCACTAAACCTGTCCACGGTATAATATGCCTCTCTACACTGCTAAGACTCTAAAGTACCTATGTGGCCCCTCTCTAAAATCTTGGACGAACTTCTTACTTAAATTGAATGGTTTCTACAAAGACCATAATCTCAAGACTGCTCAGATGGAGAGAACTTCCATTTAGTCACTAGTGAAAAAGGCATCTCTCCTATGATCTTGGCCATGCTTTGCTTCAGATCAGGACTCCTCGTAAGTCCTTCCACCTCAAGTCCCAATGTCCCTTCTCTACTTTCTTTTTATTTCAATACTGTTCCTGTAAAACATTTGGTATTTTTTTTTCTTCTAATCATGTTACTGGTCATCAGCTTTAACATATTTCTTTGTACTTTCCACCAAATTCTTTAAAATGAAAGGCAGTTGCTGTCTTCCTTTGGACAATAATGAATGTATCTACTGTAAGTGCAGACCATATAGAACAGTGGCTGAGTTAAAGAAAAGAGGGTTTTTGTAAAGCCTGTTTATTTTTTTAAATCAGTTTTGAGCATTCCTCTTTTACCGCCCTTCACGTGGTTTTGGGGAACCCAAATTGTATCAAGGTCTCATGCCAAAACAAGCCAAAAGTTGTTTTCTTTACCTTTTTCCTCCATGCACCATGTTTTAAATGATTGTTTCAGTGTCATTTTAAATGTTTTCTTGTGACATGTACTGACGATAAAAGTCATCTTGACAAAAAAAGATTTATACATGAATCAGAAAGTATTTATTTCAATTTTGTACCTTTCCATTTTAATACATTATAATGTATTGACTCAACTGAGATAATATAAACAGTTCATTTTAATAACATGTGTGTGTGCCTTTTTATTTCTTAAAGGGAGAGGGAGGATGTGCCACAAAGCACTATGGGATTAGAAAGGTATTCGCATGGAGTTAAATGCATATGGGTTCTCACGGTAGGAGGGTGGGATTTCTCAATACTGTCCAAAGGCTTTTCAGAGATGACTAACACCCAGGAAAGAAAGAAACACACCATGGAGGTAAAAGAGAATGGGGCCCTCCAGTTCATCAGCTTTTTTTTTTCTGTCTCCAACTCTACTACTAGCAGTGGAGAGGTCCCCTGTAACTACTACAACGCCCTCACCTTATAAAATGAAAAACCATTCAGGGGACATGAGCTAGAAGGTAAAAGTGCAGCAAAGTATAGAAGGAAATTAAGATAGAATTCTGCTGAGTTGAGGAAGGCAGCCATAATTGAAGCCAAAGCCAGATGTGACTAGGAAAAACAAACTGGACTAAGCAATGGCTACTAGCATTTTAGGCTGTTGCTTTGAAGAAGCTGCTGGCTATCTGTACTATTATCCATCCAAGCAGGATCCAACAACCATAACATCTTATGAACTTTCTGAAAAGAATTTGAGAAGTTGAAACTACCTGCTCAGTATAGAAACCCTCTCTACAACAACCTGGAAAAGCACTCACCTAGCATCTACTTAAATACTTTCAATAACAGGGAAATCACTACTTTCAAAGACAGTATATTCCATTTGGGGACAGCTAATTGTTAGAAAGATCTTTTTTACATTGAGCTGAAATATCATACTCTCCTGGAAACACCAGCCATTGGTGGTCCTAGTTCTACCCTTTACAACAGCATCCCTTTTTCACATGATGGCACATGGTTCCCTTCTATTTTATTAACCATCCAATCCATAGAAACACATCAGAAAAATATCACTAGGTAGTCCCCAGTGAAGATATTAAATAGTAAAGTCTGGAAGTTTAGAACCAGACTCAGAAGGGTAGGAGCCCTGAATCTTCCATTTATAGATTTCTACTAGAATGAAAGAAACATGTCATATTTCCCTGGGAAATTATATTGTCAGATATTTTAACTTTGGCTCAATACTAGTATGTATTCCTTATCCCCATGGTCACTTCTTCACCAGGCACTGTTTGTTACATTGTCTACATTTGGGCCAAAATAGCCCCATCAATGACTAAATTCTCTTTGAATAGGCTTGAATGGGACAATATCAATGCATCCCCTAATAACCAATCAAGTAAATTCTACTCTAACTTAATCAAAGGGACATACTACATACTGACCAATTCCTCTGAATTCTGTCCTTACATATCACTTTTAAGAGTTCATGATCTATTTTGCATTGGTGTCTCCTAAGTCCTGGTTAAGAAAAAAGTACCATTCCCTCTCAGAGGCTAAAGTTAGAAATGGAGAAATTATTTAAACAAGAGGTTGAAAGCTAATGTTCTGAGGTAGCTAGGAGGCTCAGAGGACAGAGAGCCAGACCCAGAGACAGGAGATCCAAGATTCAAATTTGGCCTCAGATGCTTCCTAGCTATGTGACCCTGGGCAAGTCACTTAACCCCAATTGTCTAGCCCTTACCACTCTTCTACTGTGTAACCAATATTTAGTGTTGAACCTTAGTCAGAAAGTAAGGTGTTTTTTTTAAAGGCATGTTTTTTTATGTTGGATTTATCTGTCTTCCTTTGAGGTTTCTGGTTTGAGACTTAAGTGCCTTGGTCCCAAACTTCATTTCCCAAACATTTAGGTGCCTGGCCAAGACTATTAGAGTACATAGAACAAAGAATTAATTTAATGGTTACTTAAGGTCTCAGTTAAAATGATCAGTTTTTCCAACTGCAAAATAAACTACTGTCTAGACCCCTTGCAAAGCAGGGACTGTTTGAATGGCATGTATATCTTCAGAAAGAGAAAAAAGAGGGAGTTAGCAGAGGATGACTCTCTCTACTTCATACTTGCTTCCTCTAATACTGACCAAACTAAATAATTATCTTCATTGACTAAAGCTTAAAAAAATAACTACTTCAAAGGGTCCTAGGATGAGGTTGATTCTGTGAAACTTCTATCTCCCCAAAGCATTAATTTTACAGGAAATTATCAGAGATCTTTAAGGGTCCACAGTTAGACAATCAATGAGCATTTCTTATGTGCTAAGCTCTGTATTAAGCAGTGGGGAGATAAGGAAAAAGGGGCAGAAAACAGTTCTTTGACACATGGAGATCACAATCTATTGGCAGGGACAACATGAAAACAACTGCATCTGTACAAACATGAAATATATATGTGTATATATATATATATGTACATATATATATATATATATATATATATATATATGATGGACTGGAGATGATCACTAGAAAGAAGGCATTAGCATTAAGGAGGATCATGAAAGCTTCTGATGGAAGAGGTGATTTTAACTGAGATTTATAGGAAGTCAAGAAAGCCAAGAGATGAAGATGAGAAGGGAGAGTACTCCAACCATTCATAGGGACAGCCTGTGAAAATACTTGGAGTCTGGAAGTAGAGTATCTCATTTGGGAAACTACAAGGGGGCCACTGTCACTGGATCATTATGATGTGGGTGGTAAGGAGGGGAGAGCTATATTTGCATACAACACAATTAGGAGTTCTTCTGGGATTCTTAGATTATCCCTGGGATGGAAAACTCCATTTTGCAACCAGTATTAATAATAAATGACATTTATGTAGCAATTTAAGGCTTATAAAGTGATTTGCATGCATTATACCATTTGATACAACAACCCTGTAAAGTGTTATTATCCCCACGTTACAGATAAAAACCAAGAAGCTCCAAGACATTAATCAATTAGCTGGTGCTAAGTGTATGTCAGGCCCTACACTAGGGCCTGGGGATACAGAAAAGAAAATGAAACAACCTTTGTCCTCAAGGAGGTTACATTCTACCCATCATTTGTCCAAGGTCACAGAGGAAATCAATGATGGCTAGTAGGGAGACCAAACCATAATCCCAATGGTCCTATACTCTATTCACCACACCACAATGTCAGAACAATAGCTAATATTTACATAGCACTTTAAAGATTACAAAGCACAATCCAATGCAGTTGATGCAATTTTTTTCAATCTCCATTTCATAGATGAGAAGAAATAGGATTAAAAAGGCCATATGCTTTGCCCACACATTTGCCATATGTGGCCAGTAAGTATCTAAGGCTGCATTGGTGAAGACGTGGCACATGTGCCCCAGCATGCCTGAAGGGGCTGCTCCATTCCCCCTCTCCACAGTGCCTGGGGACAATGTTTACATGCCCTGCCCCTCCAGCCCCCAGTGTGGGATTCCTCCCTCTGCTGTCTGGGGTAATGTGAGGGGCTCACAAGCAGCTTGAAGGTGCAACTTGGGCATGTGATCTCTAAAAGATTTGCCAACGCTGATGTAAGACAATATTTGAACTCAGACCTTCCTGACTCCAGGTCCACCACCCCATCCACCACATTACCTGGTTACCTTCTCTTCTTAAAGATGGAGGGGGAAGGAGTTGGAGTAGCTCAGAGATAACCTGGTTGGCCCTTCCATACAACGTACAAGGGCTTCAAAAAAAAGCCTTTCCTCCCCACCCACCCAGTATTCCAACTCACTTCGTTTTTTTCACATCAATAAGTACTTAGCTTTTGGAACAAACCTGGGGAGAAGAAACCCAACCCAGAGGAGGAAGGGGGGCAGCAAAAGACCAGAAGGGGCTATTGGTGAGCCATATTTGTAGTAGTGTGTTGATGGAAGAATGTGTGTGTGGGAGGGATGGTAGAACTAAGCTAAAGTAATAAGCTAAAGAAACAGTTCTACAACAGGATTTGCTCTTACACACACACACACACACACACACACACACACACACACACACACACACACACACGATAGCCACTATTCTCCCTAGAAAGCCTGCCTACACATGACATTCAGTCCCAGCCCAGGGCCATTCAAGTCAGTGACAAAGATGCTAAGTGTCCCAGAATCTTTAAATCATGGAGTCAAGTAGAGTAGCATTACCACCATCCTTCCATATTCTTTCACTTCTGTCCCTTTTTCCCACTTTTCTCTCTTCTTTTCTGTTTCTTCTTTCTATATTTTACTCCCTATTTCTTTTTCCCCCACTTCTTTCTCTAACAATTTCTCATTTATCTATCCTTCATGCTGAATGCAATGATCTGAGATATAATCAATAGCCCTGTTTGAGAACATCCATAATGTAGAGGCTAGAACCAGAGCTTGGCCACTAATGGTGCCTGACACATAATAAGCACTTCTTTCTTCTTTTCTCTCTTCTTCCCTTCCTTCCTCCCTTTCTTCCTCCCTCTTTTCCTTTCTTCCTTCCTTCCCTCCCCTCTTTTTCTCTGTCTCTGTCTGTCTGTCTGCCTGTCTGTCTGTCTTTCTGTCTCTCTCTTATTGTTTAATCCTGGGTAACTCTGGTTTCCCCCCTTGGCCTCATTTTCCCTATCTGTAAAATTTTAAGATTATACTAGGTGTCCTTTAGGGTCCTTTCAGGCTCTGCCATTCTATGAGTCTATGATCCTCTTCATCCCACTTGCCACAAATACTGGCAACAAATGCTTCTATACCTGAATGATGATGCTTCCTAGATGCCCATGCTCATGTCCATACTGTTAGAGTTCTGTCTAGTTTAGAGCTTTTGCATTTTCTTAAACCCCTAAGTAGATATGCTCCAACAAAACCCTCTGATGCACAGACATTCACTGACAAAATCTGGTGGGAAAGAGGCAGAGGAGACACATGAAGAGGAGGAAGGAAAACTACGTGGAGAGGAAGGAAGACGTTCATAACACTGGTGACTGCCTACAGATGTTAGCCGGCATAACAGCCTCAGTGTCTATCTTAGATTCCTCTAAACTCATTCCTTATGCCTATCGAAAAGGAAGTTTTGAGCTGTTATAAATCCCTATATCCAGGCAGAACTGTACCCTAGGTCATTTCAAACAGAAGCAGTATTTATATGCTTCTTAAAGGCCACTAAGGAAGTTTCAGAAATGTCTACACCACATCCCCGCATTCCATCATATTAAGTATGATGCCAATATCTAATCTGATGCAATCACAATTGGTCTGTTTCCTACAGAAGACAAGAAGATATCTCTAGTGTGTATATGGAGGAGAAAAGGAGGGCATTTTGGAGGGAGGAAGATGGACGTGAATACTATGAAAACTGTTCTATCAATGTAAAAAATTCCCTAGTGTTCACCCTTTCTCATCCTTCCCATAGAATACCATATAAAAAGGGTAATGACACTGAGAGGAAACAGAAAACTCAAAAGGGATTTCCCATTTGTTAATTTTCCCAAGAAACAGAATGGGTTTCAACTAGACAAAAGAAAAGAATTCTGAGAAGGAATAGTCTAGGATCATAAAATGACTCTCCTTTCTAAGCAAGATAGCTTCCTAGCCATTGCTGAATTAGCTCCACTTAGAGCCAAAATTCCCATTTATTTGGGTGATTATTCCATTTGCCACTAAATACTCCTCCAAGGTTTCCTGATGGACACTGATGGGCAAATTGAGTGGGCTAATGGAGAAATTTGAGAGAGCTGAGCTTCAATAGATTTGGCTTCTCTGAATGATTTTTCCACAGGCACACATCATACAACTTGGAACAATTGTAGAAAGGGGCATAATACTATTTGCCATCTAAAAGACTGCAGAAATGAAAAGCATCTGAAAACTGTTTTCAGGTAATAGAAAAGTGTTTTAGTTCCAACTATGCCAGCCAGCTCATTTCATACCTTTAGACAAAATATTTTTTCTGTGCCTATTTTAAATCAGGATGAAATTGAGACAGTAACCTAAGCCCTGCTCTATTCCTTGAAGATTTCAGATGAGTGAATACACTCAAATTTGTCAACTGAGATAAGGGCTAGGTAAACACTACAGGATGATAGAACTAAAAGGTTTTGTGTAAATGTGGGAAGAAGGAAAGCCACACAGCCACCCAATTGAGGAAATCAAAATAGAAAACCCTTCGCAATAAATTTATGTTCATGGCCTTCCACATGCGGTATACTGTCCAGGCTAAAGGGTCTTTTAATATTATGGCCATGGAGCACCTACCTAATCCCTTCATGAAAAAATTCTGTTATATACTTTAAAGTACTATATAAATGTGAAATAAGATCATTAATCTTATTATAAGGTATTATATTCCCCAGTTCCACATTATCATTCTTTAATCCTTGTTCTATCCCTCTCCCAATTCTCACATTTAGAAATGAACATCACATCAGTGCTATCCCTCCTAGCTTTTCTTACTTCCCCTTTTCCTTATTCTTAGACAGCTGGAAAGAATATTTGAAATGATGCCAAAGGTATTTCTTGTCCAGAGATAAAGCCTACACACACATAACCTCTGTTGTTGGGGCTGAGCAGTGATCAGGATGTCATGATGCAGATGGAGAACTGAAATATTAAGGAACCATGGTACAGGGCATGGGTAAGTTTGGAGCTAAAATACCTTTTGTTGATGACTGGGGAGCTCTGGTTGGTTATTATCTTGTGGTAAATAGGGCTATGATAAGAATTGTATAAGGTGGCTCAGTGAATTGAGAGCCAGACCTAGAGATAGGAAGTCCTGGGTTCAAATCTGGCCTCAGACACTTCCCAGCTGTGTGACCCTGGGAAAGTCACTTGACCCCCCATTGCCTAGCCCTTACCACTCTTCTGCCTTGGAACCAAAACACAGTATTGACTCTAAAATGGAAGGTAAGGGCTTAAAAAAATCATATAAGGCAAGCTAAAGAAACATATTGATGTTTTGAAGTTTACAAAAGAAAATGAACGGCACGGGAATCAACATGAACCTTATATCTAGAAGACAGTCATATTCCTTCCTCCCTTTCTTGCCCCCCATCATATTGAGCACAGGGACTGATTTTGCCTTTCTTCATACCCCCTGCTCAGCACAGTTCTTGGTATACAGTAAAGCTTCTGGAAATGCTAGTTGACTTCAACACTTGTTGAAATTCACACAATTAATTTAATTTACACAATTTGATTTACATAATTAATTTATGCTTAATCACACTAAAAACAAAAAACACACCACGATTAAAACAATGTATGCAGAAAATGTCTTTGATAAAGTGCAATTATTGATGCTAAGGTACTATGAAGCATAGGCATACTAAGCTATTTTGAATATTATTTTAAAAAATAAGAATATAAATCCAAAATCCAGCATTATTTGCCATGGGGGTGGAGGTGGGATGGGGGGGCAGAAAGGGGAAGTTTTCCCAGTAAAGGCAGAAGTAAAGCAAGGATGCCTGCTTGCCTATTGTTATTTGACATGGTTCTAGAAATGCTAGCCATAGTGATTAGATTGATTAGAGAGAAATTAAATGTTTGAAGATAGACAAAGAAGAGACAAAACTATCTCCTTCTTTTGGTTATAATATGCCCACTTGGAAAATGCCAGAGGATTTGTTAGAAACTATTTGGGATAGTTAATAACAAAGTAACATGATATAAAATAACCTTGTAAAAATCATTTCCATATAGCAATAATACCCAGGAGGAAATAAAAGAAAGAGAAATCCCTCTTAAAATAACTACAAAATGCACAAAATATCTGGAAGTGATTCCATCAAGATTTATATAAATAAAATTATAGAGCAATCTTCAAGAAAAAAAATTAAGTAATTGGAAAGCTATTCAGTGCTTATGGCTAAGTTACTCCAATGTAATAAAAGATGGAAACAGTAAGTGATGGAGGAGTTATAGAGAAACAGAAATAATAATATAAGCACTTACAGAGTGCTTTAATATTTGCAAAGTGCTTTATAAGTTTTATCCTTTTTTGTCTTCACAACCACCCTAAGAGGGAGGGAGGGGCTCCTGTTATCTCCATTTTACAGATGAGAAGACTGAGATTAAGTGAGTTGCCCAGAGTCACACAGCTAGTAAATATCTAAGGTAGGATTTGAACTTAGGTCTTGTTGCCTTGAGATGGCCAAGTTAAATACACTATACCACCTACTTACCTGCACTTTAATAAACTGATGATGGAGTTTTGAATTGATCCAACAGTTTGGAAAGTAATTTGGAATTATGGTAAGAAAATGACTAAATTTTTAAAAGGTCAAGCTAGAATGGAAGGTTCCATATACACCAAGATATTTAGAGCAGTATTTTCTAAAGTAGCAAATGCCCACTTACTGAGGAAAGGCCAAATTAAGGTACATGAATATAAAGGAATATCAGTATACTTTAAGATATGACAAAAAGACATATAAAATGAAACAAAGTCATATATTCAGAACCAGAATATATCATATATATTCTGATTCTGAATTTCATATTCTTACCATAATTCCAAATATATGTATATATATATATATATACATAAACATGTATATATATTCTGGTTCTGAATTTCATATATATGTATATATATATTTGTCAACAATATTAATGGAAAAAACCAAAAATCCCAACTGAGTGCTATATCATTATAATAACAATGCTTTGTCCTGAAGAAGAAAAGAGAAAGTGCAATTTCTTTGCAGAGAGAGAGACTATGGATGTGGTACACTGAATGTACTAATAGATTTGATGAATGTTTGTTAGTTTTGCTGAACTGATTTTTCCCTTTATTTTAAATTTTTTATGACAAAAGATGACATTCTAGATAGGAAAAACATGAGAGATATACAGTGTTTGGAAATGAAGGGAGTCTTAAACCAAAAAATATCAATAACAATACATAAAAACCAAAAATAGGAAATGGAAAAGAAAGGCAGAACTTTTCTTCTGAGTCTTCTTGGCTCTTTGGATGAAAAGGAAAAATAGGACTGTATATTTCTCTCCCTTTCCCCCACCGCCCAAGCTCCTTTGTCAGGAATCAGTCTTTTAGGGCCCTATAGTTTTGGACAGGCATTCCTTTCCCATTACTGGAAGTTTCTGGCAGTCCTATGTGGAAGTTTACTGTCTAAATTAATTAGGTCTATGAAAGCAGGATAGATGGGGAGTAATTCTTCCTTGATACCTTGTCAATCACTGAGAAAAGATTAGTGTACAATAAGCAAAAATGCTACTGTTTTCTTATATTGCCTTATGTAGAAAAAAACGGATACAATTAAAATAATGAATGAGAAAAATAGTTACCATCCTAGGCATTATGTAAAAAAAAGTAAAAATGTGTTATTCTGAAGCTGGTGAATGTGTTGACTTGGTGCACCTGCTTCTCCTAACAACTAGTTCCTCTTATTAATCAGTTTCTCCTGGAACCTCCATATTAAGGAAAGTATGCAAGCAGCCATGTTAATTCCCTCATTCCTTCCTAATTTCACTCCTGATTCCCCAGAATCTTTCCTCCACAGAATTCCCCTTCTCATTTAAAAGGATTCCTGCCCTCTGTTAGCTTCCTTTTATATATTATCTTCTTCAATTAGAATATAAGTTCCTTGAGGGCAGAAACTATCTTTTTACTGGTATTTTTATTCTCAGCACTTAGTACAGTGCCTGGACCACTGTATGTTCTTAATAAATGCTTGTTAATTTGACTTGCCCTTTTTAAAAAACCCTTACCTTCTGTCTTAGAATCAATACTGTATATTGGTTCCAAGACCGAAGAGTGGTAAAGGTTAGGCAGTCGGGGTTAATTGACTTGCCCAGGGTCATACAGCTAGAAAGTGTCTGAGTCAAATATGAAACCAGGATCTCATGCCTCTAGGTCTGGCTCTAGGCTCTCCATCCACTAGCAGCCCCTTGACTTGCCCTTTTAAAAGGAAATCTATAATGATCTAAACAACTAAGTAGAACATTTACCAGAATTTCTTTTTATACTTAAGTTGGTGACATGAGCATATTTAAAGAAAAACAATCAGTTACGTATAATTAAATACCTTTCTCAACACTCTTCTATTGTTATAAATCTCCAGATTATATAGCAAGAGGAGGTTGTCCCTAGGAGATCAAGGAAGCCTTCATTGTCCATCTCTATAAAGGAAAAGGAAAAGGTTGTACTCAGACAATCACAGTAGGGTCTCTCTCTTAGTCATTACTGGCAAGATTCTTGCCTGAATCTTCCTAAATAGTCTGGTCTTTCACCTGACAATGGACTTCTATACTCGAGAGCCTGTGTGACTTTAGAAAGGGCTAAGGAACAGTCAATATGGTTTTTGCTGCCTGATAACTCCAGGAGAAATGCCAGGAGCAGAGCACAGATCTCTACACAATGTTCATTGATCTGACCAAGGATTTTGATCCTGTCGGTCATGAGGGCTTGTGGAAGATCATGGCAAAATTTGGTTGCCGGGAGAAGTTTATCACTATTGTATACCAGCTCCTTGACAACATGCTTGCACAGGTTCTGGATTATGAATGATGCTCTCATGCTTTCCTAGTCACCAATGGAGGGAAGTAAGGTGTGCTTGTTCCCATGCTTTTTAGCATGATATTTTCAGCAATGTTATCAGATACCATCAACAAAGTCAAAAACAGCCTCAAATTCCACTACCACACCAATGATAAATTATTTTACTTGAAAAGGCTACAAGCCAAGACTAAAGTGAGGGGAGAGGGAGTACACAATTATCTGTCTACAGATGATTGTGCAATCAATACAGTCTCTGAGACTGCGATGCAACAGAGAATGGATTGATTCTCTGCCACTTGTGCTAATTTTGGCCTGATAATTAAGGAGAAAATAGAAGTTTTTATATCACCAGCCAGCACTGCAACAATCCATATGTGGAACCATCACTTAGAGCAAGTGGAGAGATTTTGAATGCCATGGATTAGTTCACTTATCTTGGCACTGTGCTTTCCGGAGATGTCCACATAGACAGCCAGGTTGATGCATACGTTGTCAGAACTAGCTTAGTGCTTGGGAGACTCCAGAGGAAACTGAGGGAAAGAAGAGTTTTTCGGCTGCCTACCAAACTGAAGGTCTACAGACGGGTTATACTGATCACTGTTGTTTGCCTGTGAAACCCAAGCAGTCTATCAATGTCATACTGGGAAACGGAATTACGGCCATTTGAATTGTCTTGGGAAGTTTCTGAAGATCACCTGGCAAGGTAAGATACCAGACACAGAAGTCCTCTCTCCAGCTGAACAGCCAAGTATCCAAACTCTGCTACAGAGAGCACAACTCCAATGGGCTAGCCATGCTGTTCAAGTGCCAAACATACATTTGCCTAAACTATTTTATTGGGAACACAAAGCAGGCTCTCAAATGGAGGTCAGAAGAAGCCATACAAAGACGCTCTCAAAGTCTCTCTGAAGTTAATTTGATATTGATTGTGTAGCATAGGATCTCCCTGCACAGGACCATCCAGTAGAGCATGCCTGCATCAAAGAGGGCCCCATGCTCTATGAGCAAAGCAGAATTACTGTAGCTCAAAAGAAACATGATGTGAAAATGTAGAGAATCTCCATTCCAAATGTTTGCAGAGGCTCTTTGTGCCCAACCTGTGGCAGAGTCATCTCAGCTGATACTGGTCTGATCATCCAATGTCTTTCGTACTCTACACTGATCCCAACATAGTGATATCATTTTGAGAAAAGGACAATAATTGTTATCAATCTTTGCTTAGTCTGCTGAATATTCCCCTGAGGCTTGAATAGAATTGACTCACCTTGATTCCTTCTTGGTTCATATAGACAGTTTCAGGGCCCCAACTATACTCTGGATACTCCCTGGCTAGCTTTGCTAAATACCCAAATCCCTGTAGGCTTTCTTGAGCTATAAATACCAATTTTTCTAATCTTTAAATGTAGTTTGTAAACTCATAATATTTAATATTTGGTTCTATGTGGCTTTCAGAGCTTTGGGGAATTAGTCTATGTTTAAGAAAGATACTTACACTATCGTTTCCTTAAGAGTACCTGTTACAATGGCAAGTTTTGTGGGAAAATTACTTCTCAGTGTATGGCTTTGTGCTAGGGGCCACTCTGATTTGAAAGCAAGTTTCTCAGAGAAATATCTAGTCTGAAAATTAAGAAACCTGGACCCATGCACAAAGAAATCTCTAGGCAGAACAGTATTATAATAACCTGTTAAATACATTGGAAACACTCAGTTCAGAGACTGACCAGAAGAAGGTAATCGAGATGGTGTAAGGTCTTGAGATCATGCCATATGGGAATCAGTTGGAGGAAATGAGTATGTTTAACTGAAAGAAAAGATTAAGGGAGGGACATGATAGATGTCTTCAAGTGTTTGAAGGACTGAAAGATGAAAGAAATATAAGGTAGACTGTTATTAAGGCCTTTCCATAAAGAGTAGTTAATAATGAAAAGGGTAGAAAATATGTTTTTTGCACAAAAAAAGAAATTTATTTTTATCAAAGGATGTAAGATATTGCCACCATTATGATTGTTTTTGTTTCTCATCCCTTGTTTTCAAAATGGACCGACAACATCTTAGGGGTTTCGTGACTTGCTCCTAAATTATATTTAAGAGAAGCAGAATTGCACAAAGTCATCAGCTCTTCCAGAGTCCTCCAGAGTCATCAAAGTCCAGTGGCAAGACACAAGTCAAAACAACTAGTGATAGCCTGGGATGTGGTGAATGAATTTGGAATCTCCCATATCTAACCAAGCTCTAAGCATTCCACTGCTCCTGTTTTAGTCACCTTCATGGCAGTTGGAACAAATTGTTCTCTTCTGCCTATTTCACCCGGGTAATTTTTCACATGCTTGTGGTAGACCTCACTCCCTCTAACTTACTGATGAGTCTGACATCTGTCATGGTTTAGCCCAGTGATGAGCAAACTTTTTAAAGAGGGGGCCAAAGGAAAGGAAATGCTCATCTTTCAGTCCATTTCTTTTCTTTATTTTTTTAAACCCTTACCTTCCAATACTGTGTATTGGCTCCAAGGCAGAAGAGTGGTAAGGGTAGGCAATGGGGGTCAAGTGACTTGCCCAGGGTCACACAGCTGAGAAGTGGCCGAGGCCAGATTTGAACCTAGGACCTCCTGTCTCTAGGCCTGACTCTCATTCCATTGAGCTACCCAGCTGCACCCCTTTCAGTCCATTTCTAAGGCAACTCTTTCAAAGTTTCATTGTATTATATCCTACTTATTGTATTCATCAGATCAGGAATAATGTCATGCAGCCAGATAGAACATTTCAGGGGGCTGCATCTGGCCCGCAGGCCATAGTTTGCCCATCACTGGTTTAGCCCATCTGCTGAGAGGCTTTACCACTGCACGTGCTTCTTATAGCCACAGGTGAGAATTGGGTGAAAGGTGAACACTAAAGGTAGATGAGCAGCCCTGTTAATCTTCCCTCAACACCCCATACATACAAACAGTGTTACTGAGGAGTTAAAAGGAGGTAGATTTCTGTTTAACATATAAGAGAACTTTCAAACAGTTAAAATTGTCTAAGTAAGGACTTGGATAACAGCTAGTTACAGATGTTATAGGAAGGATTGATGTATCCAAGAAGGGGCTGAAATAGATGATTTCTAAGGTAGATAATTAATAAAATCTGTTGAGATATATTCCATTTTAGTGTTCTTAGCCCTTCTTCCTCTTTATTGCCATATTTCGTCATTGTATTCTATTTAAGATTAGGGGTGAAGAAACTTGAGATATCAAAGGGAAAACACCAACATCATATTCAATCATTATGAACATTTTGATATCCAATATGAGTAGGAAAAAACTTTCTTTTAGTGTAAATTGCTAAAATATGTGTATGAAGAATCATAGCTTTCAGATAGATAGCTTTGGAAAGAAAGTGGTCTGTGGCATAGATTTGAGGACTTGATCTCTCTTTAACAAGAGTAAAGCATTGCTTATGTGGGAATAATTTCATAATATAGTCAAAAAAATATCTTATTTATTAAAAGCTAGAAAAAAAAGTGATTGTAAAGAAATGGCTTCAAGGGCACCAAAGAGACATACTACTTGTTGTTAACTATAGAGCTGAGGCATGATAGAGATTTCCCCTAATTTGCATAAGAATGTTTTACAAATAGAGAAGAAACTAAGAAAATGAGAAATCATATAAATATTTGGATGGAGAGTTGTGACTTTTTAGGTAAAAAGTGAGTCCATGTAAGCTAGAAGGCTCTAATTTAAGTCTTTGAGAAAACTGAGAATCACACAAGATAGCATCAGAAAAAGGAGAGGATCCAGCTGAGAGTTAAGATATAGCAAAGGCACCAAAAAGTTGTGCCATGACAGTGGTGGTGAGTAGTAGGGACAATTGAGAGGTTTCCTGTTGGAGAGAAGCAAAGCTTTTAATGAGGGCTTGTTGCTCTCTGATGCTTCCTCTGGCATAAGAAGGAAAAGCTGAGAGGCTTGGCAGATGTATCCTGGGGAGGAAGCTTACAGAAAGAACTAGAACTGTGTTGGGGTGAGCACCAATCTGATTAGACATTCAAGTAGAATGAGTTGTAGAGCCCAAACATTGCCAATTTCATGAACTTTAAAGTTCATTAACTTAAAGGGAGCTGCTCTTCATATTGAATGAACACTTCTTAAAAGCCCTCTTAGAGGTGATTGTTAAGAGCCTATATTCGAGGGGAAGATAGGTGGTCCAGTGGATTGAGAGGCAGGCCTGGAGACATAAGGTCCTGGGTTCAAATGTGACTTTCGATACTTCCTAGGTGAGTGACCCTGGGGAAGTCACTTAACCCCAATTGCTCAGTTCTTACCACTCTTCTGCCTTGGAGCTAATATTTAGTATGAATTCCAAGATAGAAGGTAAGGGCGGGGAAAAAAAAGAATATTGTTTGAGTGGAGAGAGAATTTCCCCAGCTAAAGAGTGGTGAGGATAAATAGTCATATATGGTAGAATATAATTTGCAAAATCTGAAAATTTTTTGACTGAAAGGGGACATGCATTAATGATCCTGGGATTTTGTCCTATTCTCCTTTCCCAGTGAAAGGTTGAAAAGAAATTGTATTTATCTAAAAGATAGGATGAGTCTGGTAAATGGGAGATCCTGGAAGATAGAAAAAAAAAGAAGATTAAAGGACAGAGAAGAGAGCGATGGTACCCAGGGAGAGGATTCCAGAGTTTCCACTCATCTTGTACAGAAGAAAGGATACCAAAAAAGTTCAAGAATTCTAGAGATCATTATTGCTTTGCCTGAAAAATAGGTGACCATACAAAGGTAAGTTATGAAGAACAATAGGAAGTTTGGAGAAGAAAAATAAAGATACCATTTAATCCTTCTAGGAAGTAGGAGACTTTGAAGGGTTTGCATAAGATCAGGGGTTCTTAACCCTATTTAGAAGTATACGAACTTTTCGAAAAATGTTTCAATTATTATATTTCAATGTAAGTGGCTTCCTTTGTAACCTAATGCACTTTATTTTATGTATTAAAAAATTACACTGAGAAGGGGTTCATAGACCACCAAAATGACTCCCAAAGGGCAGCATGGCACAAAAAAGGTTAAAAACCCCTGCAGATTATTTCTAATGTACTTTCCAACTTTAAATTTTAGGATCATGTGAAGTACAGAAAGATCCCAAGGAGAGAACACTACCTAGCAACACCAACTGGGAGCATGGCTGAACTTTAGGAGTATGGCATCTGCTGGGAGCAACAGGGACAGGCATCTGCATATTTGGGACTGTAAGTGTTGATCTGTGGAAATTCCATAAATCTTGAGAAAAGGTTGCTTCTTTCAAAATGTTTGTTTGCTTTTCTAAGTGTTCTACAGTCAAGTTCAGGTTTGCTTTCTCCATCATCAATAGTATAGAATATGTGTTTGCAATTGGAATATCAATTGGTCTTAGGATGCTGGGTGAGGAGGGGTTGCCACCATGTCTATTTTCCCAAGTTTCCCAGGTGAAAGTTATGAGCCAAGAGAGAGAAAATTCCTTAACATATAGGCCCTTTGTGTCATGAGAGTCTCTGACACAAAGATTATACCTGAAAGTCATATTGAAAACAAAACAATTTCATAGGAAGATTATATAGAGTAGAAATCATGGAACAGACCTGCTGCCAGGAAGCCAGAAGGCATTTCTGGATAGCAATCAAAATCTAGTCCTCTTTTATCAACTGTTCTTGGCTAGGTTTTATTTTCTATTTTGGGCTGCAGCAACATAGGAAGGTTAGAAATGAGGAAGAAGAATCCCTTATAGGGGCCTAGGGAATATGCGTCTTCACATGGTATTAAGGGGACATGTTGGCCAGAACAAAAACAATTTTCTTGACAAGATATTTCAGACATTGGAATAATTCCCTTGGGTAAGTAACAAGAAAGTCTTTCCTGGCGACTCTGAAAACAAGAACTTGGCAAAGAGATTTTAGCAGATTCAGAGGTTGGGAAAATTTCTAACCTTGTTCTTCCTCCTCATCATCACCTTCTGGTTTCCTTCAAGTCTCCAGCAAAAGTCCACCTTCTGCAGGAAGCCTTTCCCAATCCCCCTTCATTCTAGTGGCTTTACTGATAATTTCCAACCCTATCCTATTCTATGCTATCCAATTTATATATTTTGTACCTAATTTTATAAGATTATGAACTCCTTGAAAACTGGGACTGTCTTTTACTTTTCTTTGTATCCCTAGCATGTAGCACAGAGCCTGGAGTATAATAAGCAATAAATGTTAATTTAGTGACTGATTCTTGTATGGAATAGAGTAGAAACAATTCAATTCAGCTGGATACAACAAGTGTTTAGTACTTAATGTGAAGGAGGAGACCCTGGGAAGGAAGGAAAGAGAGAAGGAAGGAAGGCAGAAAAAGAAAGAGAGAGAAGGAAGGAAGGGAGGAAGGAAGGGAGGGAGGAAGGAAGGAAGGAAGGAAGGAAGGAAGGAAGGAAGGAAGGAAGGAAGGAAGGAAGGAAGGAAGGAAGGAAGGAAGAATGAGGTAGAGAGGTAGGGAGGGAAGGAGGAAAGGAGGGAAGGACAGAAGGAAGGAAAAAAGAAACTAAAGAGGAAAGAAAGAAAAGTAGTCCCAAATCCCAAAGAACTTTTTCTGGAGGCTTCAATATATGAATAATATACAAGATATATAATATACGACAAATAAAGGCAAGATTATTTTAGGAGAGAAAGAATACTAATAGGAAGATCCTAAGAAGAGAGCTTTTGAATTGAACATTGGAGGAAACCATGTATTTTAAGAGGTGATGGTGAAGAGAGGGCATAATCTAGAAAAGGGGAAGACCCTTCAAAAGCTAAATTTTCTAGTTTCAGTTTCCCTTGCTTTGAAAGATAGAAGATGTAAGAAATACAATTAGGACTATGGTCCTTATTTTTCATAAAGGCAGAGTTAGAGAGAAAAGTCTATCCTATTTAGCCAGTGGTCTTCACTTGGCTACCTCAGCAACCTTCCTCTGGGCTGGTCACAGCAGAAAAAAAGAGGTCTACTTCCTTGTCTCGAACCTTTTAATCTCCCTTCCCCTTCCTGGTCAAAATCAGTCACATCCAAGTCAAACCCAGTCATATAACCTGCACTCGATGATGTAACTAGGAGTGCAGAGGCTCAGGTAAGACCCCATGTGTGATCCTGGGAGAGGATTCCCTTTACATAGAGATCATAGAATTTTTAAAGAAAGCTTTATCTTCTGTCTCAGTACCAATTCCAAGGCAGAAGAGTGGAAAGGGCTAGGCAATGAGGGTCAAGTGACTTGCCCAGGGTCACACAGCTAGGAAGTATCTGAGGCCACATTTGAACCTAGAACCTCCTGTCTCTAGGCCTGGCTCTCCATCTACTGAGTTACCCAGCTGCCCCCTGAGTGCTTTTCAAGAAAAAGCAGAACCACACAAGTTCTTAATTCTTTCTCTACTAAAATACCTGTGTTCAATCATTTTTCAGTTGTGTAGGATACTTTGTGACCCCACTTGGGATTTTCTTGGCAAAAATACTGAAATGGTTTGCTATGTTCTTCTCCAGTTTATTTTACAGATGAGGCTGTATTTTACAGATGAATCTAAGGCAGAGTTAAGTGACTTGCCCAGGGTCACACAGTTAGGAAGTATCTGAAGCCAGATTAGAATTCAGGAAGACGAGACTTCCAGATTTCAGGCCCAGTGTTCTATCCACTGTACCACTTACATCCACCTGGACTCTGATCTATGGAAAGTATCCCAGGTGCATCTGGAAGAAAGGGTATTTCCTTTTTTTTTTTATTTGTAGAAATGTTGGTGTTGCAAAACAATAAAACAAAGCACACAACAATGAAATACTCTATCACCCCACAACACACACACATGCATACATATACCCATACATACATTTACAAATACACATGCACTTAAATATTCACATACAATTTTATAATTCTTTGAGCATAATCCCAGATTATCCTCCAAAATGGTTGGATCAGTTCACAGTTCCACCAATAGTGTATTAGTGTCCCTATTTTTCCACATCTCCTCCAACATTTGTCTTTTTCTCCTTCTATTATTTTAGCCAATCTGATAGGTGTAAGTTGATATCCCAAAGTTGTTTTAATTTGCATTTCTTTAATCTATAATAATTTAGAGCATTTTTATATGACTCTATATAGCTTTGATTTCTTCTTCCCAAAACTGCCTGTTTATATCTTCTATCAATTTGGGAATGACTCATATTCTTATAATTTTGGCAAAATTATCTCTGTATTTGAGATCTGAGTCCTTTATCCAGTAAACTGTCTATAAATATTTCCCCCAACTTTCTATTTTCTTTTTAATCTTGACTACATTGGTTTTATTTGCAAACAGATGATTTTTTATTTTATCTCAGAAGCAATATAGAGTCATTAGAGCTATTTAAATGGATAGTGGGTGGTAAAAGTGGGGAATGAACTCATGAAATGTTACCTTTCCTATTTCTTTTTTTCTTTTCTTTTTTTAAACCTTTACTTTCCTTATACAATACTGTGTATTGGTTCCAAGGCAGAAGAGTGGTAAGGGTGGGCAATGGGGGGTCAAGTGACTTGCCCAGGGTCACACAGCTGGGAAGTGTCTGAGGCCAAATTTGAACCCAGGACCTCCTGTCTTTCAGCCTGGTTCTCAATCCACTTAGCTACCCAGCTGCCCCCTACCTTTCCTATTTCTATGGGATAGGAAAATATGTTCTTGCCAAAGCACTCTGGAATAATGGTAGAAGAACCTTAAAGATGCTAAGATAGAGGAATATGTAGAAATTAGTTCAATAGATCTCTTTATTCTCAACTAATGAAATACAAGAGATTATGTTTTTCCATAAATGCTTTAATGAAGCAAGAGGAGAAGTAACAGACTCTTTGGATCTCTGTTTGTTGTGCCAAAAGACATAAAGGAATGAATTAGTAAAGCCTCAGGTAACCAGAACTTCTTAATGAACTAATTTAATTAATTCTGATCGCCTGCAAAGGAAGAAGAGGTAGAGAAATTTATTAAGCATTAAATAATATCCTCCAAATTAAGTCAACAAATACATCAATACTTGGTTACTTGAATATAAAAGTAGGCATAGGAGAGACTGTCAAAAAACATGGTTCAGTATTAAGCAATAAAAAATGTTAAGGATTTCTTAAAAGACCTTCAGAAACTTCATACCTATTATCTTGTGAATACTTTCTTCAAGAAAAAAATCAGAAAGTATTGATCGTGGTAAGCATTGAAAAATACTGCAATTTTTTTGTGTGTGATGGCAAAAATTGAGGGGCTGTCTATCAATTGGGGAATGACTAAACAAATTGTGGTATATGATGGTGATGGATACTATTGTGCTATGAGAAATGATGAGCTAGAAAAAGAAAAAACTGGAAAGACCTACATGAACTGATCCAAAGTGAAATAAGCAGAAGGAGAATATTGTACACAGTAACAGCAATCTCATATGATGATCAACTGTAAAAGACTTGGTTACTCTCAGCAATACAATGATCTAGGACAATTCTGAAGGCTTCCACCTCCAGAGAAAGAACTGTTGGAAACAGAATGCAGATCAAAGCATATTATTTTTCACTTTCGTCGATTCTTTTATTTTGGGGTTCTGGTTTTATATGAGAATTGTCTTCAAACAATGACCAATATAGAAGTATGTTTTGCCTGATAAAGCATATATAAACCAGATCAAATTGCTTACCATGTCTGAGAGAGAGGAGAGGAGGGAGGGAGACAATTTGGATCTTACAATTTCAAAAAGTGTATGTTGAAAACTATTATTACGTGTAATTGGGGAAAATACAATATTTTTTAAAAGAATATTCAAATATGTTTAAAGTTTTAAAAAAGATACTGCAAGAAAATAAAATGATTGTAACTTGATATGAAATGACTAATTACCTATGTGGGAGTTGCTTCAGAATTGTTCATCTCTATATCATCAGACCTGATTCACTGAAGCAAAGGCCAAATTCAATGTGTTAGATAAAATACAAACTCCTGCATTTAGTTCTGGGCCAGTCTAACTAGTTAAGGCTGTTCCAACTTCGAGCTTGTAGTTCAGATTTGAAGTAAGACAAGACATCCTAAAACATATGACTTTTAACAAAAGAAGTTTATTTAGCAATAAAATGGAAAGACGATTTAGAAAAGATACAGCATTTTTCATTTCTCTGCCTCCACATTTGCCATAGTGCCCATTTGAAAGAAAATGAAAAGGGCAGCTGGGTAGCTCAGTGGATTGAGAGTCAGGCCTAGAGACAGGAGGTCCTAGGTTCAAATCTGGCCTCAGATACTTCCCAGCTGTGTAACCCTGGGCAAGTCACTTGACCCCCATTGCCCACCCTTACCACTCTTCCACCTAGGAGCCAGTACACAGAAGTTAAGGGTTTAAAAAAAAAAAACTTAAAAAAAAAAAAAGAAAGAAAATGAAAAGCCTGAGGAGCTCTGAATCCTTGTGGAACTAAGGAACTTGAACTTTTTATGCCATAGGATCAGAAATCCATAAATTTCCTGATAGTACAACCTTATCTTCTAACATAACTCCCCAATATTTATATATTTACTAATTTGTAAATTATATACAGTTATTACTCTATATATAATAGAGTACACATATAAATATGTGCATTAAAATTGTACAAAATATACATTAAAATAAAAATTAACAAAAATATAAATTTTCAAAGGATGAGATAAAGATGAAATAATATTTGGTCCAAAGGGCAGCTAAGTGGCTCAGTGGATAGAGAGCCAGGTCTAGAATTGGAGGGGCCTGGGTTCAAATTTGTTGTCAGATATTGCTTACCTATGTGACCCTGGGCAAGTCACTTAATCCCAATTGCCTAGCCCTTACTACTCTTCTGCCTTGGAACTAATACTAATATCAAGAGAAAAACTGAATAATTAGGTAATTCGACTTATTTGGCCATTAGAGTGAAAGGAAGGGGAAGAGTTCTAGTAGGAGGGAGGGAGATGTGATAGAGTAGAAGCATAATAAGGAATAGGTCAGGAAGTGGTGAGGATGTCTATGCCCCAGCAAGATAAAACAAAAACCCCTTAACCTATGAAAGACATTCAGGAATCAACCCCTTTTTATCTTGCTTTAAATTTGTGTATATATCAGTTTTTTCTTTCTCATAATTGAATGTAAGGACTATTTTATTGCTGTTTTTATATTCTCAGGCATTTAACACAGTTCCTGGCACATAGAAAGTGATTAATAAATGTTTGTTAATTCATTGTTTTTAAAACAGAACTTCAGGTTATTTATCTCATGAAGTTTTGGAGCACTAAAAGAGTAGAATTAATCTACTCTTAAAGGAAAAATGAATGATTGAGTGACTAAAAAAATAAATTATTAATTACTTATTCTGTGCAAAGCATTTTTTATTCAAAGATATTTTATTTTTCCAATTACATTATAACAATTTTTGACATACATTTTCCAAAATTATAAGATCCAAATTGTCTCCCTCTCTTCTTTCCTCCCCTCTCTTAGAGATGGTAAGCAATTTGATCTGGGTTATACGTGTATTATCATGCAAAACATACATCCATACTGATAATTTTTGAAAGAGGATACTCACATAAAACTAAATGCCCAAAATAAAAGCTTAAATAAATTAATGTGAAAAATAGTATACTTTGATCTGCATTCTGACTCTAACAAAGTGGAGGTGGATAACATTCTTTGTCATAAGCCTTTAGAACTGTCCTGAATCATTAAATTGCTGAGAGTAATTGAATCTTTCACAGCTGATCATCATACAATATTGCTGTAACTGTATTCAATGTTCTTCCAGTTTTGTTTATTTCAATTTGATCAGTTCAAGTAGGTCTCTCCAGTTTTTTCTGCTCATTATTTCTTATAACACGATTGTATTCCATCGCCATCATATACCACAATTTCTTTAGCCTTCCCCAACTGATGGACATCCCCTCAATTTCCAATTCTTTGCCACTACAGAAAGAGCTGCTATAAATATTTTTGCACAAGTAGATCCTTTCCCCTTTTTTATAATCTCTTTGGTATACTGACTTAGTAATGATATTATAGAATCAAAGGGTATGTAGTGTTATAGTTCTTTGGAAAGTATTGTTTTAAGTCCTGAAGATACAAAGGCAAAAACAAGCCAATCCCTGTTCTCAAGGAGCTCACGTTCTTTTTTTTTTCCCCAACTGTTAATACTTTTAAAAATATTGTATTTTCTTCCCAATAACATGTAAAAATATTTTTAACGTTCATTTAAAATTTTTCTGGAATCTTAAATTCTCTTCCTACCCTCCACCCTTCCCACGATGGTAAACAAATCTGATACAGATTTTACATGTGCAATCATCTAAAACATTTTTCCATATTAGTCAAGGAGCTCACATTCTAATGGGACAAGACAACATGTATAGGAGATTTCCGCTGCAAGTCAGATGCCCTGTGGTTCTTTGGGTATACTTTAGACCCCATAGTCCTTAGGGTGCTTTGCCTCAACAAAGCAGAAGTAATCAATCTTCTTCAATCAGTTAATCAAAATTTTCTTTATTAAGTGGCTCCTCTGTGCTAGGCACTGTGTTAAGCACTAGGGATACAAAAAGAAGAAAATGAAAGTGCCTGCTTTCAAGGTGCTTATAATATAATGGATCGTTATTTCTTGTTTGCTTTTTTAATAACATTTTCTTTCCCTTCAATTACATGTAAAAACAATTTTTAAAATTTTATTTAAAAATTTTTGGAGTCCTAAATTCCTTCCCTCCTTTCCACCCTCCCTCTCACCTCTCTCCTCTCCCTGAGACAGTTAGCAAGGATTATTAATTCTACTGATAAGACTATATGTTCTATTGATGTTGAACCATTTGACACTGCAAATACTTTTGCAATGAGAACTGTGTTTTGCAAGTCTTTAGTATTGCAGCTGCTGAAGAGGTTACAAAAGAACCTACAAAAGAGGCTGTCAAGTCACCGCTATTCCTGTGCCTCTTCAGTAGTCTTGGGCTGTCTCCAAATGGGATTGAAAGGAAGTGGTAGCCTCACAAGTCATGTCTTGTCTCTTTATTACAGTGCCTCCCTGCTTCACCTAGTATGACTTGCCTGCCTTGTTGGTGGCAGTTGTTTGGCAGCTGATAGTCATGGCAGTCTCCTTCTCTATAGAGGTTGCACGACTAGGCTGGCAACAGGTCCAGTGGTTCTTGGGGATGTGGAGATGCCACTATTCCCAGAGTTCTTGACCTGTGAAATTGCAGTTGGTCAGGGTTAGTTATGGTGGCAATAGCAAAGATAGTGAGTCCATTCTCTACATGAGTTTATTCTGCTCAGTAATGACAATAATATCCCTGGAAGTTTATGGTAGCTATCCAGCATGTCTTTCCTCTCCCACTCTGCTTCTGATTCTCAGGCCCCAGCTACCATTTCCTCCCATCTTTCTGTGTGAGTGACTTCTCCCTGTACCTTATTAGAATGTAAGCTCCTTGAGCACAGGCTATTTTTCTTTTTAGTCACATCTCTGGTACTTAGGATAGTGCCTGGCACGTGTCATTGTTCATTTGTGTTTGATTCTTTGTGATTCCATTTGGGATTTTCTTGACAAAGGTACTAAGGTGGTTTGCTGTTTCCTTCTCCAGCTCATTTTATAGATAAGGAAACTGAGGCAAAGATTTAGGTAACTGACCTAGGATCACACATGTAGCCAGATTTAAACTCAGGAAGATGAGTTTTCCTGACTCCAGTCCTAGCACTAACCACTGTGCCACCTAGCTGTCTGGCACATAATAAAGCTTAATAAAAGCATTTTGCCTTGCCTCTGGTGATGCAGAATTAGAACTCTGGAGAGAAATGAATGCTGGATATGCACATTAGGTCTCATCTACAGAGAGATAATAACAATGAGTCATGTAGGACAGAGTCAGAGAATAAGGGCTGGCAAAACATCTCCCCCATCTCTGCTGGGGCACTTCTGGGAACAACATTGTTTTATAAGTAGATGATTTTAAGGTCCATTTTACTCATAATAGCTTGTCATTATATGATTCTGAGGCTTTTTAGGGGAAAGAATATACAAAGTCCTGTAGTAAGTATCATTTCACTTGAGAAACAATTAATTTTTGTTAATTTTCTTCCTCCAAAGCAAAAGTTATACTCTGGGAAATCCTATATTATGTAACAACTTGGAAATTAGGGGAAAAAGGGATTTAATCTATTATATAGTTGTCTTTTATTCTCAAAGTAGCCTTACCCTTTTACTACATTAGCTCTGTCCCAAGATATACGTCTTTGATACTTCTATACATCAGTAGCACATAAAACAGTTCTTTGAGATTTTATTTGAAATTTTTAGAAGGAACTTATTGGCACCCTACTTTTGGGTCTTTTGTGAAGTTCTGGACAAGAAACATTTGTGTCTCTTTTGCTTCCACTTTTTCCAGACTTCACCAGTGGGGAGTTGGTGGAAGTCAAGGTTTCTTGAATCTGAAAAGAGGTGGGTGGCTCTAATTATACAGTGAAAACAGATGGAAACCTGAATTTTTTAACTGAAAATTTCAGGAAATTTCCATGCTAAGTCATTTTCTATTCTACAATACAGAGTAAATGGTTTTAAAAATAAAAATGAAAGAAAGTATAACTAGAACTCATCTTTTGCACAGTTGTGGCCATCTTGAGTCTCAAGATACTTTGGCTTTGGACATTCATGTCAGAACTGAAAAAGTTCTTGTAAAATCACATTGTAGAATGGATAAGACACCTAAAAGTCTCACAGTGCCAGCCAGTCACTTTTAGTAGTTTCTCTAGGATAAACTGGGGCCTGGGCAATTTGGCTATGAGCCTGAGAAGCTTTTGGGAATACCTTCATCACTCAGATTCATTTCAGCTGATAAGACAATGCCACATCTAAACTAACAAGCTTCTTGTTAAATAGGATCCCCAACCTATTGCCTAGGTATGTGTTTGGTTTAAGATTAATGAACCAAGAAAAATGTTAGATGTTGTTCTTCCAGCAGCTATATTCAATCCATAACTGATGGAAATGGAATTGCTGTGTTCATAAATATTGTTTACTTAATATTTCCTAAAACAAATACAAATGCACTGCAAGGAAAACCTCACTTTTTCTAGTTCCAGGAATCATCAGGGTTTTTTCTGCCTTCCTCTCTGAATTTTCTTTGGTTATAAATAACTTTAAGTATTCGATTTGTCTTCTTCCTTATACTTCGCTTAGACAAGCCAATGCCATTACTCTATGGTAGATTTTGTCCAAATGTATGATTTCAAATGAAACAATGCAGAATCTGGTGAAACTTGTATCCTTTATTTGGAAGAGTAGGGAAGCAATGGCCAAAGTTTGTCAATTCAACCTGCTCATCATCTCTTCCATTAGCTCTGTTCATCTTCCGTCCTTTCTGTTCACAGCACCATCACCCTAGCTCAGCCCATCTCATTTCATCTGCCCTATTACAACAGTCTTCTTGCATCTAGTCTCTTCCTTTTCTAATCTATCTTTCACACTACTGCCTAAGTCTGCCCTTGTCATTGCCTTTCTTAAGAAGCTTCATTGGCTCCCTATTGCCATTTGGATACAATATAAATTCCTGTTCTGGAATTTGACTTCACTTTATCTTTCCCTTTCAAGAACTCTGTTTGAGCTGAATTTCCCTATCAGCTGTTCCCCTTGCATGACAAATTATTTCCTGCTTTGGCACAGATTGTCTTCCAGTTTGGAATGCTATCCCTCCTCTCCTTGCCTCTTGGAACTCTTGGCTCCCTTCAAGGATCAACCAAAGAGGCCTTTTTATTTCCTTTAGTTTGCAGTGTGCTCTCCCAAACCCCCAAATAATTTTCTATTCATTTTTTATCTATCCTGTTTTTCCTTTTGTAAAGTAGATTAATTAAGGGAATCTCCAATCAATTTAAGGAGATCCCTAATCAACCCAATGAGATTAGATGACATTGCCATTGTTTAGAGATGATGACACTACACAGAGAACTCCCAAAGACTAGCTGACTGAGCTTTAGATAGTAAAAGCACATGGCAGTTGTAGACATGTGCTTGCATAAAGCCTGAGGATGGAGTTCAAAGAGAACGTTCCTGAATCCCAACCTCTTGTAGAGAAGGAGCTTTTGGATTTCCTAGCATAGTGCCTGATGTACTAGGCCCTACACAAATGTTTGTTGAGACTTTCAAGATCAAAAGAATTAGAGTTGAGACAATGCTAACATGATCAGCTTAAGAATAGTAGATGAAGCAATACAAAAACATGAATTTGTCCCCAAAGTAGAACCCATACCAGGAAGGGTAGGTAAAATCAAATGGGAAGTTCTCTCTCATCATAGAAAGAGAGCAGGTCTGATTATTTAGCCTAAATGGGAGACAAGGCAAACTTGAATTTCTATTTTTTCTTTCTTAATCTTTTACTTTCTGTCTTTGAAACAACTTTAAGACAGAAGAGCAGCAAAGGCTAGGCAATTAGGTTAAGTGACTTGCAATTAGGAAGTATCTGAGGTCAGATTGGAACCCAGGTCCTTCCAGTTCCAGACCTGGTGCTCTAGCTGTGTCATCTAGCTGTCCCCAAAGCTTAAATTTCTCAAAAGGTTCAATTATAAATGAATATTTAAAAGAAATAAAGAGAGTGATCAACAGTATCAATGGTTGCTGGGAGAAGAATGAGGATTTAGAAAAGATCATTAGATTTGATAAATAAGAAATTATTGATAATTAAGATATGGTTACTTAGTGGATAGAGCCAGGCCTAGAGGCAGGAAGTCCTGGATTTAAATCTGGCCTCAGACTCTTCCTGTGTGACCCTGGGCAAGTCACTTAACCCCAATTGTCTAGCCCTTATTGCTCTTCTGCCTTAGAACCAGTACTTAGTATTGATTCTAAGACAGAAAGTAGGGTTTTTTTAAAAAAGAGATCACTGGTAACTTTGAAGGGAGATTGGTAGAATGACAATGCCATGGATTGTAAAGGGTTAAGAAATGAGAGGAGACAAAGTAAAGGCACCTATTGTAGACAGACGTTTCTAGGTGTTTGGCACCAAAGGGAAGAAGAGATATTAGATGATAGTAAAGCTGGAAGGATCAAATGAGTTTTTCGAGGATAGAGGAGACAAGGGCATGTTTGAAGGCAGTAGGGAAGGAGGCAGTAGGCAGGGAGAGATTGAAAAGTGGAGATGACAGAGGGGGCAGTCTGTTGGAGGATGCTGCATAGAATGGAATCACTTGTATAAGCAGAGGGGTCAGCTTTTGTAAGGAGTAAAGCCACCTCCTTGTGTGAGATAGGAGTGAAGAAGGAGATAGTGGCAGGAGGTATGAGTGATAGGAGATCACATAGAGGTTGCTCAGTGGATGGTCTCAATTTTTTCTGTTAAAAAAAATTTTTAAAAATTTATTTCAGCATTACCCATAATTCTGCATTCTCCCTCATACTACATATCCAAATAGTTGCCAAACTTTGCTGCTTCTATCTCCAAAACATCTTTCATATTCAACTCCTCTTTAGTCCCCCAGTTATTGTGTTACTTCAGGCCCAGGATCTCACTTAGAATACTGCAATGACTTCCAAATTGTTCTCCCTGCGATAAATCTCTTCCCACTCCAGACCCTTCTTCGCAATGCTATTGAAGTGATTTTTCTTAAGCAAAGATATGACCATGTCACTTCCTTACTCAATGGATTCCAGTAGGTCCCTATTGCTTCTAGGATCTATTTTTTGTTATTGGGTTGTTTTGGTTATGTCTGACTCTTCATGACCCTATTTGGAGTTTCTTGGAAAAGATATTGGAGTGGTTTGTCATTTCTTTCTCCAGTTCATTTTACATATGAGGAAACTGAGGCAAACAAAATTAAATTACTTGCCCAGTGTCACAGAACTAGTAAGTGTCTGAGGCTGGATTTGAACTTAGGAAGATGAGTCTTTCTTACTCAACTCTCTATCCATTGTTCTACTTATCTGCTCCTAGAATCTATATATTTTTGTATACATATATATTTACATATTAGACAGCAGCTACAAGTATACAATTAGCTTAACAGAGTTGAGTGATAATCAGAGTATATAATGCATTTGGGAAATTATGAACGTGTCCATTGATTCTTAGCTACTTGGTATACAAAAGTTCATCTCTTTAAAACCAGGGTTCTCCCAGTGATTCTGTACTTTTGTGAAACAGAGAGAGGCAGTAAAATATAGAGAAAGATAATTGGTTTGGGAAGTTAGTTAAATCCTGGTTTTGAATTCCATCTCTGATATTAGCTATGTGACTATGCAACTCATTTAATCTTTCTGAGCCTTGGATTCCTAATTTGTAAAACAGAAATAATAATAATACTTGTGCAATCTACTCAAGGAGAAAGTGCTTTGCGAACTCTTGAATACTAGAACACTAAACTAGAAATATGAGCTATTTTGGAAAATTACCTTGTCAGAAGAACCAAAATTACATGGTAGATATAGGAAGGATACAACACATTAGCTTATTATTTTAGTAATCTTGAAAATTTTAAACAAACAAAAAACAGTGGAAGACCTACAGTGAGTTGAGTGGATCCTCTAAAGAAAATTTATGGAAAGACATCAAAAAGAATCTTGTGGGATAGAGATATGGAAAGACTATGATCTGCAGTGGTGAACAGATTACTGACATCAGTGGGTTACTAACACCAGCTCCATCCAAGTTTGTCTGAGGCTGTCTGCTTCATTAAGGACAGGAGGTCCTTGATAAATATCTATATAAATATCTGTTGAATCAAATTGTACCATTGCTTTCTTGCCTTGTACTAAAGCACTTCAGCTTTGATACTTATAACATCAGTTTGGGGGCACAGGGGAATAAAATAGAGCTAAGTCTCTTCCCACTCGATCATATATACATCAGACAGCTAAGTGGTACAGTGGATGAAGCACTGGGCTCAGAGTCAGACTCATCTTCCTGAGTTCAAATTTGGCTTCAGACAATAGCACTATGACCCTAGTCAAGTGATGTTACTTGATTTGCCTCAGTTTCCTCATCTATAAAATGAGATGGAGAAGGAAATGGCCATTCGCTCCAGCATTTTTGCCAAGAAAACCCCAAATGGTGTCATTCAGTCAGGACTGAAAAATAACTAAAAGACAAAAAGTCATATGCATAAAAGAGGTAAGTCCTATAACCAAACCCTTCTTTAACAGTTGCCATTTGGAAATAACTGAAAGCTTGGCATCAAAGGGATGAAATGGGTAAATTTCCATAGGGAGGAAAAATAGGAAAAGCTAGGAACAAGCAGCAATATACTCTTGCCAGGAAAGCAAAGAGTGCTGAGGTGGGAAGGTATAGGTGTATGCACAGATGCACATCTCTGCATGTATGCATACCCATGTGTATGTGTGTGGGGGGCGGTATTACAGTCAGGGCACTCTGTTGGCCAATTGAAAATAGTGAACCAGATAAGGACCAAGTTTTGGAGACAAAGTCAGATGTGGAATGATGATGATGATGATAGCTTCTAGGAGCAAGGCAGGTCTAACTAGTCATAAGGAAGGGCAAGGGCTTTCTTCCTTCTTTTATTCTTCCTATCCTTTCTTTCTTCTCTCTCCTCTTCTCTCCCTTCTTATCTCTTTCCTGGCCTTTCCTATAGGCTCCCCTCATACCTCAATTAGCACTATCTTTAACCTGGGTCATAAAATAATAACAACAACAGCTAGCATTTATTTATATAGCACTTCAAGGTTTAGAAAATACTTTATGTAGTTTATCTCAGTTCATTTTCACAACCTTCCTGGCAGGGAGGTGCTAATATTATCTTTATTTTATAGTTGAGGACACTGAAACTGAGAGAGATTAAATGACTTACCTGGGGTCATGCAGGATGTGACTCAAATCAGCTCTAAGTTTAGCTCTCCAACCATTGTGCCACCTAGCTACCCAAATATGTAGGAATTTTATAATAATGTGGACCCAGAAATAGTCATATAGTACATAAAAATAATGTAATTGAGGTTGAATAAAGAGGAATTCCTTCAGGGGAATGTATATCCCCAAATGGGACAATCTATGTCTGTATCTATATCTATCTATATCTATATCTATATCTATATCTATATCTATATCTATATCTCTATATCTATATCTATATCTATATCTATATATGGTGGAATAAAGAAAAGAATGTAAATCCTCAATTTAAAAACTTCTTGCAAAGAAACTGGTATGTGACAGAATTTGGCATTCATAGGTATTAGAAATATTGTAAATGTGCAATACTATATAAAATAATTCTTTTTTGTATGTTTATAGCAAATGATCTCTGTCCAAGATATTTTAATTTTCACCAACCTAAAAGTATGGAAAGAGGCTAGACCAGATGATCTTTACAAGCCCCTTCTAGATCAATGATTCTCCAGGTTCAGTTTAGAGTTTTGAAAAGAGTTCTTTGAGGCTGCCACCTAAAGGTTTTCTTAATATTGCATGAATGCCTTCAGTGGAAAAATACTAAATGGTTCTCAAAATGTGACCTAGACTACTGATATTCCAGGGTCAGTGGACAGAAGGTTTGATTAAACACTAGTTCAAAAGAGAAAATAATTCAAAAATTGTGATTTTTCTTTTTACAAATATACTTTCAAAACAAAACAGCCACAAAAATAGTTATTTACTAAAATAGAAATTCAACACTTTTTTTTTTTTTGCAGTTAACTAGTTGTCAGCAGTCCTGATACATGAGTAATGAAGAGTATATTCAGAATGTCTCTAAACCCAAGAGGGGTTGCTGAAGAACCTGCCTCTTGTTTCTAGAAGAGTCATGATGATATAAAAATGAAGGGTATGAGAGAGGCTGTGGAGCATGTTGGTATAGTATAGTTTATAACTAGTTTCATCCAGTTTATCACCTGAAGAAGAGGAACCTTTTTGATGGACTTAGGAGACATTTAAAAGGGACTGGCAGTTTCAGCCCTGTGGTCTTAGCTTCAGGATTCTAGGGGGTCTGGAGCATGACACCATCCTGGCCTGACATTCTAGAGGGTGCTTCAGGACCCCACTCCCATGGCAACTGAGACAAGCATTTTCTGAGAGTGCTGCCCCCTTTGCACACCAACATGGTGGGACCTAAGTTATGAGGGAATTGAGCTAAGTTTGAGCCTACTCTCCTTGAGACTGAAGAGGTGTAGGGAAGAATATCCCCCTATACTAAGGAAAGTGTTGGTTTTTGCAATACCTTCTAAATAAATATTTCTTTGTAAAAGCTAATTGTTGTTAAATACTTAAATGGAACTGGGTCACTATTTACTAATGTCTAACAATGGTGAGGAGAGGGAAGGAAGAATACAGTGGACAAGTGAGTTTTGCCTCAAGAAGTAGAGAAGATGTGCCCACAAACCCCTCAGGGGATGCAGTGCCATGAGATGTAGCCTGCTGGGCTTCTGGATAATGAGCCAGAACACATAAGCTATATATATATATTCATTTATTTATTTGTTTGTTTGTTTGTTTATTATTGATGTGCTCTGGAGACTGAAAAGTATTGAGGACCACTTTTATTAAAAAGGATTATACTTAGCAGATTTTGACCAAAGGAAAGCCTTGCTGAAAGATTTTTAGCTTGACTAAGAGTAGCAATTCCAAAGTAGAATACCTGGAAAATGATAATATCCCATTGAGAGCTAACCTACTTCGTTTTGTTTTAATTTTACCTTCCTCTATTTTACACATGGGCCTCACTTAGTCTTTTCTCCTTACTCATCATGTTAGTTCCTTGTATGTAGTGGTTATTTGTATTTTGTACTCGTATTCCTTCATTTGTCTTACATACGGGGGGGGGGGGAAGTCATCTTTCTTGAAAAAAAAGTGTTTTGCACAAATGAGTGCTTGATAAATGTTTGACTCATGGATCACCATCAGCAACAATATCTGACACTTATATAACACTCTAAGAGTTTTAAAAAATATATATATATATACATATATATGTATGTATGTATGCATTTACTTATTGGGTTTCCCATTACCTATAACTCCACATCTAATTTCATGGGACCATCAAGTCCTGGAATCTCAGAGTAAGGAGGATCCTGTGAGGCCCCCTAATTGAGCCCATTGCTGAAGAAGAATACATTCTCCAACATCTGACAAATTATCTTTTAGCTTTGGCTCTGAAGACTTTTATTAGCAGGAACCTATTATCTCCTGAGTCAGTCTATTCTACTTTTGGAGAGTTCTCAATATATCTAAAACTAAACTCATCTTCCCTTCCTTACCCAACCAAAAAACCCTGTCCCTCTCCCTAGCTTTCCCATTTCTGTTGCTTGGATCATCATCTGTCTAGTCACCTAAATTTTTAACATCAGCATTATCCTTGATTTTCTTCTTTGATTCTCCTCCATGCAATAAATGCCAAGTATTGTTCATTCAATATTTTGTATTATCTCTTGCATCATTACTCTCCTTTCTAGCTTCATTGCTACCACCATAGTTCAGGCCTGTATTATTGACTTTGCCTGTGTCCTTGCTTTGAGAGGCATCATGGCATGATGGTTCTAGGGCAGGCCTTAGAGGCAGGAAGACATGGATTCAAATCCTGTCCCTGGTACATAATAGTCCAGTAGTTCCCAAACTTTTTTTGGCCTACTGACCCCTTCCCAGAAAAAATATTACTTAGCCCCCTGGAAATTAATTTTTTTTAAATTTTAATAGCAATAAATAGGAAAGATAAATGCACCTGTGGCCATCACCACCTCCCTAGATCACTGCAGCACCCACCAGGGGGCGGTAGCGCCAACTTTGGGAATCACTGGGCTAGTCCCACAGGAAAGTCACAACTTTTCAGCCCCCTAAACATAAGTTTTAAAATTAAGTTTTAATTTTAAATTAAACAATAAGATTATAAGTTAATGTAAAGAGAATTTCCATACTGGGGTAGAGAATTCTTTACACAGATGAAAATATAGATCTAGAGCCAAAAAAATTCTACGTGCCTCATTCTTCTTTCTGTTATATTTATGTACATGTTGTGCCCTCCTGCAGAGACTGGCTTCATTTTTGACAGCCCATTGTACTTTACCTAATATTAATCACGTAATCAATATTTACCAACTACCTTCTATGTGCTAAGCACTGTGCTAATCACTAGGAAAACAAACAAAAAGGTAAAAAATAATCCCTGACCTCAAAGGGTTTACAGTCTAATGGATAAAGCAGTAGTAAATGCTTTATAAAACATTTCTTGGACTGAATTGAATATGCCCCTTTTAGTGTTTGTCCTCTCTCTCTGTATTTGTCCTGACACATTTTCTTATGATAAATAACTAGCTGTTGCTAGTCCCATACAAAACTAGCAAAGTCCAGTGGCTCACATGATAAGACTTAATGGGGTATGGAAAGGCTACTTGTTCAAAAGCATCTGATCAGCTTGGCATTGATATTGTCATGAAAGGTCACTTAAAGGTCTTAAAGGTCTTCTGTAGATAGCCGAACTTCAGCTAGTGTGAAACTTGTGGACTTTATATATAATAGGGTTGTACATAAACTATGAGCCACTTGGGGGCACTGCATTAGAAAACCTTATCTGCTCGTGATCTGTCGTATTTAAGCCTAGAGAAAAGCAATTTAAATATCAGCCCTTGTCCACTAGATGGCTTTCTCTGTATACCTGGTTTTTTTTCATCTCTAAAATGAAGATAATAAAAATAGCACCTACTCTAGGGTTATTGTGAAGTACATTTTAAAATAGGATCTTTAGGTAACATATCTAAAGAACTTTGAAAATCTTAAATAAATAAAAAAGTTATTATTAGCACTACTGACATAGTGGTAGATATATAGTAAGGCACTAGATTTGAAGGTTGGGAGGACTGGGTTCAAACTCGCCTCAGCAGCATGACTGGACAGGTTTAATCGGCCTTGTTTTCCTCATCTGTAAAATGGAAACAATAATAGCATCTCCCTCATTGGGCTTTGTGAACATAAAATAAAATATTTGTAAAGCACTATATAATTATTACATATCATTATTCGTTGTTGCATGACCTTGCGCAAATCTTTTAATCTCAGGTCTCCCATCTGCGAAATAGGTGAGGACGGATTGGACTCGATGATCAATAAAGCCTCTCCCAGCTCTAAGACTTGGTGGTAAAAAGCTTCCTTCTCACCCCACAGCTTTTCTCTCCCTCCTCCTCTCCGGCCCCGCCTCCTCCTTTCCTCTAGCCCCGCCCCATCATTGACGCTAGCGTGAAGTCGTCGCGTGCCTGTGTCGTCATCGGATCGCGCAGCTGCTGCCGGTGTTACCTCGGAGCCCACGTGCAGTGCCGGGTTTTTCGAGCCAGCCTGGCTACGGGGAGCAGAGGTTTTAGCCAGTCTGTCGTAGAACTCGGTGGTCCAGGGCCGGGGCCTGTGGCTTTTGGGCTCCTCCAGAATGGCGATGCTGGCTGAACGTGAGTTCCCTCTGTTTTGGGGGCGCCCCTGGGGCCGAACGGACGCGGGCTCGTGGTCTCACAGAGGTCCTGGTGTCCACTCCTGGGCACCCTTGGAAGGTTCCCTTGTGCAGCTCAGCCCAGGAGTGGCCACGACACTTTCTTGTGCTTAGTGGTGGTCTCTGCCTTCTCTATGGCATCAGGGCCTTTCCGTGCTGCGAGCTTTTTAAGTTTAAAAAAAAAAAAAAGAAAAGAAAGTGTGACATTTGAAGCACCTCGTAGATAGAACGTTGGACCTGGGGTCAGGGTGACCTGTTTTCAATACTGACTCACACTTATCAATCGTGTGAATCTTGGAAAGTCAATTCTCTCATCTGCAAAATGGGAATAATAATAGCACCTCTCAGTGTCATTGTGAAAAAGCAAAGTGTTTTGCAAACCTCTGGAGCACTATATTAATGCCAGCTATAATCGTGACCCTGGTAATCCTGGGAAAGCAGTGGATTTGCAGGCAGAATATCTGGGTTTAAGTCTTAAACCTGGCACACGCCATTTAATAAGTCACTATCATTTCTTTTGCTGCTTTTATGTGCCAGACACTGTGCTAAGTGTTGCGGATACAAAGACAGGCAAAAAACAGTCCCTGCTCCTAAGGACCTCTCAGGCTCAAGGGGGAGACAACATGCAAACAACTATGTTCAGATAGGATAAATTGGAGATAATCAACAGAAGGAATGAACTAGAATTAATGGGAGTCAGAAAGGTTTCCTTTAGGTGAGATTTTAGGTTGTACTTGAAGGAAGCCAGGAGATGGAAATGAGGAGATAAAGCATCCCACACGTGGGGGTTGGCCTGTGGAAACGCTAAAACTAAAAAAAAGTTGGGAGGTAAAAGAGCCAGTGTCACTGAATTGAAGTGTTTGGGGAGTGGTGCTGGGAAAGGTTTTGAACACCAAACAGAGGGTTTTGTATTTAATTATGGAGATAATAAAGAACCATTGATGTTTATGGATTAAGAGAATGAAATAGTTGGACCTGTGTTTTAGGAAGATCACTTTGACAGCTAAGTGGAAATGGACAGGAGTAAGGAGAGATTTGTGCCAAGGAGACCCATCTGTAGATTATAGCAGGGGTTTATGTGTGAGGTGATGGGGGCTTCTACCAATGGTGGCAATGCCAGGAGAGAAGGAGGCATTTATGAGAGATGTCAGGAAGATGAAATCAGCAACGAATTGAGTATAGGATGGAAGGGAGACAGAGAAGATGATGGTGACATCTAGGATGTGAGTCCTAGTGAGCAGGAAGATGGTAGTGACAGAGAAGTTAGAAAGAGGGAAGGAAGGGAAAGAAAATGAGTTTAGTTTTGGAAATGAAATGTTTAAGATCTCGACTGGATATCCAGTTGGAGATGTCTGAAAGGCAGTTGGAAATGCAAAACTTGATAGAAGTCGGCCAAGAAGTTAGGGATGAATAAATAGATTTGAGATTTCATCAGCATAGAGATAATAATTGAATTCTTGGGATCTCTTGAGATCACCAAATGAAATAATATTGAAGGAAAAGAGAAAAAGATTCCTGATAAATGGGAGTGGGATAGGGGCAAGGATGACTCTTATGAAAATCCAGCAAAGGAGACTGATAGGGAGCTGTCAGAAGAACCAGGAGAGGATAGTGCCATGAAAATTTAAGGGAAAGAGTGTCAAGGAGAAGACTGTGTTGATTTACAGTTTTAAGAGCTGCCAAGAGGTCAAGAAAGATAAGGCTATTTGGATTTGACAATCAAGAGATCATGAATAACTTTGGAGAGAGCAATTTTACTTGAATGATGAGGGCAGAAGCCAGACTATAGACAGGAAGAAAGCGAGAGAAAAAGATGTAGAGGCAGTTATTGTAGATGACCTCAAGAAATTTAGCCACAAAAAAGAGAGATGTAAAATGATAACTAGTAGGAATAGATGAACCAAATGAGAGTTTTTTGAGGGTATGTTTATAGGAAAGCCACCAGTAGACAAAAAGAGACTGAAAATAAATGAAAGAGAAGGGATAGAAGAGGGGGACATCACTGGAGAAATGTGATAGAATGGGATCACTTGTAAATGAAGATGCATTACTCCTGGCAAAGAGAAGGGACACCTCTTCATGTGAGACAAGAGTGTTTGGGCATATCCGCTCCTTTACCAAAGGCAAGGCACATATTCTCTGAGCTGGTCTTCCACTTTGTAAAATAAGGTAATGGTATTAATGCTACCTACTTTACATATGGTACTACCCCTTGAGAGAAAAGTTCTTTGTTAACTATAAAGTATAATACAAATGATAATTGATCTGGTTAATAACATTACTGCATATTTCTGTCATATACAATTTATCATTTTTTTCTGGTGCCAACTTCTAATGATTTATGCCTTTTCTAATCTCCCTTCCTAGTTGTCAACACTCTCTCCCCCTTGAAATTACTTGACATTGTTGTGTATATGTGTTGAATCACCTTGTTACATGAAAGCTCCTTTTGGGCAGGATTTGTTGATTTGATGGGGAAGTAACCTAGTATTCCAGATGTAGCCTGACCATAGCAGAACAGAACTGTTAACTCCTATATTCTGAATGCTGCCTCTCCTAGGGCATCATGAGATAGCTCCAAGTTCAATACAAATCAACAATGTGATATGGGAGCCAAAACTCTACTGTTGCCCCCAGTACTTAGCATAACCCCAAGCATTTAATGGGTTTAATTGATTTTTTAAATTGGATCTGTGATTTCATTGGAGTAGGAAAGTCCCAGTGAGAAATTTCCTCTATGAAAAAGGTCAATGTACCTTCTCTGAACCTTTTCTTCTTAAGATAATTGCCTGGGAATAATTAGAGGGTAAATGACTTGCCCGGTGTCAGCTGCCAAGATGTGGTAAAGACAAGGATTGAACCCAAGATTTTCTTAAGGCTTGTTCTGTATTCACTATCCAACACTGCCTCTATGGTGTCAAATAGTGTATAATAAAGTGTCTTAAAACTGAAATTTGAGGAAAAAAAAGTTTTCAACCAGGAAGTATTTATTAAGCACTTTTTATGTGCCAGACACTATCCTAGGGGCTGGAGATACAAATAAAAAAAGAAAAAAAAAGAAAAATAGTCTTTGCCCTCAAGGAGTTCCAATGGGGGAAGATAACCTGTAAAGAAAGCAAAAAAAGTGAGGGAGAAGAGAAGGTGCCCAGGTTTAGGGAAAAAATGGTCAAGGATTGGCAGTTGAGGAAAACTGTCAGCACATGGCAGTGATGCTTTGGTAATGGCAAAGAATATCCTCACAATACCACTTGAAATCAATTAGCAAGCGTTTATTTAAGAACCTACAGTATAGGAGAATATAATGCTGAAATTACCAGTCTGAATTTCTAAAACAGCTGCAAATAGTTTCTAGTTGAATTTCTAATTTTTAATAACTTTGAACTCTTATTTGACTGTTGTCAGTGCATTAGGTACTATAATATATGAGACATGTGCTATTTATCAACCACTATCTTTTTAAAATAATATTTTATTGGTCAAGGGATATGAATAGGCATTTCCCTTTTCAGAGAAAGAAGTCAAAGTTATCAATAATATGAAAAAATGTTTTAAGCCCTCTTGATTAGAGAAATGCAAATCAAAACAATCCTGAGGTACCATCTTACACCTAGCAGATTGGCCAATATGACAGCAAAGGAAAATAATAAATGTTGGGATGTGGCAAAATTGGGACACTAATGCACTGCTGGTGGAGTTGTAAGTTGATCCAACCATTTTGGAAGGTAATTTGGAATTATGCCCAAAGGGCTTTAAAAGAATGAGTGGGGGGCAACTGGATAGATCAGTGGATTGAGAGTCAGGCCTAAGAGAGGGGAGGTCCTAGTTTCAAATCTTGGCCTCAGACACCACCCAGCTGTGTGACCTTGGGCAAGTCACTTGACCCTCATTGCCTACCCTTACCACTCATCTGCCTAGGAGTCAATATACAGAAATTAAGAGTAAAAAAAAAAAAAAGAATGAGTGCCTTTTGATATAGCAATACCATTACTATCCCTGTATCCCAAAGAGATTTTTAAAAATGGGGATGGATCTATTTGTACAAAAATATTTATAGCTGGCTTTTTGTGATGGCAAAAAATAGGAAAATGAGGGGATGTCCCTTGATTTGGGGAATGGCTGAATAAATTGTGGTATATTATGGTGATCGAATACTATTGTGCTATAAGGAATGATGGACAGTATAATTTCAGAAAGAGCTGGAAAGACCTACATGAATTGATGCAGAGTGAAATAAGCAGAACCAGAAGTATATTATGCACAGTAACTGAAACATTGTGGGACAATCAAAGGTTGACTTTGCTACAAGAATGCTATCTATATCTAGAGAAAGAACTGTTGGAGTAGAAATGCAGAAGAAAACATATGATGTATCACTTGTTTATTTGGGTATATGATTTGGGGTTTTGATCTTACAAGATTATTTTCTTACAAAAATGAATAATATGGAAATAGATTTTGAGTGATAATACATGTACAACCCAGGGGAATTGCTTGTCAACTCCGGGAATGGGGAGGGAGACAACATGAGTCATATAACCTTGGAAAACTTTTATGTAAATTTGTTACTATAATAAAATAAATAAAAATAAAATGATATTTTATGTTTTCCTCAATTACATGTAAAACAATTTTTAATCTTTGGATTTTCTTTTAATCAAATTATCCCCCTCCTTGAGATGGTAAGCAATCTGATATAGAGCTTACCATATAGTGAAATATTATGAAACATTCTTCCATATTAGCCATTTTGTGGAAGAGAACTCTAACCAAAAAAATGAAGAAAGAAAGTGAAAGTCTGCATTCAGACTCTTATCAGTTCTTTCTCTGAAAGTCAATGGCATTTTTTATCAGGAGTCCTTGAGAATTGTCTTGGATCACTGGGTTGCTGAGAAGAGCTAAGTCTTTCACAGTTGTTCATCATACAATATTGCTGTTACTGTTTACAGTGTTCTTGGCCTGTTCACTACGTTTTGCATCAGTTCACATAAGTCTTTCCAAATTTTTCTGAAATCATCCTTCTCATCATTTCTTATAACACAATAATATTCCATTATAATCTTTCTCCAATTGATGGACATTTTCTCTGAGTGTTATCTTAAAAAAAACTAAGAGGATGAACAAAGACAAATGGATATTACAAAAGTCTTTTCTTGTTCCATTTGCAGAAAGATACTGGGATGGGTTAGGGGAAGATCTAGAAAACTTAGAAAATAGTTCTAAGTTTTGAATTTAGGAAATAAGGAATGATAGACCAGAGAATGAGGGAGACTATAGGTGTTATTGACATGTGTACAATAAGCTTTTTTTTTTAACCCTTACTTTTAATTTTAGAATTAGTAGTATATCTTGGTTCCAAGTCAGAAGAATGGAAAGGGCAAGGCATTGACTTGCCCAGGGTCACACAAGTATGAAGTGTCTGAGATTTGAATGTAATAGGACCTCCTGTCTCCAGTCCTGGCTCTATCCACTGAGCCATCTTGCTGTGCCTAGAATAAACTTTTAAAGAAAAAGCAGACAACTTAGAACTTGTTTTTTTGTTATTACACCTTAATTTAATAATTTTTCATCATTTCACTTTTTCCTTTTTAAGTCTCCAAAGAGAGGAAACCCTTGGCTTTTTTCTCTCCCATACTTGACTTGTTATGCCTCTGGCTTCTCCCAGCTCTGAAGTTACTGTATCATCCTGTCTCTTCTACCTCAGTGGCATTCAGAAGAAAAGGAAAGAAGAGTTCAAGGTCACTCACCAGTTTGCCTAAGCTTGGTTCCATTTGCCTCTGGTTGTATATAGATAGATAGCTGTGTGTGGAAGTATTTTGTCGTACTTCACTGAATGCTTAGCTATACCATTGGACTTTCTGTCAAATGGCCTGCATTGGAAAGATTTTTTATAATAGTATTTGACATTTATATTGCATAATTATAGTTACTTAAAAAAACAACAACAACAACAACAACAACAACCCCTTACTTTCTCTTGGAATCAATACTGTGTTTTGATTCCAAGGCAGAAAAGTGGTAAGGGGTAGGCCATGGGTGTTAAGTGACTTGCCTGGGTTCAATAAAACTAGGAAGTGGTTGAGACCAAATTTGAACCATGGACCCCACCCCCACCCCCTGTCTCTAGGCCTGGCTCTGGAATCCCTGAACCACTTAGCTGCTCCCAACAGTTACTCTTGATATTTTTATAGTACCTGAAAAAAATTGTTTTTGACTATCACTACAGCATGCTGCATTATGGTTTTATGTTTGAAGGTATTCCTTTAGATTATAGTTATTTTTGTGTTTGAGACATCCTTATGGGCCAGGCAGGGCTGATATTAATATCACTTTATACATGAAAAACTGAAACAACTTCACCTAGCTGCTGTGAAGCTAGAAATAATGGTCAAGTGTTCTGAAACTCTTTCTACCAGACAACCAGGGTCCCCCTTGCACATAACTTTTACTTGATAGTCATTGTTAGAAATGTTTTTTGTTTTTGTCTTTTAAATGGTTCTGGCCTTTGGCATAGTAAAGTTTTGTGCTTTATAATTAGCAAAAATCTGGATTTTTCTAACATTCAATATTTTTTAATACCACTTTTGGTGACCAAATAGTAACCAACCTATCCAGAACAGCCATTTGGCCATCACTCTTAATAAAAAAAGACAGGAAATAGGAAGTATACCAAAAGGTCCTCTGGTCTGTAATTGATGTTGAAAAAGTTCATACACTAAAGCTTAAGTACTTTATCCATAGGGGAATGTCTCAAACCCTTATTTAGAGCCTACTTTTATTTTAAGCCTATATTTAACAAGTTTAGTTATTTGATTTCCAAGCTCACAACAGGTTAGAACAACCAAATTAGAATGGGGAAGGAGACAGACTGACAGCAGCAGGAAATCATATCTGACAGCAAGGAAGGAAGCAAAGAATAAAACAAAGGGAGGAATTCAATAAACACTGCAATTTGGAATAATTTGGTATTGAATCAAAAGTGTCTTTTGAGCACCCCAGTCTTGCAGCTGCATCACTGTAAAATAAATGATGACTTACAGTCTTCAAGAAAAGGTTAAATTGTGTTCAGTATCTCTTGGTAAAGGAGGAAAATATAACATATTAGAAAAAATTTTCTGCTCAAAGCAAAATATGAACAGTTTTGGTGCTCATAAGATGCCTTCAGCAGTCTGGGGAAAACTTGACTCTTCAGAATTACTTATTTCCTAAGAATTCCTAAATAACCATAGTATTATTATACATCTTTTTACTGATGATAGTTCTCAAATAGATTTATTGTATATTGATGATAGTTCTCAAATAGATTTACTGATGATAGTTTTCAAATAGATTTATTGTGTACTACTCTTGGCATTGAATTAACATAATTGGGCTAACTAGCAGTATATACATCAAAACAGGTGATAGATAATTACCCATTAAACTAATTCAGAACCAACTTATGTTGCTTACTTATCTCCTTGATTTTTTTCTGCTATGCTTGCTTGATGGCATATGGATTTTTCTAAAATTTACAGTGGTAAAACTGCTGTCCTAGTTGTGTGATCCTGGGCAGGCCACTTAACCCCTATTGCCTTGCCCTTTCTGTCTTGGAACCCATACATAGTATTTATTCTAAGATAGAAAGTAAGGGTTTTAAAAAACAATGCTGTCCTCACCCATGATCATTTGTGTTATTTAAAATCACTTGGGATACTTGGAACTACATTTCCCGTGATCCCCAATGGGTTTCCTGTTTTGGATTACGTATTCAAGGTGAGGGACTGTTTTAAAATAGGAGGAAGTGACTTTGAACTTCCTTTTTAGCTACCTGAGCGCGCGAAGAGAGGAAGGTAAAATGGCTGAGGTGATGTTGGAATAGGTTTTCTTACAGGCGCGTGGTCAATTTATCTATCAGCATGGCTTTTATTAAAGTACTATTCTCCCTTCTAATCTTGGCCCTCATCATTTTTAATCATAACACATTGTAGGGATATAATAGGGATTATTAATGAGTTGCTAAAGATAACATTATTTGTGCATCTTAGATGAAAAAAGAAATAAATGTCATACAGACCCTGTTAAATTGTAATGCTGTGTGGTTTTTATGTGCCTCTCATCTGAGGAACTTTAAAATGGTCCTGTGTAGAGGGCAGCTGAGTGGCTCAGTGAATTAAGAGCCAGGCCTAGAGTCCTAAGTTCAAATCTGGCTTCAGACACTTCCTACCTGAGCAAGTCACTTAACCCCCATTGCCTCACCTTTACCACTCTTCTACTTTGCAACCAATACACAGTATTGATTCTAAGATGGAAGGTAAGGGTTTTAAAAAAAATTCCTGTGTAATATTTCATTTTTATGTTACTCCTGTTGTATAATTAGAATCTGGTCCCTAGGGCTCTCTTTCCCAGCATTCCACTTTTGTTCTCACATAATGTCCTTATGTTTTGGAGAGAAAGTTTTGTGTAACCCCATCCCACTCTCTTCCCACCCCCTAACCCCCCAAGAATGTGGTCGGGAAAACTTTTCTTTACTTGGATTTTTACTTTTGTTCTTTTTATTTCTTTTAAACCTTTTGTTCTTTTATTTCTTTTAAACCTGAGTAAAGAAAAGTTTTCCCAACTGGGTTCATGAGGGAAAAAAGATAGCAGGGCAGGGTCACACAAAACTTTATCTCTAAAGCGTAAGGACGTTATGTGAGAATGAAAGTGGGATGCTGGGAGAGAGAGTTCTGGGGACCAGATTCTAATTATATAATGTAAGATAACAGCATTAAATTAAGATAGAATCTCTGTCCATCCAGTCCAAGATGGTCTACCATCTCTTCTATCACCTCTCCCCAATAAATAGTCACCCAGCCTATCTTGATGATCTCCAGCTAAAGAAACCCATTGTTTCCAGAGGTTGCCCACTCTACTTTTAGAGATCTCCTTTAAGCCTCAGTCTACTTTTCTGTGACTTTGTTATTCAGAGATCCCAGTTCTGCTCTCTGGGGTCAAAGTATAACAAATCTCATTCTTCTTTATTTTAGCTCTTCAAATATTCAGAGATCATCATGCCCTTTGTAAGCCTTAGTATCTTCAAATAATCCTTGGGTAGAATTTTCCACATTCCTTTCACCATCTCTTAAAAAAATCCTTTTCTGAACATTCTCCAGCTTGTAGAGGCCTTTCCTGCTCAGAATGGAAAGGTGTATTCTGATAGAGCCTCATCAGAGCAGAGCTGTTAGGACCTTCATTCCTCATGCCGCCTTTCCTAGTGCATCCTAGAAATAGCCATTAAGGCTTTGCCTCCTTTGTCATTCTGTTAATTCATATTGAATTTGTAGTTCAAAAAAGAATTTTTTTTAACAAGAATTGTTGTTCAGCCATGGCTGTGTCTCTGAAGTGAATATAAGAAACAAACAAACAAAAAAAATAACAACAATGCAGATCTTAACATTAAAAACTGACTTTTCAAAGGAAGAGGGTTGAACTAGATCATATCTAAGGCCCCTTTTAGTTCTAAGTCTGTGATCTTATAACTTGATCTTTTTCTTTTTAAAGAATTCAGGCTCTGACCTTTATTCACGGAGTGAATTATCTCTTCCTCTCTCCCCGACACCCCAATAGTCTTAGCAGCTGTACCTAACAGTAGCTGGTGAATTATAAGTGCTGAGAGCCAGAATGGTCCACTTCATGTGCCTCATCTTCCCAATTTGTTGGCAGTGTATTTGACTTTGTTTGTCAAACTAGGCCTAAAATCAGTTCTTTTGACAATTCGATAATGTTGACATATCTGTCCTTTGCCAGAAAGATTTGTATAGTTTAAAACTTTATACTGTATGTATTTATGTATCTCATTTGGCATGGCTTTATTTAGAGGTTAAGTTGCTAAAGAGATACTTTTCCATTTTGCTTACAGCTCGGCGGAAGCAGAAGTGGTCTGTGGATCCTAGAAACACTGCATGGAGTAATGATGATTCCAAGTTTGGCCAAAAAATGCTGGAGAAGATGGGATGGTCCAAAGGAAAGGTATTTTAGGGAGGAAAGAGCCTTCAACTATGAAAGTGTGGAGTCAGAGGGATGTGAGTTAAAATTGTGCCCCTTATGTATATTAGTGGTGTGACCATTAGCAGGTCACTTCCCCTCTGAGCATCTGTTTCCTTGTCTGTAGGACCTGCCTCACAGAGGTGGTCTAAAGCATAAATGAGATGCTATACATAAAGTCTTTGCAGACTTTAAAGTGCTGCCTAATCATCATCAGCTGCCATTTATCAGCATTGTTGTTCTTCTCATTATGTAGAGAGGCTGTCATGGATAGAGAGCCAGGTTCAGGCAGGAGGAGTCACACATCCTGCCTTGTGCATGCAGGCTGTGTGACCCTCAGCAAGGCACTTCCCTGTTCAGACCGTCAGTTGCCTAGAGGTTACCAATCCATATTGGTAGAGGGAGTTTTCTTACTAGGAGTTTGCTTTACCAATGAAATCATAGATCTGATTATTTTTTTAAAAGGTATTTATAAGTTTATAAAGGGTATCCTCAGGCTGGACAGTTGTCTTACAAGTGAGTCATCAGTCATTCAGAGCATCTTCAGCTGTGATTATTCATCACTGTATATATACAATATAAATCCTCTTTATTTTCTGTCTTTACAGGGTCTAGGGGCTCAGGAGCAAGGGGCCACAGAGCATATTAAAGTTCAAGTTAAAAACAACCAGCTGGGACTGGGAGCCTCAGCTAGTCATGAGGTGAGCAGTGTTCCTCACATGGTCATTCTAAAGCCTTTCCTTTGATTGCTTAGGCAGTTACTGATGGTCACAGGATTGTCTTCTATTCATTTTGTGTGTTAACTGCAACTCATTTTGAATCCTAGGTTCTTTGTCACCTAAGACGTTCTGCATAGCCTTCCTCTTATTGACCTATAACCCTGTTTGATGCAAAATCAATGGAAACTAATCTTAATAATAAGCTAAATTTAATATTAAATTAAAACAGAACTGTATATTTTTTCTAGAGAAAAAACTCATTTCAAAGCTAGAATTAGTATGATATAGAAGATAGAGTATTGCAGTTATTGATGCAAAGGATAGAGTTACTGGAGTGTTAATCAGGAAGGTCTGGGTTCAGTTGTTATCTATATAAAACTTACTAGCTATATGATCCTGGGCAAGTCATTGACATCTGTGAGCCTCAATTTCTTCATCTGTAAAGCGAGGATGAATAATACTTTTAGTTCCTACTTTACAAGGGTTGTTGGGAATATTGAGATAATGCATGTATACTACTTTGCAAAGCTTAAAGCATTTATATGTAAAAAGTCATCTGTTGTTATTGCTATTACTGGTAAATTATTCTGGTTCTGTTACCCAGGTTTTCACTCTTCAGCCCCGATAATTGAAAATTGGCCTTTTTCATTGTCAAGACACTGAGATCAGTGTGGCTGCCTATCAAGCTTACTTACACTGGTACTGGTCCTGGGTGTGACCACTTGGCCAGTGCATCCCTTCTTTGACTACTTTGGAAATTCAGCTTTTGTGTCTGAGAAAGGAGAAAGTCTTTTGAGGAGAAGATTTTATAGATTTACAAGATAAAAACTGTAAGCTAGTTAATTGCTGGAAAACAGGATGTGACTTTTCCATGCTGTCTTCATTGTCATTGGGGAGGTAGCTGAATATCATAGCTGAATAGCTATAGAGCAGAAAGGGCCCTTGGAGGTCATCTAATTCAACCATTTCATTTTACAGATGAAGAACCTGAGGCTCAGAAAAGTGCTAGGTCGCTTGGGCAAGGGGCTCTTCACCCGGTAGGTAGCAGACGCAGATTTGAGCCCAAGTCTTGTGCCTCCACATTCGTTGCTGTTTTCATTGCTCTCCACCAGTTAGTCTTCCATCTTAAATTTGGCAGTCAGTGACATCTGCTGGGAAGTTTTTATGAACATTTCTGGGGATAGGCTAAATGCCTCACTTTAGTTCCTTATATCAGTTACAACAATATGATTGGACCGGAGCAGAAAAACTGAGACCAGAGTTTACTGTAACTGAAGGCTTCAGTCATCCAGGAACAACTTCCTGTATATAAGAGTAGACACCTTGCTCCTCTCATCCCTCCCCCCAAATTAACGTAAGTTAATGATTTTAGAGCATTTGTGACCATAAGTAAGTTAGTGCCTTTATTTCCTAATAAGCAAAATGTGGATGATTTCTTGCATTACTTTTCTCAAAGGATTCTTACGAGGATCAGATAAGATAGTAGATGTAAATATTTCATATACAGTCAAGCACTGAATGTCAGCTATTGTTATATCATTGTCGTCATCATCATTCATCTTTACCAACTGGCTTTAGAATGATAATATGGTGAGATGTCTATTGAACAGGATCATATCTTACATGTTATGTGATGTTTACAGGATGACTGGCTTGCTCCCCAAGAGGAATTTAATCAGCTTCTTGCTGAATTGAATAGTTGCCATGGACAGGAAGCAAAAGGTATGGAGACTATCTTTATTTATTTATTTGTTTGTTTAAGCCCTTACCTTCCATCTTGGAGTAAATACTGTGTATTGGCTCCAAGGCAGAAGAGTGGTAAGGGTAGGCAATGGGGATCAAGTGACTTGCCCAGGGTCATACAGCCGGGAAGTGTTTGAGGTCCTTTTGAACCTAGAACCTCCTGTCTCTAGGCCTGGCTTTCAATCCACTGTGCTACTCAGCTGCCCTGGAGACTATCTTTAGACACTAAATTTGTCAGAGGAATTCTCTCTTAATTCTATTGGTATTTATAATATTTATATTTGCTGTTATTACAAGTGTTGGTTTTTCTTACAAATATTGTGGTTCCTTGATGAAGTCAGAGTACAGATTGAAGCATACTTTTTAAACATTTATTTTTTTTTGCTTTTGTGTGTGTGTTTTCTTCTGCAGTGTGACTGATCTGGAAATGTTTTAAATGACTTCACATGTATAATTGATATTATATTGTTTACCTTCTTAAAAGGTTGGGGAGAGATGAAAGGTAGAGAATTTAGAACTCAGAATTTTCAAAAATGGATGTTAAATTTTTTATATGGAATTGGGAAATATTTATTGAACTAATTACAAATAATTTTTTTGGCTTCCCCCCCAAAAAAAATTTATTGATTTAGAATATTTTCCCATGTTTACATGATTCACTCCCCTCCTGTAGCCAACAAGCAATTCCACTGGGTTTTACATGTGTCATTGATCAAGACCTGTTCCCCTATTATTAATATTTACAATAGGGTAATCGCTTAGAGTTTACATCCCTGATCATATCCCCATTGACGGATGTGATCAAGCAATTGTTTTTCTTCTGTGTTTCTAGTCCCATCGTTCTTTTTTTTTTTTTATTTTATTTTTTTTAATTTTAAACCCTTAACTTCTGTGTATTGACTTATAGGTGGAAGATTGGCAAGGGTAGGCAATGGGGGTCAAGTGACTTGCCCAGGGTCACACAGCTGGGAAGTGTCTGAGGCCGGATTTGAACCTAGGACCTCCTGTCTCTAGGCCTGGCTCTCAATCCACTGAGCTACCCAGCTGCCCCCAAGTCCCATCGTTCTTTATCTGGATTTGAATAGCATTCTTTCTCATAAGTCCTTCAGAATTGTCTTGAATCATTGCATTGCTGTTAGTAGAGAAGTCCATTACATTCGATTGTGCCAAAAGTGTATCAGTCTCTGTATATAATGTTCTCCTGGTTCTGCTCCTTTCACTCTGCTTCAATTCCTGGAGATCATTCCAGTTCACATGGAATTCATCCAGTTCATTATTCCTTTGAACACAATAGTATTCCATCACCAACACATACCACAATTTGTTCAGCCATTCCCCAATTGAAGGACATTCCCTCATTTTCCAATTTTTTGCCACCACAAAGAGCGCAGCTATAAATATTTTTGTATAAATCTTTTTCCTCATGATCTCTTTGGGGTATAAACCTAGCAGTGGTATGGCTGGATCAAAAGACAGACAGTCTTTTAAAGCTCTTTGGGCATAGTTCCAGACATTCAGAATGGTCGGATCAGTTCACAACACCAACAATGCATTTATGTCCCAATTTTGCCATATCCCCTGCAACATTTATTACTTTCCTTTGCTGTCATTTTACCCAATCTTCTAGGTATGAGTTGGTACCTCAGAGTATTACAAATATTTTTAAAAAGGAAATGAAACATTAAAAAAAAACTGGTAGGGGCAGGGAGAATTATTTTAGTTCTTCCTTACCTGAGAATAAGCTTTTGTTTAAACACAAAGAATTTTCCACACAATAATGCAGGTAAATAAACCTAGATTTTCAAACAGATTTACAAAAAGTAGAATCAGCTTTAGAAGGAAGAAGACCCTGAAATAATAAACTTGTTTTTCTAGTGAAAGCAAAGAGTATGACCAAAAAAATTATACATTAAAAAAACCATATGAACAAAGCAGAAAATAAAAATTGGTGTCATAAGCTTGTAGCTTGTAGCTAGCAAAATTTTTATAGAAAAGTATTTGTGGTAATTAAACATGAGATGGAGAGATAGGGGACTGTGGGTGAAAGATGTTGTATAGACCATCAGTGGACACTGTGGGTTGATTTTGTTTAACAGTTCTTTGTTGTGACAGAGGCTCATCTTGTGGGTGGAATGTGTGGGGCTATCTTATTGAAATGATTGATGTAAAAACAAAATTTAACAGTCTCAACTCAATCCCTGGAGAGTAGGAATTGTTTCATATTCCCAGCACCCAGCACAGTGCCTTGTACATATAAGCATCTGCTTAATAAACACTTGTTAATCCAATGACTTATAAGATGAAAATGAGTTCTTCATTGGGAGTCAAATTGTTATGGATTTATAATAGAATTTCATTGTAGTGACTCCATTGCTAAGACATTATATTTTCTAGCTACAAGAACTATAAAACTTAGAGATGAATGAGAGCTACATGGATTCTCTGCCTCGTTGGTTGGTGAAAAAAATTATTCTGATTCCCAGCAAGAAAAAGCATGTCGTCTAGCACTGTTTTCCACAGAATCTTTATATCATTTGTGTGTTGTTTGGATTTTGATTGGGGTAATTTGGGAATTTAGCTGAGTGCTTCTGGTGGGATTATTTGGAGAGCAAGTGTAACCACAGCTGAAAGGAAATTTCATGGCAAATAATCACAAAGCATTTGGGCCCTCCCTATCAACCTTTTCTTTCCTTCCATTCAGTTATATGACTTTCCTGCAATTGGATAGCCATAAAGTATATCTGAAATTCAGTTTAGCGATCTGAAGAATTCAATTAAGATACTAGCTTTAGGGTCTTCTGACTTGATGAATCAAGTGCCCCATATTTGATTCTGTTGATGCCACTCTGTCACAACATAGGATCTTAGAAATTCAGATCTAGAAAAGCCTACAGTGGTCTTAGTCCAAATGTGTCAGGCATGCTTTTGCAACCCTCCCAAGTGCTGTCAGAACCACATAAAATATAATTGGGAAGTATTTAACTAAATAAAAATATAGTAGAACATAGATAGTATTCATATGTGGTTTTCTAAGTTGATAAGATAAGTTCTAAGTTTTCTAAGTGGCTTGCAGATATCCTCATCTATGGTTTGGGGGTTCCTCCATGCTGTTTGAGTTTCATGACATTGATCTGGTCAACCCTTACACCATTTTGTTTATATTTGTACCTGATTATCTAGGTACTAAGGAAAAAAACCCAATTTTCCAAATCCAAATACTCACACACTGGGCACCTTCTGTAATGTACAGAAATTGGCAACCATTTTCTGTAGGTACAAAAAGCAGTTTGCCACTTTGGAACTCAGAACCTGGCAAAGTAGCCCTGGGCATGTGCCAAGGTGACAATTAAGGACAGGGTATATATTGAAGTCACAAACCCCTCAAAAGGCTCATTTCTTTCCTTGGGTTAGGGAGGCAGGAGGTGACTGTCTGGGCCCCTGGGAGGAGGGAGTTTGTTATAGGCAGGCAAACAGGGTTACCCTTTATTGCTAGTCATTTCAAACACGTTTTATATTGGTACAGCCAATAAGCTTTTATTTCAAAACAAGATCTTTGAACAAATCAACAAGTTTTATAGCAGTATCTGATAACAGGGACTTCATAGCCCTGGGCTCAGCATCTAGCAGTTTCGGAGTCAGAGGGAGACCCCCAAGGTCCTTTTGGACTCTGCACCTGGAATCTTCCTCAATTCAAATATTATTTAAACTTATAATGCTTTTGGCAAGATTATTCAGGGTTACCTTCATTCTCTCTCCTACTCCCATTTTACCTACCCATCAATTTACCTAATAAACCCAGTTTAATCTCCAAGCCTATAGTGATCATTTAAAAGTGAATAACTTGTGAAGACAATATCAGATCTTAGTAATAACTTGGTTAAACATATTCAAATCAAGCTAGTGCTTATAAATATAACCAAAGGTTTCAGGGAACAACATTTACTTCCTGATTACCTTGTTACCAACTGACAGCCAGAAACTGGTTCCTAAGGCTTTGTGGTTAGCTAGAGAATTCTCATCCTTAAAGGAAGTTTAGCCTAGTTGATGTGGGCAACAAATCTTTAGTCCCATATCAAGCTGTACAATTGGGCTTCCCCTGAGTTATCCTAGATACGGCCTTAACTCCCCCACTGGTCATAACACTTCCTCAGATTTGCCTTGGCTCTACTAGTTACAGAACGTTTTTACCAAAATGATCTTGCTTGTTTTTTCATAATCTTGTTAGGAGTAGGGTAGGTGGAAATACTCTGATTTTGTAGATGAGGAAACTGCAGCTCATAGAAAATAAAAGAATTTGTCCAAGTGACAGGACCTGGCCTAGACTCCAGGCTTGCTGGCTCCTAACTAGAGTCCTAGATGTTATATTCCATTATAGGGGTTTGTGTTTTGTTTTTTAAAGTAAAAGGGCTTCATTGGATGGCATCAAAAGTTAGTCTGGGATATGCTTTTAATTATTATTATTATTTTTTTTAACCCTTAACTTCTGTGTATTGGCTCATAGATGGAAGAGTGGCAAGGGTGGGCAATGGGGGTCAAGTGACTTGCCCAGGGTCACACAGCTGGGAAGTGTCTGAGGCCGGATTTGAACCTAGGATCTCCTGTCTCTAGGCCTGACTCTCAATCCACTGAGCTACCCAGCCGCCCCTATGCTTGTAATTATTGAGTACAATTAATAACACTAAATTTAACCACAGGAAGATTAATTTCAATGCTTTGTGTGAAAGGAAAGCGACAAGCAGCAGGGGAACAACTGCTACTGCCTTTGCATTTTCAGGAACAGCTTAGGTTTTGGAGTGAATAGATTTCATAGAAATCAGATGTAGGCATGTGAATTTGAATTTGTATATTTGTTAAAAGGAAGACCTACTCGGATAGATATTCTTAGGCACCTATTAAAAAAATGCATTAATCTCAGTACTCTTTGTTGTCAAGTGGTAAAGACTTGTTATTTATTGGCTTAAGAAATTCTTTTTGTCTTAATAAGAAATGTCCTCTTTTGATATTATTTTCTGAGAATGGTTCCTTATTGAATAATACAAAGTGTGAATTTATTTACATGATAAAACTCATGTTATCCCTTACCTGACAGAATAAGGACTTAGAGAAGTCCTCTGTTTATACAAATAAGTATAAATAAATGTAAAAAGTATAAATGTGATTCACATGGCTTTTGCCAGTCACTTTAGATTTTGATTTGCAAATCTAACTCTCAAGAGTTTGCTACACAACCCCTGGATAGACAGTAAACATTTTGGTTAACTCCTTGCTAAAGCCTTACTTTCCTATAGGCAGATAATGGAGTCAAAGAACATGCTTTTCTTAAAAAAATTTTTTTTTATTAAAGTAACTAAGCAGAATATTTTTTAGCCATTATTTTACAAAATATCAAGTAGAGCAAGTTTAAAGATGTACAAATACCTAGATACAAATGAACTCTTATCTCAGTGATCTTCAACTATTATCAATTTTGCTTACTCTACAACCGTGGTTCTTCATCAAGAATTGGGTAGAACACACTTTTCTAACTCAGACTGTGTTTATTTTGTCTTCTTCAAGGATTCAAGACCCTGATATAATTCTAGCATGTATCAAAACCCTGGTAGCTTTTCTTTTTCAATATTTTTTATTTTATTCTGATCACTGTAGAAGAAAATACCAGACTCTTTTGTGTTTATAAAGTTTTTAGTAGAAATGTGCTCTTTGTGTTCCTTTGCTTTCCTCTTTTTTCCTTGTGACTCATCAGAAATGAAAAAATGAAGTAGGAGATCATATCAATAGAATTAGAAGGGACTTCAGAGGTCCAGTTTTTTCATGTTACAGTTGAGGAAACTAAGTTCCCAACAGGTAACCTGCTGAAGGGCAGGTAGAAAAGCATTGGAGGATTTTTGCACATTATTCCAGCTGGAAAAACTAACTGAAGGAATGGCAGCTCACAACTGACAAATGACAGGGAAGGAGCTTAATACACAGGGAGACACACTGTGAGGCACACAAACCCCACAATGGAAATGGGTACCAAATAAAACTAATGGGGAATGGGAAACAGACCAGGGATACTTTTAACTCTCTGTGGATTCTTGATGGGTTGGGAGAGAAAATGACAAGGAAGTTAAATAAAGTTAAGTTTAATGGTGCGGTAAGGATGGGATTGGAAGGAGAGTGGTTTCTAACTTCTAAGGGAGCCAATTGCCAGAGAATGGTGGTAGTTGGGATAGCTAATCTTAAGCTATCTAACAGCCAGCCAGCTGTGGTTTAGCTGAGTGTGATAGGGGCTTTGGGAATCTCATGGAACATCCTTGATGACTTCAGGTGATGTTGAGACTCAGGTTCACTTCTGATCACAGCAAGATAATCCACAAAGGCTAGGGAGTACAGGATTTCCTGAAGCTGTTCACCAACTACAGGAAAGATCCCAACTCTACCTAGATCTTCCTCTTCTATCTTGACTTGCAGATCCACCCCCTCTATGGAGATCCCAGATAGTCCAAAGGCTAGTTGTACTACAGCTCCCAGCTTCACACCTCTCCTCCAAAGCAGGAAACTGTCAACTCAGTCTCTCTAGACAAACCCCTTTTAACATTCTGGGCTTAGAATGTTCTCAGCCAGCCAAGTTGGTATGTCTTTACCTACTCACTACATAAGCCTATCTATAAGTTATTAATTACCTATAACACAACACAGTGCTTAGCTCTCTTCAGTCATTGGGCCGGAATTCATAGGAGCTTTGCTAGCAGCAACTGCAAGCTTTCTTCTTTTTGTTTAGTACCCAGAATTTGCATATGATTAAAAAGGCCCAACCCACTCCTCTCTTCCCTCCCCCCCCCTTCTCACTAGATAGGACTAATCCAGTTTAAGTTTGTGTTTCCACAAAATTTCTCAGTTTTTTCACCACAAAATGTAACTTTTTAAACACATCTAAATGAAGCATAAATAAGATTTCAAATCAGCATTGAACTGATTTTTATTCTTAGATTATTTGGTTTTCTTATGTTTAGTTATTGCCTGTGAATGGGGCTAAAGTCAAATTCCAAGTTTATTTTTTAACTAAAGTATGAGACAAAACCTGGATCACTAGAGGATGTCTGTCCAAGTCAGAGGACAATAGATAACAAATACATTAATGAGGCACATGATTACATGTCACTTAGATTTATTTAGCATATCACAAGTTGATAACGTTCATAAAATCTTATTTTATCCCCTCTGAAGTAGGTAGTATAAGCAGTATTCCTCACATTTTATAACTAGGGAAGTTCAGGCTCACAGTAAGTTACTTCCCAGTAAGGAAGTAGCCAATCCTGGATTTCAGGTTTATACCATACCATGTTGCCTCTCACGGTTCCCAAGATAGTTGAGGTTTCTGGGAGAGATATTGAGCTTCTGACCTACAGACTCACAGTAAGAATAGTATAATGGTTAAATTGGAATTTTGATGAAATAACAGAGTCATAAAAAAGTGGTTTCCCTTAAGTCAGGAAAACTATTAACAGCTTTTAGCAATTTTGTTTAATTGGAATATTAATTAAAAGAGGGAAATGTGGAAGGGAAAGAGGTAAGGAGACTGCCTAGCCTACCCTAAATGCTGATCTGGTGAAATGAAGCTCACTCCCCAACAGAGTTCCAGTCTCCACGTGGGAATCCTAATCACTCACCAGCAAGCTGGCAGGATCCAGGAAAGATCCCAATGTAGAAAAACCCTTGTGAGCTAAGCTCTCTGAGGCAGCAGTGAACCCTTGACTCCAAGAAGCTCCAAAGCTGAAAGTTGAAGTCCCGAAGCCAAAAACTCCAGTCAAAAGGTCCAAAACTCCAAGTTGAAGTCGAAGTCCAAAAGCCCCAAGAAGCTGTCCTCCAAAGAAGTCCAAAGGAGAAGATCCAAGGAGCAAAGACTCCAAAGAAGAACTCCAAAGGAGAAGTCCCTTGGACAGGAAGTTCAAGACTTTTTATAGTCCTTTTTCCATGTCACTTCCTAACCCTTCCCCACTTTATGGGAACCAATTGCAGACTTTCAGTTTGCCTAGCACTGCCCCGGGGTCAGGGGGAAGGGCAGCAGCCTCTGGAGTTGTCACCCACTCTAGCAAGTGACTTGTGAACTCTCATACTTAGTGACTGGTAAGGTACTAAGTAGGGGTACTTAAGTTTTTGATTGATTAACTTAAAAGTTACTGATTGATAGATAAAGAGAGTTTGATTCACTCTTCATAATCCCCCCTGTGATTCTTTGGAGAGACTAGTCTCCCCTGTGAATCATTTAACATAACCAGCTTATACCTCTAAAGATCTTCTAGCTAAAGGTGTATACAATATTGCACTTTCTAAGAAGAAATTACAGTAGTTGGAGATAAGAGGGATATAAAAGAAAGAGCAAAACCAATGTTTGCTAAGCACATTGACAAAAAACCAATTAGTGGGTAGTCCCCTTTGGCATAAGAGTTTACATTCAGAATAAATGTGTTCAACCCCCTTCAGTTCAATTACATCCCAAAGTTCATTCTGGATGCAGTGTAGGTTTCTTTATGGCACTTCTTCAAACAGTTCACTTTCTTGATTTGAGGAGTTAATGAGCTTCTTTTCCTGAAAATTTTCTCAAAAAAATTTTAAGTCTTGGATTTTACAAAAATTATACAATAGAAAGAAGATGACAGCCATTAGGACTGGCCCTTCCTTATGACATTTGCCCTGAGTAAGACTTATATTTTAGCAGTTAAACAATTGACAAAAATGCAGAGAAAACCAGTCCCACCAGACTTATTGTTTGTTGACTATTAAAAAAAGACATCAGGGGAGCAAAATAAAGCCTTAAATATTCTCCTTTAACAAGATAATTTGCTTATATTTGAAGTTATATTAGTGGTAAAAAAATATATAAGCAGTTGATATAGCCTATATTCTCCAGGTACTTCCTAAATGAGAGGTACTTGTCTGGACTGAGATAAAACAAGGATATCCTCTTGTCTAAAAGTGGGTCTGCTCTTGAGGATCCTCTGAAAGGTAGAGGGGGAGAGATGCTATGTAGCATCTTTCAAGTTTCAAGATTCTCTCTTTCCTATGCCAGAAATAGACTGTAGTAAATGTTAAAAGTATATCAGAGGACACTTCCCAGCCATGTGACCCTGGGCAAGTCACTTGACCCCCATTGCCTACCCTTACCACTCTTCTGCCTTGGAGCCAATACACAGTAGTGACTCTAAGAAGGAAGGTAAGGGTTTAAAAAAAAAAAAAAGTATATCAGAGTAGATGCATAAATATTTCTGAAAATCCTACTGTGAGTAAAGCACACTGCTAGGTACTAAGGATATAAAGACAAAAACAGTCCCTACTTTTATGGAGCAGTTGTGGATATATTTACCTCACATCAAATATTGATATTCTGCTTTCTCTTCATTAGAGTAAATATTCCTTGTTATGTCCTCTTGTCCTTTTTTTTTTTTTTTTTTAATAAGTCAAAGAAACATTGTCAGCTTGGTGGCTATCTTTACCTAGAGCATCAGGTCCTGTGTCAGTGCCACAAGAGGGCACTCACGCTATGTTGTCAGCAGGTACTGTGTGAGCATCTAATGGGATCATGTATTTATTTAAAGCTGGAAGAAACCTCAGAGGGGATTGAAAAACAGGTTGAAAAAGTAATCTTATGAAATAGTTTGCATCGAAAAAAAATTTTTTTAAGGCAAAGTGGGTTGATAGAATGAATGGAATTGAAAGAAAAACATGGTAGAAGAAATATCCTGGTTTTGGAGTTAGAGGACAGTGGAGAAAGGCCATTGCAGCTTCTGCCCATAAAACTGAATTATTCTTCTAATCATATAATGCACCCCACACACACACATGTTGAGGTCAGCCAGCTTCATAGCAAAAGGCATAGATTCCCTCTGATTCTACCAAAATAACTGGCTTTAGGCTGGCCAGCCTCTGTAACTGTCCCTTTCTATGGAAGATAAATGAAGTAATGGTACCCATTTCTGAAACAAATCTAACCAAAGACAAGAGGTGTGTCTATTGAGTAACATTGGGCAATTTTAAAAAAGCAACAGGTAGGGCTAAATCTTGAATATATAGGGTTAAAAGAAAATCCATTCTAAGAAAATCCATTCTGAGACTGGTTGTAAAGGCCCCTAGCATCATAGTGCCTCTCTACTCTCTGATTGTGTGTGACAGAAGACATTGTATTCTTATTTACTCCCATTTTAAAATATGTTTCTGATGCCTGGAATTATACTAGGGAACTAGGATTAAACACAGTCCATATAGCAAAAATATATCTTGGCCTCTGAATTGGAAATCACTAGTCAAATTGAAGATCAAAGAAACTGGAATAGCTTCTTGATAGTTAGTACATTGACATATTAATTCTGTTTTTTGATACCTAATGTGCCAATAAAGGCAGTGCTTCAATAGGATTATTTGTTTGGCCAAAAAAAAATGTTGTAAAAAATTCACAAGTTGGAATGTCTTTAGAAAATTTCCAGGTTACTAGATAAAAATTCTTTGTACATCTTGTTAAATGCATTTTAAGAAACTATAACTTAGCTTTTTGACCCTTAATATTTGTCTATCTTCATGATTTTTGAAACTATAGCTTATTGCATATAGATTCCTGAGTAAAGGAGCCTTACTTCTCTCTTTTTTCCTCTTGTCTAACCCTAGATCTATATTTCTTGAGGCAAAATTTAAGAGATCTCAGTCTTATTCAGAATAGATAATTATTTTCTGCTATCTAATTTTTATAATAAACTTTCTGAGACTTATTATTTCTTGGTAATTATACTATCTAACCATTAGACCAAGGTTGTTTTTGAACGAAGTTGTAAGATCACAGTTTACAACTGAAGTATAAAAATTGTAAAATGATTAGTCATCTGTAGGATTTATCTAAGATCTAACTTTGTAATTTAACATATAAAGAGTAGCTTTTATGGTAAGTGAATATTCCAGGAATGGTAGGAGCTAATGATTTTTGATGCTAGATTTGCCAGTAATTTGTTTTGGGACTCTGGACAAGGAACAAACTTTCCTTAGCCATATTTCTTTATTATTTTTTTAAGGCTTAATTTTGCATTCCACAATAACTATAAATTTCTATAGGACAAAGACTGACTTAAATATTTTCTTTACATGTTATGTTACAAACTACCAATATTAATTAATGATAATATAATAGCACTCATAAATTATAGTGCTCTTAGCATTTTATATGAATGATTACACAACTTAAATAATAATGTTCATTGGACTTTACTATCTTTATTTTAGATTTCTCAGATAACAAGGAGAAAAAATCATTTAGCCTTGAAGAAAAGTCCAAGTCATCAAAAAGACGTGTTCATTATACAAAATTTACAAAAGGTAAGAATAAATATCTTGTTTCATTGGTGACAATTTATATTTATCTGAACATAATAGGATTGTTACAGATAGCTTGGAATGTTATAGATAGATTGGAATCCAATCACTTGGATATGGCCAAGTGAGTTAGAGTTCAGGATTTACCTTTTTGGGAAAAGATATTGATATACTGAAATAGCCCACTGGAGGGCACCCAGGATAGTGAGAGGATTAGAAACCATGACATATTAGAAGCATCTGTCAAAAGAACTGGTAACATAGAAAAGAGACTTAAGGGAGTGAGAGGTAGAAAGCAATTTTAAGTCTTTGAAGGGCTCTCTTCTGAAAGTGAGGTTAGGCTTTTCTTTTGGGCCCAGAGAATGACCATAAAAACAAGACGTTGAAGGTTGAAGGAGAGCCAGGTTTTAACTACATAAAGAAAATCTTCCTAAAATGATTAAAATTGGAATGCTTTGGAAGGTAATGGATTCCCTATCCCTGGAGGGCTTTGGATAGAAGCTCAGTATTGGGGCTATTGCAGATAGTATTTCTGTTCTGCTCAGGTTGAAACTAGATAACTTCTGATGTCCTTTCTATGATTCTGATAGAATTTAAGAGTTTTTGTTTTATTCTGTTGATTCTAGTAAGTGATCTGGTTCACAGAGGTCACAAAATATTTGAAGATGAAAACTCTAAGCTTCTTCCTATTTTATTTTATTTAACTTTTGGAAATGAATAATTTTATTAACTCAATCTTGGGAACAAACAAGATAAGCCATCAAAAAATTATGTAGGGAGTGGAAGATTTAGTCTAAATTGTTTCACAGTGGGATTCTTTCAAAGAAAGAATTCCCATGTTCCACACATAGATTATTTATAATATAAATAAATATTAGAGAATTAAACAATACCTTTTATGAGTTAAATATGATACCAATTGCAAAATTAGGTAAAGATAACACTAAAGGCAAACATTGTAGACCAATTTTTTTTTTTAAACCCTTGTACTTCGGTGTATTGTCTCATAGGTGGAAGAGTGGTAAGGGTGGGCAATGGGGGTCAAGTGACTTGCCCAGGGTCACACAGCTGGGAAGTGGCTCAGGCCGGGTTTGAACCTAGGACCTCCTGTCTCTAGGCCTGACTCTCACTCCACTGAGCTACTCAGCTGCCCTGTAGACCAATTTTGTTGATGAATGTAGATGCAAAAATATTAAATAAGATATTCATTAAGAATAAAGCAATAACATTATGAGTAAAATTATTCTTTGTGACCCAGAAAAGTTTATATCAGACCAAGGGAGGTTCAGCATTAGAGAGACTGTTGACCCAAAAAAACATGTATCCAAAATCTTTTTTAAAAAGATTGCATTTTTTTTTTAATTTTTTTTTTAAACCCTTGTACTTCGGTGTATTGTCTCATAGGTGGAAGATTGGTAAGGGTGGGCAATGGGGGTCAAGTGACTTGCCCAGGGTCACACAGCTGGGAAGTGGCTGAGGCCGGGTTTGATCCTAGGACCTCCTGTCTCTAGGCCTGACTCTCACTCCACTGAGCTACCCAGCTGCCCCAAAAGATTGCATTTTTGATAAAAATACTAAAGTGAGTAGATACAAAGAGATTTTTCCTCTATACATATAAGTATGTATCTTATACTAAAAGCCAACATTTTAAAGTTGTTTAGAGTGGAATGTTGGGAGAGTTCGACTAGATTGTTGCTTCTCCTCCAACATCATGACTCCACCTCTTATTTAATGAAAATAAATGTAATGCATTTTTATTGGTATCTTTTGTTTTCATATCACTTATATTTCTCACTGTATCCTTTCCTCATCCCTCCCAAAGAGTCATCCTTCATAAAAATAATTTTGAAAAGAAGAAAGGAAAAATGTTCCACAAAACTAACAAAACACTTCAAATAAGTCTGGCATTATATACGGTATATCACTTACACATGGTCATTCACCTCTGCAAAGAAAAGAAGAGGACATAATTTTCTATATCTCTTCTTTGAGACCAAGCTTGGTTATTATAATTTTGAATTTTACAGCATTCACTTCCCTTTTAAATTTGCTTGTCTGTCAGGGTTCTTCCTCATTTTGTTTTCTTTACATGTATAATAATTCTTGATAAATCATTTCATAATTTTAAGTAATGTCTTGGATCATTTTCTATTATGATAAAAATAGTTCATCTTTTTGTAAATCCTAGAAGTATTTTAATTAACGCCACCATTTCACATAGTGCTAATAAAGGCATTCCCTGTCTTTTACCACAGTATGTTTTGGGGAACCATGGCATTCCAGTACACAGTAATGAGAAACACTAACTTTTTTTTCCCCTATGTCCATCAACATTGTATTTCTTTAATACTTTACTTTCCCACTAGGTGGTAGACCCATATCAAAAAGTTGAAATCCCCTGGCTTTATGTGTAGCAGATGCTGAACTCCCAGAAGTTGAAGTCAGCTGCTGAAACGTGATCAAATGATAACATACAGGCAGAAAAGCACCATTGGTTAAGGAGAGGCTGAGAAGTAGAGGCTGTCAATAACATTTCCTTTATGTGATACCTGAGGAAGCAACTCCTTTAGAGAAGGGACCAGCCATCCTTAACAACAGTCAGCCGTCTACCACCCAGAGGACTGACAGACCTTCCTGGCTGAAGCAGGGGCACCCAGCATGGATCAGGTAGATCGAACCACTGCCACATCCACCATCTCCCCTCAGCTGCTAATGGAGTTAGCCCAGGACCCTGAACCCAGGAGCCTTGGAAAAACAATACTTTCATCCCAGGGGGGTCCTGGGAAGCCACCCTTATAGAGACCTAGCCTGACACTTACTCATGTAGGTTCCAAAGCCACAGCTACCGAGGACCTAAAAAGAACATTCTTCCCCCTCAGAGTCCTTGCCACTGTCATATGTTTCAACATCAAAATCAGTATCATGGGGCAGCGAGGTGGCTCAATGAATTGAGAGTCCTGGGTTCAAATATGACTTTACACATTACCTAGCTGTGTGACCCTGGACAAGCCACTTAAACACAGTGTCCTAGCCCTTACTGTGCTTTTGCCTTGGAACCAATGTGTAGTTTTGGTTTAAATTAAAAAAGATTAATGGTAGTTATCTCCATTTACTTATCCATAGTTAAGTAAACAAGCAAAGGACAGGAAGACTGTGTGAATGGTGAAAAAAGCTCTTAACCAAACCTTTATGCTGTTTTGCCATAGCAAATTGGTTTACCATATATGTGTATGTGTGTATACATGCTTTTCTGTAGGTATAGTTTGTAACCCTTAATTTTTAAATACCTTTTTGTCATACTCTTTGGGCTTATCTAAAACAGTAGACTGTGGATGAATTGCATTTCTATTATAAATTTTAAATTACGTAATATAATTTATTAGCTTAAGAGGTCTTTGTAATTTCTTAAGAACTAGAGGTAGATCTTACTAAGAAATGAAGATTTTTCATGTTGACATATGAAGAAGCTAAGGAAAATTCAAAACCTAGAACCCACTTAACTTGAAAGTGTTTAATAAATCAATTAATTGATCCACTAGTCAACTCTTGAAAGAAAAACCTAAAGGAAAAGCTGCAGAAATTGTAGACAAAATTCAGAGTTCTCACATTAAAGAAAAAAAAAAGAAAGGTAATACAGGCATTCAGAAAGAAGCACTTAAAAGGATAATAATGATCAGGATCATAATACTTGTATATTTCTATTTTAAATTAGTTATCTTGGAATACAGTATTCCATAAAACAAAAGAGACACACTTACAACCAAGAATACTGTTAAGTATTCTGTCAAGTATATCCTGGCCAAAGATAATCTGACAAGGGGAAGGGGAGGAATGAACTTTTAATGGAATATAGGATTTGAAAGCATTTCTCATGAAAAGACTAGAGCTGAATAGGAATTTGGAAATACAAACACAAGACTCAAGTCTAGAAACATTAATTTATTTGATTAGTTGGAAGGGGTTTTATGATGATGTAGTATTAACATTCAAATCGAGCTTCAGTCTCAAGACCCTGGGAAAGTCATTTAACCTGCCTCAGTTTCCTCATCTGCAAAATGGGGGTGATAATAATTCCTGTCTTCCAGGGTTGTTGTTTACAAAAAAAATATTTGTAAAGTGCTTTGCAAACCATTAAATGCTATGTAAATGGTAGCCAATAATAATAATAGAATTAAAAAAGTGTCCTTTTCAAACCTTAATGTCTTCAAATGTCTTCCCTTTATTGAGGGAGTTAAATAAGAAAAAGAAAACCTGAAGATAGATTGGTTCTGTCCTGAAAGAGTTTTGAAGAAGGGGAAAAGAAGACAGAATAAAAGGAGGAGCAAACTAGTGTAGAAAGGAGAAAGAAGGGCATATAGAACTTGGTATTTCTCTAATTGGGATGCATTAGAAAGTATACAAACATGAAGGAGGGTGAGAAGAATGAACCTCACTCATTTAAAATAGACAAAGGAGGTTGAAAATATAAGTACATGTGTGTGAATGTGATACAATATGACACTGAAAGAAATAATAGAAGATAATTTCAGAGTCCTGGGGTAATATGAACTGATGCAAATTGGAGTGAGTGAAACCAAGAAAACTTTGTACAAGCACAGCAGCATTGTAAAGAAAAATGAAAGACTTAAACTCTTGACCAATGCATTGATCAGCCATGACTCCAGAAGACCTGTGATGAAGCATGTTTTCCACTTTCTCACAGATAGGTGATAGATTCAGGGTACATAAAGACACATACTTTGTACATAGCCAATAAATGGATTTATTTTGCTTTGATACACTTATTTGATACATGTTATTTTTTCCTTTCTCTTTTTAATTGGGGAATTGGTAGGGGGTAAGGTGGTTAGCAGTAAAAAATCCCCCAGAGAGCTACCAAAACATTTTTTTAATGTATAAAAGAAAACAGAACATAGTTTTGAAAGTAGTGTGTGGAATTAGATACTTTTTTTTAAAGGCAAATTTAATGAAATGGTGATTTATAGTTTCACACATAGTCATCTTTTTGTGTTCTGATAATGTGTATGGAAATAGTCTTTTTGGGTTGGTTAATAAGTTCAGAATATAAAATTTTTAAACCAATTAATTGCTTCCCTATATTCAGAATTAAGAATTCTGTCTCTTAGTTTTGTGCTTATTTCATAGCCACTGTTTCCACTGCTTAGAGGCAGTTATTGCCATCTCTAGAGCTAACATACTTTAATTTTTGAAAATGTATGTCACATTTCTGAAAATGTCTTCTATCTCATCTGCAAGCTATCCTTTGTAACAAAAATTTTAACAGAAAGAGAAAAAAAGCAGTTCTATATAATTGACCAATATATCAGACATCATTTTGAATATCATATTCCTATAGTTTTCCTTCTCTCCAGTAAATGGAAGTACATTTTCTTAACCTTTAGCCAGGTATATTGTTGACCATTATAATTATTCAAGTGTTTAGTTTGGTTTTATTCTTCATTTTTACATTATTATGGGCATGAGTTACTGTTTACTTACTTTTGCTTATCACTTCCCTCTATCAGTTCATAGATGTCTGTCCATGTTTCTCTGAATACCAATTCTTGGTAAATTAATTTTTGTTGTTTTTAAATATTTTTTTTGTGAAAGGGGAAGGTAAGCCTTCAATACTATTTTATTTTCATCTTTCCACAAACCATATTTATTTTAGGAGTTTCATAATGTACACTTGCTGATTGGTTTAAAAAAATGAAATCCATTAATTATGTTGCTTTTTTTAGGGAAGGATCTTTCTTCTCGGAGTAAAACAGATCTGGATTGCATTTTTGGGAAAAGGCAAAAGAGTAAAATTTCCAAGGTAATTGGATAGTCTGTGTCTTGTCCCCCAAGATTTGATTCTCAGCCTTTCCTGTACATGTGATATCTCTTTCTATTCTTGATCTGGGCACCTAGGTGGATAAGGAAAGTTTTATACTAAAACCTCTTTTTCAGAAAAGGTTCTATTCAAATGTTATTTGTTATTCATCATCTTACCCTTTGGTAGGTATATGTTGTCTTCCTCAAAATACTCGATGGAAAGTGACTCCATTTTGACTGGCTTGTTGAAACCCATGGAAGAATCCTTTCTGTTGATGTAGTCAGAATAGGAAGAATATCCTCCCTAAGTACACACAATGCTAAAATATTACGTGGAATAATCCTTAGTAGTAGTTCCACTTGTTTTATCATTTTTTGGAAATGGTCCCTAGCAGGAAGATAACTATATGTCTTCTGCAACTGTAATGAGTCTGGAGAGTGCTTAGTGTTATCTACACGGTCAGATGGGTCAGATGTAATCTCTTTATCAGTTGTTACTGTTTTTGTTACAAAAGAAGGTTTTTTTGGGGAAGGAAGAAAGATCTTGGGAATGAACTAGAGTAAATACAAAAGGCCATGTATAGCTTCAAAAGTGATGAGAATTGACTGGGTATCAATGCAGATGATGAGTATGGCAAAGATAGAATTTGACTAAGGTAGTTTAACTTAACTACTGCATTTACCTCATAACTACTTTTTCCTTTTGGACTCTTTGTTCTCCTTTTTATCCACTTCTCTTCCCTTAAACATTTTTTCTTCTCAGCTCTCTTTCTTAGGCATCTTTTCTTATGTTCTCAGTACTATCATTCTCTCTTACCTCATCCAGTTCTCCTCACCTTCTCTCTCTCTCTCGCTCAGATTTTTACTTAATTGTGCATAAAACAAGGCCATTGGAGGAAGGTAGGTGGCTCAGTGGATAGAGAGCCTGGTCTGGAATCAGAGGGGCCTGGATTCAGATGTTGCCTTTAGACATGTTCTAGCTTTCTTACCCTGGGCATGTCATTTAATCCCAATTGCCTAGCCCTTACTGTTCTGCCTTGGAACCAATACTTAGTATCAATTCTAAGATAAAAGATAAAGGTTTAAAAAGAAAAAAAAGAAGGAAATAAGACTTATTTGTTACACGTATTACTTTTGGTTTGTGTTCCCCTGTTCTTTTAAAAAATTAGTTGATTATTTTAATATTCCTTTAGAGAAAAACTTCCATTGTTATTTTTTATTAGTGCATGGTCATTTTTTTTCTGTATAAGTGATCCTCTTTAGGAAAAATGTTCTTCAATAATTTTAATAAATGATATCTGAATGACTATGACAAAATAATAGAGTAAAAAGATGGCCACAGATTCCATTGATTTTTGTTTAGCTGGCTTGCCAAGTATCAGTAAATATTATCCCTATATATGTGCATAGTTGGGAAATGGTTATGATTTAGGTATCTGAGCATCCTTAAAACAGGGTCTTTCCTTTGGGCTTACAAAGTTGTGTCCCCCCCTTTGTCTTGAGATACTCTGTCATCTTCCAGATTGTTCTTGTTCTTAAAAGTCTGTATTAAAGCCTACCTCTTATAATTCTTTGTGGCTCTAAAATGTTATGATTCTCTCCATGAAACCATTCTCTCCTACTCTGGCACACATTCATCTTTCCCTTCTGATTCCTGCAGCATTCATTATCCATGCCACACCAGTTAGCACTTGATTACATATTGCCTTGCTGCTGTTTGTTTATTCTAGAAACCATTGCATTGGAAGCATTGAAACAATGCTATTATATTGACAGTAGGCAGTATTCATAAGAATGATAAAAGATCTAAGCTATAGGCAGTCCTTCACTGAATCTTGCTTTAGGCAGTGGATATGTTCCTGAAAAGTAACATATAAATTGAATTTCTATAAATCTAACCATGTTTAAAGAAATCCTACAATAAATCCTTCTGTAAAACAAAGAATCCTTTTGAAAGCAAAGCCACTTTCTAATTTATCTTGTATAAGTCTGAAATTTTTATATGTGGGGTTTTCTTAAATTGAAGTCTACCTATAACATCCCCCAAGATAATCATTCTTTAGAAACCTTTCATATTAGTTACAGCAAGACATTATAGCCAAGGGGAAGTAGGTCTTTTAAATAGATTAATTTGAAAGAAATTCTCTTGGCTCCTATTCTCTGTTGGAAAGGATATGGCTTGGCTTTTATATTCCCTTGACCTCTCATAGCAACATTGAAATCCTTCCAAGCTTTCCTGCACATTGCTCATAGAAATGATAGTGAAGGCTGGCCTGAATTGACATTACTTTTCTCATTGCCAAGGTAGAGTTTACTGCTAGCAGTCAAGTGATTTCATGTCTTAAGAATTTCAGAAACTGTGGGAGTCTAGGATGTTGAAACAGCAACACCTGTGGGTGCCTCTGTAGTTAAGGTTGCTTTTGTTATTGACTATCATCTACATCTGGTTTTAAGAAGCCTTGGAAGTTAATTGCATTTGTTTCTTGGCTAAAACTCTTCTTTCATGTTTAGCTACTTGTGGCTTAGTTCCACAACCTCTGAATGTGTTTCTGCTTTTCATATGTGCTAACATGGCACATTGAAATGAATTAAGCTCATTAGATACTATTTCAGAATAACGGAGTATTTTGAAAACCATATCTCCCAATTGAGAGATATGGAAGCAGACATTTGTTGACCTGATAATGGCAGTCAAGATTTGTTCCCTTCCCATGGCACAGATCTGAGACTTGATCAAGAACCCCCAAGACTTGTCAAATTTGATAAGCTGTTGCCCACTTCCAGTGATTCACTTGGGCACAAATGTTAATAGCAGAAGGAATCGATAAAGCCTTACACAAGAAAATAAAGATCTCAGGTGCACATGCTCATATTTTAATCATGGCTACTGACTGGAGGCAAGTGTTTCAGAAGTAAGGCACATATAAAAAATGAATAGCTGGTTACAAAGATGCTGTCCAGGAACAGGATTTGGATTTCTGGACTACAATGTAAAATATAAGAATGAAAAACTCCTGGCCAGGGGCACAGTATGCCTAAAAGGACTCATAAGAATGTATTTGCCTGGAGTATTACAAGCATAATCAAGGATTTTAACTTGAAAGATTGGGGAGAAATCTAGGAAGACAACTCAATGTATCTATCAATTTAGATATCATTAGAGAGTAGCAACAATGCAGAAAGATCAGTAAGAAAAGATCTAAACTATAGGCAGTCCTTCATTGTATCTTGCTTTAGGTAGAATATGTTACGGAAAAGTGCAATATAAATGGAATCTAAATATATCTAATCAGGTTTAAAGAAATACTATAATCTCTTGGGGCAGAGGTACCCAGAAACACATAAAATGGAACCCAAGAAAGTATCTACTGTTAAAACGTGGCCTCATATCTATAAACAGATGCATAAAGTATGGGTAACAAGCAAGATGAATTGGAGATCCTATTTCAAGAATGCAAATTTGACATTATATGTGTCACTGTCTAGACCCAGGACTAGAATATACCAATGGAATGCTATACCTCATTCAAAAGGAACACTGTACAAAAGGTAGGGGAAGGGATAACATAACATGGTAGATTAAGAAGTTAGACTCAAGCAAAGAAAGTTCATACTTGAGGAGGCTTGCATAGTGGAAAATATTTGGATGAAGATCAGTGGAGGCCGAGTCAGAAGCCATACTGACACAAGAGCATTTTAGACCACCTGAACAGAAACAAGAAATAGGCATCTGGGAAACAGTTCATAAACCTGTCATGGAGGTATGTTATCATAATGAAAGGGGACTTAAATCATCTCGGTAGCTTTTGGATCACTCAACCTTAATAAAAATATAATCCTTCAAAAGGTGGAAGAACCAACAGAAAGAGCTTTTGTTCTAGACTTGATTCCCAGCAAGAAGAAAGAGAACCATTTATCTCTCTTGATCAACTGCCTATTAGACTTTACCCTCTGGATGTCTTATAGGCATCTCAAATTCATTATGTGTCAAAACCGAACTCATTTTCTACAAAATCCATAATTCCTCTTAGCATCCTCATTTCTGTTGATAATACCACCCTCCTATTGGTCACTAAGGTTAGCAGCCTTGGGGATCTCCTTGAATCTTTGGTTTCTCCCAACCCTTATATTCATATTAATAATAACCCTTATATTCATTCTCCCAACCCTTATATTCATATTAATAATATTCATAATTATATAATTATATTGTATAATTATATTGTATAATTATATTATATAATTATATTATATTCATATAATATAATATAATGAATATATTATATTCATATTAATAATATTCATATTAATAATATTCCATATTATTAATATTTGCATTAAGGTGATCACTTAGAGTCTACATCCTCAGTCATGTCCCCATTGACCCATGTGATCAAGCAGTTGTTTTTCTTCTGTGTTTCTGCTTCCACAGTTCTTTCTCTGGATGTGAATAGCGTTCTTTCTCATAAATCCCTCAGAAGTGTCCTGGATCATTGCATTACTGCCAGTAGAGAAGTCTATTATATTCGATTGTGCCACAGTGTATCCGTCTGTGTATAATGTTCTCCTGGTTCTACTACAGGAGACCATTCTTGAGTTCCCACCCCACCTCCTCCTTCCCCTCTCTGACCCACCCTTTCCAGCTGTAAGCACACTCCTTATTTTGTATTGGTTTTCATGTTCTCAATTTTTTTATATTTTCTCTAGCAAGAAGACTAATCTTTGGAGTGAGAGAACAAAAACAGGCTAACTAGGGAACTGATTACAGTATAATGATAAATAGTAAAAGAGAGCAGCTAGCTCTCCTTTTGGATTTCAGGTCACATGACTTAAGTGACTTTAAAAGAACTGATGAATGTTATTGCTAAACAACTTTTTGTGATTTTTTTAAAAAATAATTTGGAGAATGGAAGAATTGTTGTAGGACTACAAAAGGACAGATGCCTTGAATTTGAAAAAAAGAAAAGATATTCAAATCTACAAACTATAGTTCAGTGAACTTGATTGATTCTTAGCAGAATTCTGGAATATATAATCAAAGGCATGTTTAGTAAACAGCTAGAAAAGGAAATATCAGTCACTAAGAAAGAGCCTACAGAGCTCTTATCAGGAACCGGCCAGACTAACTCCATTTATTTTTTTGAACTTATTCTAGTAGATCAGAACTTCGTTATAGCTATAGTTTATTTAGAATTTTTTTAAACCCTTACTTTCTGTCTTAGTAACAACTTAAGACAGAAGGGCAAGGGCTAGGCAAATGGGATTAAGTGACCGGGGTCACACAGCTAGGAAGTATCTGAGATCAGATTTGAACCCAAGTCCTCCTGACTCTAGACCTGAAGCTTTATCCACTGTACTGCTTAGCTACCCCTTATAGTTTATTTATATTTTAGCAAAGCACTTGACAGTTTTTGGTGCTATCTTATGGACAAGAAGGTGAGACATCAGCTAACCATCCGTGCTCTTAGAAGGATTTAAATGATCAGATCCAAAGAGGAGTATAAGATAGGAAAGAAAGTTCATCCAGAAAAATATCTAAATATTTTTGTGGATCACCAGTTTAGTTTGAATGAATAATTTGAGCCCTCCCAAAGCTAATACAATCTTAGGCTACATAAAGAGGTAAATACCAACCAGCACTAAAGAAGTGATTGACCTCTTACCATCTGTCCCTGTCAGACCACATCTGGTTCACATGTAAGCACCATTAATCCAGAGCTGTAGGTCCAAGATGGTGAAAAACCTCAAGAACATGCTATGTAAGGTCAATGAAACTGAGAAATTTTTAGCCCAAAGCAAATTGGGGGTGTGAAGAGGTTTGATGATGGTGATATCTCCATTCAGGTATTTGAAGGCTGTCATATGAAAGAAGTATTAGAAATTATCTTCTTACCATAGATCTAAGGAGTTTCAGAGGTACATGTAGACTTAATGTAAGGGAATACTTCCTAACATTTAGAGCTATCAAAAAGTGAATGCTTCCCAAGAAATTGTATAAGAGATTTTGAAATAAAGACTGAATGATCATTTAGCAGATATTCATGTATGGTTGAACTAAATGTCCTCCAAGATATCTCTCTCTCTCTCTCTCTCTCTCTCTCTCTCTCTCTCTCTCTCTCTCTTTCTCTCTCTCTCTTTCTCTCTCTCTTTCTCTTTCTCTTTCTCTTTCTCTTTCTCTTTCTCTTTCTCTTTCTCTCTCTCTCTCTCTCTTTCTCTCTCTCTCTCTCTCTTCTACTTTAGAATCAATTCTATGTATTGGTTCCAAGGCAGAAGAATGGTAAGGGCTAGTCAATGGGAGTTAAGTGATTTGGCCTGGGTCACACAGCTAGGAAGTGTCTNTCTCTCTCTCTCTCTCTCTTTCTCTCTCTCTCTCTCTCTTCTACTTTAGAATCAATTCTATGTATTGGTTCCAAGGCAGAAGAATGGTAAGGGCTAGTCAATGGGAGTTAAGTGATTTGGCCTGGGTCACACAGCTAGGAAGTGTCTGAGACCAAATTTGAATCCAACACCTCCTGTCTCTAGGTCTGACTCTTAATCCACTGAGCTACCCATCCAAGATCTTTTGTGAGTCTTGAGGTGCCATAATTTTGCTATTTAGTTTAGTCATAAGCAGCTTTCTTTGAGACAAATTATGTTTTCTTATATCCTTGAGGTAAAATGTGGTTCTTTTTTGCTGACTGATGACTTGTGGCTCAATACATTAAGCACTTTTCTTAAATCATGCCCCAGAACTAAACTCCCATTAAAACCACAAATTCTGTATATCCTGACAGTTACTTTTTTTAGATTTTTAAATTTAAATTTAAAAAAATTTCCAGATTTTACAAAACCAAACCAAACCAAACAGCCATTTCTATATACAAAGAAAAAGATGATAGTACATAAATTAAATGACAAATCTCCCATATGTTTAGCTTGCCTTTCTCTGTATCCAAATATTCTTTGTATCCCATTTACAAATGTCCCAATCCCTCCTCACCCTTCCCACATCATAGAAGATGTCATCTGAGAAACAGACATGTACATATAAATTAAGTTTTTCATGTTTTACCTTTCTGGAAGTAACATTCACAGTTTATTCTTCCAGCATTAATTCTGTGGCTTGTATAGTGCTCTGGTTCTACTCATTTTACTGTTCCAGTAGTATTCCATCACAATCATATGCCATAATTTGTTTAGTTATTTTCCAATTAATCGGTATTCCCTCAATTTCCAGTTCTTTGCCACCACAAAGAGAGCTGCTTTAAATGTTTTGGAACATATGAGTTCTTTTCCTCTTTCCCTAATTTCCTTGGGAAACAGACCTGCAATGGGTATACACAGTTTTATAACTCTGTGGGTGTAATTCCAGATTGCTCTCCAAAATGGTTGGATGAGTTCACAGCTCCACCAATAGTGTATTAAAATTACAATCCATCTAAACTAATCAATACTATCCCAATTAAATTGCCAAAAAATTTGAGTTAGAAAAAAATAATTTAAAATTTCTTTTGGAAGAATAAAAGATTGAGAAGATCAAAAGAATTAATTTTTTTAAAAAGCCATAAAGGAAGGAGGTCCAGCAGTACCAGATTTAAAATTGTATTATAAAGTAATATTTTCAAAACCATTTGATACTGGCTAAGAAATAGGTAGATCATTGGGACAGAATAGACATACAACAAATAGCACTAAAAGTTTATAGTATTCTTATATATGACAAAGTCATAGATCCAGGTTTTTGGGAGAGGAATCTCTAGTTGGAAAAAATTGCTGGGACAACTGGAGACTAGTTTGGCAGAAACTAAATATAGGCTAATATCTTACACTATCTACTAAGATAAGATCAAAATAGATACCTGATCTCTACATAAAAGGAGATATAATTAAAAGAATAGGGAGCATATCTCTCAGATTTATGACTAGGAGAGGAATTTATGAATCAATGAAAGATGGAGAGCATTATAAAATGTAAAATGGTGTAATGCAAGGTGGCTAACAGAAACTTTTTGCTTCTGTAATTTCTAACAGTCACAGAAAGTCAGTTAAACATCTTAGAATGTTCAGAAAGTCAGAACTTAAAAGCTATAAATAGAGGTGAAGTTCCAAATGACGGGGCTTTTGCCCTCTGGCTTTCGCTGTGTGGCTGGAGGCTTTTTTTTGTTTTGTTTTGTTTTGTTTTGTTTTAAACATTTATTAATATTCATTTTTAACCTGTTTACATACTTTATGCCCCTACTTTCCCCTTCACCCCCCCCCACTCTCCCCCCACCCATGGCCGACGCACATTTCCACTGGTTGTAACATGTGTCCTTGTTCAGGGCCTATTTCCAAATTGTTGTTAGTTGCATTGGTGTGGTAGTTTCGAGTCTACATCCCCAATCATGTCCTCCTCAGCCCATGCATTCAAGTAGTTGTTTATCTTCTTTGTTTCCTCTCCTGCAGATCTTCCTCTGAATGTGGGTAGCATCTTTACCATAAATCCCTCAGAGCTGTCTTGTGTCATTGCATTGCTGCTAGTACAGAAGTCCATTACATTTGATTTTACCACAGTATATCAGTCTCTGTGTACAATGTTCTTCTGGATCTGCTCCTTTCACTCTGCATCAGTTCCTGGAGGTCTTTCCAGTTCACCTGGAATTCCTCCAGTTTATTATTCCTTTTAGCACAATAGTATTCCATCACCAGCATATACCATAGTTTGTTCAGCCATTCTCCAATTGAAGGACGTACCCTCCTTTTCCAGTTTTTTGCCACCACAAAAAGCACAGCTATAAATATTTTCGTACAAGTCTGTTTATCTATGATCTCTTTGGGGTACAAACCCAACAATGGTATGGCTGGATCAAAGGGCAGGCATTCTTTTATAGCCCTTTGAGCATAGTTCCAAATTGCCAGCCAGAATGGTTGGTTCAGTTCACAACTCCACCGGCTGGAGGCTTTTGCTTTGGCCTTATTGCTTCGGCCTTGGCCTGTGCTTATTTTGTCTGGGGAAATTTGGCCCTCTCTCATTTCTCTGGACCTCTCCCTGATCTCCCATCTCCATCCCTCCCCTTCCCTGATTTTCCTTTGGGTTCTGGTTGGAAGGGAGGGCTTGATGGTTGAACATTGTGGGTTTTAGTTTCTTTAGATAATTTGAGTATCCTTAAATAAGTTACCCCTAGTTTAATGATTTGATAAAGACTTTACTTAAAAGGCAGTCAAATCTTCCTGACTGGGAGAGCCGGACTCTCTGTCTAACCTCTCCGCGACCCATCCCCCACCCTCACCCTCTCCCTACCAGCAGTTAGAAAATCCTGAGCCCCTCCCCCTTTCTGACTGACCCTGTTATTAATAAACCCCCTTGTTACCTATTCAAACCCTGTGGTGGGTCATTGTGTCGAAAATTAAGACAAGGGCTCAAGAGGAAGGAATCATTTTTCTTTATTTCTTGAGAAAACTGGGGCGTCCATCTTGGCAGGAAGTACCTCCTGGAGACTTCCTCCAGCCATCAGTTTGACTGGCAGGGAGGGGCCCTCTCGACCCCTCCCTCGAGAGACTTGGAGAAACTAACAAGAGAAACCCTCCAGCCAAACCTAAACATTTCTTACTGGCCCTAATTTCCTCCCTGTATCCTCTGTCTCAAGCCTCTGGGAATAAACCTGTTTGAGCTGCCCTCTCCTACATACCCCATTTCCCTTATCTCCTATATACCTTCCCTTACCTTCATTTCCACATCCTATCACCTTATAATCCCCTAATATCCTTTTATCCTTCCTCACACCCAAATTGTGTTTCGTTTGACCCTACTCAGATTACTATATTTACTTTTATTTCTTGATAACATTGGATAATTTTGAGTATGTTAAATTGAAAAGATTTTGTACAAATGAAACAAATGCTGCCAAGATTAGAAGGAAAGCAGAAAATAGGTGGGTGGGAGGGATTTTATAGATAGCCTCTCAGAAGTCTCATATTTAAAATAGAGAACTTTGTCAAATTTATATGAATAAGAGCCATCCTCCAGTTGATAAATAGACAGAAGATGTGAACAATTTTCTGATGAAGGATTCAAAGCCATATGTATATGAAAAAATCTCTAAATCTCTACTGATTAGAGAAATGCAAACCAAAACAACTCATATATCACCTCAAACATCAGACTAAAATAACAAAAGGACAAAATGACAAATGTTGGAGGGGTTGAAGAGAAATACTGAATCACTTTTAGGCCCTAAACTGAAGAACTACAAAGTTATACTGAGAGGCTATGGTCTTGGGTGTAGCAGGTAAATAAAACACTAAGGGAGTAGTAGAGAGAGAAGGAGGAATGATGGGGTAAGTTGGTTAACTGCCAGGACACAAATAACACAAGGGAATCACACCCACTCCTTAAAATTAAAGATGAATAAGGTTAGTATTTGATTAGATATAATTATTCTCAAATATACAGGGTTAGGACAATTGATATGTGGTAGAGGGAACAATATATTATTGTAGATGCAGAAATCATGAGAATTGGGAATAAGTAGATTCTATTCCCAGCTTTCTGACAAATTCTGATCTTAAAGAAGTCACTCATTCATTTGTTCTATTTCAAATTTGTATTACTATCTGTGCCATTTTTTGTTGTTAGGTCTTGGCTTAATGCTGACATTCTTTGATTCTTTTCTGTTACTAGTTACTGATTATCAGGTTTCTGGGTAATACCGATGCCTTTTGTTTCTCTTCCATTTCCTGTTATCTCCACCAGAGGGTGTGCAGTGGTTAGAAGAAGAGGTAAAAGTCAGTTTAATTTTTTGGTAGCAGCTCTAGTAAAGGTTAGAGGAGAATATGAAAATGAATTTTAATAAGGTTTCATCTTTATTATCATGATAATAATAAAACTTTTGAGGAGTCCCATGTGCAAGTTTCTATACAAGTTCCCTGTAGCTATCAGATATATTTATTGCTGCTATGAAATTTTTCAGTTTTGAAGACAGACATCTTTTAAATATGAATTCCAATTCTTCTTAAACCAATAGTGATCAGATGCTCTGTGAACTACTTCCTTACTTCATTCGCCTATGTGCATTCCACATTTTATCCACATCTGAGAACCTAAAGTGAAAGAGACAAAAAAGAGTATATACAGTTGCAATCGGTACATATTTTTATAGACCTCTTTGAATAATTGAGTAATGTATCTATTAATAAAATAGATTTTTATAATAATCAAAAATTTGCAAAATTATAATTATAAAATTATAATAAATAAACATTTATAATAATAAAATATATCTTTCCCGTTTCATAAGAAATAGATGCTTAGGAAAATCCTTCTTGGATCCTAGTCATTGTCTTTCTATAGAGTCCTGTTCTCTCAATTGAGATGAATTATGAATCTTGCCATTTTTAGGAATTTGACAAAGATTTGGCAAGAATTCTCCATATCCATATCTATAGTACTGTGTTAGTTATTAGTGGATTTAAAAAGATAAAGAATAAATGTTCTCTGCTCTTATGAAATTTAAAGCTTAGTGGGAATGGTGTAACACATACATAGATATGTATATGTATTACACGAGGGGAAATTACCTCGCTTTGTTTGCCTCAGTTTCCTCATCTGTAAAATGACCTGAAGAAGGAATGATAAACCACTCCAGTATTTTTGCCAAGAAAACCCCAAATGGGGTCACAGAGTTGGAAACAATGGAACACCAAAAAAGTATTATTCAGGATCTTAAGGGAAAAAAGTCATTTTTGACAAGATGGATCAGGGAAGGCAGTAGCAGCTGAATAGGATTCTCAAAACATTTATGTGATTCCAGGAGGCAGAGATGGCATTAGGGAATTTCAGGCATAGGTAATATCATGTAGTCACACAAATACAGTGATCGTGCTTAGGATGGTAAGTAGTCTCATTTCTCTAGAGCAGTGATTGGCAGTCTCCTGAAATGTTCTATCCCACCATGCGACATTACTCCTAATCTAACAAATACAACAAGTAAGATACAATACAATGAAACTTTGAAAGAGTTGATTTAGAAACAAACTGACAGATCAGCATTTCCTTTCTTTTGGTCCCCTCTTTATAAAGTTTGCCCATCACTGGTCTAGAGCATATAGTATGTTGGGGAGAAAGTCATAAGCAATAGGGCTAGATAAATCATTGTTGTGAAATTTAAATTTACATAGTTTCCCTCTAAAATTGTTTGAAGTTTTATAGAAAGTATATTCTTATTGGCTTCAGACTTGTCCCTTATAATCCGATTTTTTTTCCCTTTCTGATGATGTTTTCTATTCTTTTGTTGTTTAGTCTTTTCAGTTGTGTCTGACTCTTTGTGACTCTGTTTGTTGTTTTCTTGGCAGAGATATTGGAGTATTTTGCCATTTCCTTCTCCACTGCATTTTACAGATGGGGAAACTGAAGCAAACAGAATGTAGTGACTTACCCAGGGTCACATAGCTAGGAAAATCTAAGGCTAGATTTGAACTTAGGAAGATGAATCTTCCTGACTCCAGGTCTGGCACTGTTTACTCCATTATGTATGTTCTCTTTTAGATAATTAGATTATTAGATAATTAGATAACTAATTAGGTTATAAATTGTTTTCAGAAATGTGGGTGTGAAATTTCTTTCCAAAATAGCCTTCAGTCTGGACTTCATTCACTGCTGGGCCAAAGTAAAGCACATTAAATTCCTTTTCATATATATATATATTGTACTTTCTGTCATATACTTTTTTAGATTCCTCAAGATCTTGTCAGTAAAAGAGATAGTCATGGGTGTACTTTTACTCTAATTTTATTTAGTTGCCGACAGGTACTTGTTTAAGAGTTAGTATTAACATACATTAAAAACTTTCAATTAATGGTTCCATTTAAGGACTGGTGATATCTATCTTTAACCCCCTCATTTCTTCTTTTTCTTACCCTCTTTCTGCCTTATATTAATTGGAAAACAATGACTTTGGGGTAGGAGCAAACCTGAATTGGAAATGTTTGCACTTTCTCAGAGACAAAGAAATGATCGAAAATATTGAACTGAAATTACTGGGATCCCCTGAGACCTGCCGCAGGTATCTGAACTGCCCCATGCCTACCAGAAGGGTGTTTCACTTTTCTCTGTATGTATCTTTTCTCACTTGCTTTGTCACTTGGAAGTAGAGAGACTGAAAAACAAATTCCATTAGTTCCTATCTGGTTGAACTTCCTGAAAACCTCACTGGGTTTTTTTTTCTCTCTCTCATTTCTCCCCCTTCTCCCCCTAATTTCCTTCCTCTATCCAGCTGTGTTTCCTGATCCAGTCTTATCACTGGAGAAAATACTTCTAAACTAGACCTAGGATTGCAAATGAATTACCAACAGTCTCCTTCACTCTGAACAACATGCTTCTTATATTAGTTCCTGACCAAGAAAAGAAATGTTTTTTTCAGCAACACTTAGAATTAGTTAAATATGAGCAATGTAAATGTTTCTTATCATCTCCTAGGATATCCAATTAATAATCTCTTCCTCTAAATTCTTGAAATTATCCTCACAAGTAGGTCATTTGCTTGTCTCCAAACTACCAACTCCATAGTTAGAATTTACTTTAAAGTATGTGCTAATTCATCAGTTTTTTTTTTTAATTCTTTTTCTGTCACTTTTGTCATTTTTGACTGTGTCTCAAATTAGAAAATTTATATCTTCAAGATGAAAATTTCTCCTTTCTTTTGTTAATTGACTCTTCTTGAGATATTTTGGTGAAATAAGTCATTTTCCATGACCAATATATACATAATGAAAAATTATGCCAGTGAATCTTAAGTTACTTGCGAGGGGAAGAATTTTTTTTCCACTCAGTTACAAAGATCTGCATATTTAAGATGACAATTTCTTTCATACTGAGTTTGAAATATAAATGTGCGTCTGTGTTTAAGACTTACTTGATGTAATCTCCACCAAAGTTCTATTCCAGTAATGTCTTGTAGTAGTGTAGAGTTTATTGTTGTGGGCATTCTCTGGCAGTCTTCACCAGATTACACAACTTCATGTATAATTCTTGAGGTTGTATCTGCTTACCAGCACTTCAAATATGGAGAGGCTCAGTACCAACAATGGGTTGATTGATGAAATCTTTATCTATAGGTAGCCAAACAAAGAAAAAAATTTAAATGGCCTTCAGCCCTTTGCAACCCCCTTTTATTTCTACAATGATAGAAACAGGATGCTAAGAATCACAGTTTCTGTGCCATGTAAACACATATGTGAGCATATTATTCTTTCCTACTCAGCAAATTCTAGTAGCTTTAACACCTTGAAGATCAAATACAAAATCTTCTGATTGATAGCAGAAGCCCTTCATAATCTGGCACTTCTTCCTCCTTTCTTCCAACCTTCTCACACCTTACATGCTCCCCTACCCCAGCATGTACTCTGATCTAGTGCCAGTGGTATCTTTGCTGTCCTTTGCATAAGGCACTACCTCTTGACTCTGGACATTTTCAATGATTGTCCTTCTGCCTTTAATATTTTTTAAATGCTTTATGTACATTATCTCTTTGAACCTCACAACAATCCTATGAAGGAGATACTATATGTATTATTATTCCTATTTTAGAGATGAGGAAATTTAAACCCAGAGAGGTAATTAAGTTGCTCATTGTCACATAGTTAAGTAAACTATCATTGAAGAAGGTTTTGATTCAAAGTCTAATTGTCAGCTACATCATGGTGCCTTTCTCTGGTATAAAGGGTCGATGAAGTTGATTTATTTCACTTGTGCTCCTGGACTATAAGAACAACCATCATAAGACACTGGGCCATCTCACCTTGCAATACTGTAACTGTATCAGTATCTGTTGTAAAAAATGAAGAGGTAGAATTCAACAGAACCTTCCAAACAGAGTGCACTTGTACTAACATCCACTGACTTCAGTGCAAAAGTGTCATGGAGGACAATCTCAAGACATATGTTGGATCATTGATTCAGGATATGTCTCATAGGGTAGCAGAAAGAACTATTGAAGAATGTCTTCACATAATGTTCTCAGGTTTGCAAAACACCTTCCTGAATCCATCTGATTCCCTGAAGTATGCTTGTATTATCTTAAGGGTCCTGGGAAAAGAGATGGAATGGCTAGAATCACCAGTCTGTTCCATTCTCATCTCTGATGTTTACTGCCTGTATGTCCTGAGCAACCAACTCTTCTCTATGGGCTTAAGTGCCCTGATTTGTAAAAGGAGGAGATTGGACCAGATGGCCTCTTGAAGTCCCATCCAACCCTGGATCCATAAAGAATATTCCCATTTTACAGCCGAAGAAACCAAAGCTGTGAGAAGCTAGGCATTTTGCTCAGGGTCTCATGACTAGTAAATGTCTAAGATCAGATTCAAAGGTAGGTTTTTCTAGGACTTAAATCCAGCACTCCACCCACTATATCACCCACCTGACCATGGATAGTCAAGTTTTTTAACCTCTTTTGAGATTCAGTTTCTTTCATTATAAAGTGGGTATAATATATACACCAGGCTGTGATGAGGATTGAATGAAGTGATGTATGTAAGGTGTTTTAGAAACCTTTTAAGTGCTACATCAATATCAAATTGTGACTATTATTTAAAAAGAAATGAAAAGTACTTAAAGTATTTATACTATTCAGAGCTACATGGTTGAATATCATGTAATACTTTCTTCTAAAAGAATCAGACCATATAGGATATGGTGACCACCAAGTCACAGTTTTAAAAAGAGAGAAAAAAAAAATTAGACCACCTCTTAGCAGGAATTGGCTTGTTACTGATGTTGAAGTTATTTCAGAGTTAGTTTTCTGTGGACCTTCTGGCCATTGATTTATTAGAACTAAGAACAAAATCAGCAGTGAATTAGAAAACTAAAAAGAAGCTGCTGTGTACAATTGTGGCAGTTTAGTCAGGTGTATTCAAAAAGATATTGACAAAGACAAATGGAAAAGAAATTAAATGAAAAGACATTCTGACAGATATATTACTAATTAAAAGCTGTTGCCAGAGTGAAGAGAAACCAGAAGAGTCCAAAAACTGCTTTGATCAGCAAATACTTCCCCTCCTTGGCCAAAAAGCATAGCATGGAAATCAAAAGCAATACAAGTTTGGAATATAAACTTATTTTCAAAACATTATGAGAGAGGGATAGCAAAAGATGATAAGCAACATAGTCACATAAAACAATAAGAGCAATGAGAGGGAAAAGAATCTGTTAAAAACTTGGTGAGAACCCCAACTAAATGAGTAAGAACATTAATAAATGAAACTGGAAAGAGGACAACAAAAAGTCCCAAGATAGACCAGAATGGGCAGCAGTTTTGCCACTGTTTTCATTACCTGTCCCAGTGGCATCACCTCCTTTGGACTCCTAAACACCTCGGTCCCCATTGTGTTATATCAGAAAATAAAAATGTCACTAAAGAAGGTGAGTAGCTGGTCCAAGTCAAGAATACATGCAGAAGAAATCCATTCTGGAGGCAAAAGAATTCTGGAATCATTAAGAGTAAATTTTTAGATAATCCTAATGTGGGGAGAGAGAAAATTAGGCAAAATCTAGTCCATTTCCCTCAATTTACAGATGAGGACACTGAGAACAAAACAGATTAAGTGAATTCCCTAAGGCCTCATAAATAATAAGTTCTATGGTTGAGATTGGAATCCAAGTCACCTGACTCCAGAGCTTGAAAGTTTATGAACTGACTCATCACCAGAAATGTTCTAATCAAAGAGAATATCAAACTTTTTCTCTATCTTGCTATTTTTAAAATCTCTGAAACATTTCAGCAGAAAAATTATTTCAGTGAAGTCACTTCACAACTCTAGGGTTGAATTATTTTTTAAGGTCCCTCTTGCCTCTTAACTCCAAGTTCACATGTTCATAAATTTACTCATTTATCCATAAGTCGGGGAACATGGCTGCTTCCAGAGAAATGTGTGAAACTTAGGTGATTCAGATATTCTAAGTTAAATGTTCCAGAATGTTTAAGGATTCTTGTGTATCCTTTCTTCTTCCCCATCTCCTCATCGCCCCCCCCCCCCCAACATAAGATGGACAGAAGCTTTCAGAGCATGTAGAACCCGAGGAAACTATTGTATTGAGGGCAATATCTTTAACTTCTTAAGACAGCTATACACGGTCTCCTCAAATCCAATGAGTAGAGGTAAAGCCATTTCACATGAGGAAGAAACATTGCAGAGAGAGATTTTCTATTGAGCAGGGCTTTTAATAAAAGGAAGAAGAGCTAGATATTGACTTTTTGTTGCCTATTCTATCAGTGGTCTGTGTTAATCAACTGAGGATAAATTACTGCTATTCAAAAACAGAGAATAAGACACCCCTTACCTTGAAGGTATTTGTAGCTTTCTTTTATTTATTTTCCCCCTTCATTGGTGGAGAATCTTTACTCTAGCCATTTGTTCCTTGGGGGTTTTGTTAGGGACTGAAGGGAAACTGAAGGGAGCGCTTTTGATTTATCTTCTCTCCTTTCCTTTTGGTCACTCCACTGGGCTAAAAGAGCCGAGTTGGCTTTAATGTGTCGCCATTAGAGACCAAACATTAGCTGAAATAAACCATCATGCCTCACGATGAAAAATGTCCCCTGATTGGCTAATTAATCAGTCAAAGGGGAATGACATGGCTCTCGGCTTGAGGGACTCTGCTAGAGAGAAACAGGCCGTTGATAAATGGTTTTCCAACAAATTCATATATCAAGTAAACTTAGTCATTTTTTAACTACAGTTTGTGTGACTCCAGTTTTTTCAACTTTTTTTCTGCTGCTCTTGCTTTTTAAACTCTTCCTTTAGTTGATAGAAAAATATATTTAGGAGGGAAAAGAAAATATATTCTACTTCTCGTCTGGCATGTCTATTAGCTTTGATTCTATAAGTTATCAGTAGATATAAGCAAGATTCCTTCTTCCTAGATAGCTTGTAATTTTAACCTTTCCCTAAATTTTTGTATGTGAGTTATTGACAGTGTCTTCAAAGATTGGGAAAAGTCAACAAAATTTTGCATTTTGGGGGGAAAAGGCTGAAGTTTTAAGTGCTTCATAATAGTCTCATCGAGGATAAAAGACTATTAATCCTTATTCTTCAAATTGAATAATGCTCATCCTATAGAAGCATAAAGTGGGTGCTCTGTAAGTATTTGATGATGGATATGGTAGTGTAAAACAGTATCAGGCCATTTTCAGCTATTTCCTCTCTAGCGTTTCCCCCCTACACTATAATTTCAGTATAGAATTTAAAAATGCAAATTTCTGAGTTTTAAGTCCTGGCGTTTACTTGGACTTTCTTTGTTCACACTGTCACTTTGTTCACATTGGTACTTTCTATTTAGTCTGTCTAAATGAGGTACTTTTTAGGAAAGAAGCAGCCATTGAGAATAAAAAAATGATGATGACAGTAAGATGCAATGAAAATTATCCTTCAAAGTAAGACATGATAAAGTGGGGGGAAATCACACATGAAGTGATGGGGAACTAACTGGGTTCCATTCACTTCATGTCTTTGGCCAAGTTACTTTTCTTCTCTGGGCCTCAGTTTCCCAATCTGTATAGTTAGGATGTTGGGCTAGGCTATTTCTAGCATACCCCTTGTGGTGCTCACAGGCTGATTTTAATCTTACTTCCATACTGTATTGCTCATCTCTCTGTCTCCTCAGACATCCACACATATCTCTGAAAGTGAATTTGAAAGGCCATGGCGGCACAGTGGATAGAGCTCTGGACCTAGAATCAGGGAATCCTGAGTTCAAATCTAGCCTCAGGTTCTTACTACCTGAGTGATTCTGGGCGAGTCACTTGACCTCTATTTGCCTTGGTTTTGTGAACTATAAAATGGGTGGCATGGTAGGATAAAATGAGATAATTTTTGTAATGTACTTTGAAAACTTTAAAATGCCATGTAAATGCTATTTTTAGCTATTATACTGCATGTCTAAGGTACTTGTTCTAACTCTTTGTATGAATTATAATATGACTTTAAACAACTTTTGCAAATGTGTGCAAAAGTTTCTTGAGTTATAAGTACCTTCTATGTTTCGGGCCCATGTTTTATACTAGGGAACAAAGACAAATTTATATAAAATGGAAGTATGTAATACTCCATAAAATATTTATGTGATTGATTCAGCAGTCCTGCTATTGGACATATATGCCAAAGAGTCCAAAAATAGAAAGTTCCACACGTGCCAAAACATTCATAGCAGCATCTTTTGTCATTTTTAAAAAAGTGAGTGCCCATTGGTTAAGGAATGACTTAATGAATTGTTATATGAATGGGATGGAATGAAATACATGAATATTAGGAATTAAGAGAAATGTGGCAGATCTTGTACAGACTAATACAGAGTGAAGTAAGCAAAAGCAGCCAAATTTTCATTAGGTGTAGTGACCAGTCACTGTCCCAGAGAACCAGGGATAAATAGATATTTCCTCCATCTCCCCTATCCCTCCAACCTTCTTCTCTCAGCAAAGTGGTTAAGAGATTCTGAACATGGATTATGCTATATACTGTTAGATGAGATTTCTTTGTTTGTTGGCTTGGGTTAAATGATTTTTTTTTAATTGAAAGGTCATTGGGAATGGGACTGAAAAGAAGTGTCTGCTATAAAAACAAAAGCTATCAATAAAACTAAAAAAAACAGCAAAAATGAAATGACAAAAAAGTGTGAATGTGAAAACACCATACGAGAACCTTATGAAGCAGTCAGCAATATTGGGAAGAAAGGCATCAACCTTTTTATTAACTAAACCTTAGTGGAGTCAGCTTTATGAGGTCTCCTATTATCATTGCATAAACTAAGCTTGTTGGATTTGTATCTAAAAAGAGAAAATTGTCTCTAACTATGATGCCTCACCCCTCTGATCCATCCTGCTCCACACCACTAGCTTAATCTTCTTAAAACACCACTTTAATTAAATCATTTACTTGCTCAACAGTCTCCTCAGAGACTTCCAGTTACTCATCAGGTGAAGTCCAAATTGTAGCATGTTTGACTCATATTGTAGAAGGCCACATTCTAGACCAGTGAAGGAAGAAGATTCTTAGAATATAAGAGGTGTTCCTGTGGTGAGAGATAAGAAGGCAGATAGGATGAATCCATCTATTTGAGATGTGAAATGATGAAATTGGGTCTTGTCCTATAAAGGGAAATTATTTCCAGGATGAAGAAGCTTGGGATGAAATCTCTGAGTGTAATGCTCTTATAGCTGGGATAAATTGCCTATCCTGTCTCAAGACCATTGTGTTATTTGGCTGTTCAAACTTGGTAAGTTTGAATTTTAAGGCTAATACTTAAGAAACTTTATTTCCTACAAACCATCATACTATGAGACACTGTGCTTCTCATTTGAATATATTTCTACCAGGTAGAAGGTGATGTTTTAATTATGATTTTTTAATTTGAATTTAATCTTACCCAGAATATAGTCCACTGAATCAAAAATTCTAGCTTGTTTTCATTTTCAATTAATCTTTGTCTATAAATGCCATATTCTGTTGAAATAGTCTATTAGCTATTTACTATGTGTGTGTGTGTGTCTCTAACTCAACTGAAAATCATGCAATAATTGGGGAAAGTTAAATCAATCTATTATATATTGAAAAATCATACATACTTAAGAGGAAATAGTTAAATCTGTTTAGATGTTTATATATACTTATATTCTTTTTCTACTAACCATTAAATTTTTCAGTTTGTTCTTAATCTAATCAGGCCTTCAGTCCTAAGGTAATACAATATGCTAACTCCTCTTTAACTTCTCAGCATTAAAGGGGTAGAGGCACAGGTCTGGTACTCCAGATTTTTAGGATAACTTAGAGCTGTCAGGATGCTCGGATGGTCAACTTCTTTCTAGTCTTTGTACTTTCTCTTATATAGAAACTTAACTACTTCCACTTTATTCAAAAAGCATTATGTTATTGCTCTCAGGACTTTCAATTAGTTTTTAGACTTCTTTCATAGTAATAGAGAAATAAAAATCAAATTACATTTTGATGATGTCAATGATCTCTTTCTCTTGGTAGCACTTTCTTTGGTAGCTTCTACTTGCTCTAAGTATTTTTTTTTTGTAATAATAGTTTTACAGAATTTAGCGTTTGATTTTAACTGTGTTTGTTAACCTATAAGACTGCTCTTTCTGGCAGCTTTTTAAGGTCTGTTCTCCAACAAGAACTTCACTCTTTTACAAAGATCTGGATTTACTAAAATCTCAGTCATAATATCATGTACATATGATAAAGTTAGACTAGAGTAGATAATAAAATTCCTTCCCCATTTTAGAATTCACTTTGTGAAAAATACTGATCCCACCAACAAACCTTAAGTAAAAATAAAATTATCACTTATTTTTTAAGTAAGCCGGGCTATTTTCAAAACCTGGAGACTATCCATTATCATGTAAAAGATCCTAGCCTTAATTATAAATTCTTGAGGCTATATATGGGTCCACCATTTTCATTTTAGAGCTCTCTTTTAGCCTCACTGCAATCCCCTAGCACCTTTATAAAATGCCTCTTGCTACTATTTAAATTAACATGGCTGTGATATCAAGTAAAATGTCTTATTTAGTTTTCCCCAACCAGTTGTAGAGATCATCAGGGATATAGAATGAGTTCTTAACACAGGTCCCTTTTAACTTGAAAAAGTCTTCTTTATATTTGACAGCTCTGAATCCAGAAACTAGAATTCATAGAGGTCATATTCAATTCTGCAGTATTTCAGCAGCAAAGAGACATCATAGCAGATAGAATCTGGACTGGGATTTTGAGAATCCTGATGGAATTTTGGGTTGGAATCCTGCCTCAGATACATATTAGCTATGTAATCCACAGTGAATCACTTAACTTCTTTTAGCCTCAGTTTTCCCATCTTAAAGTGGTGATTAAAAACAGCTCCTATTTCAGAGGATTTATATATATATATATATATATATATAGATATATATATATATATA
>NC_058131.1:157044261-157194550 GCF_016433145.1 Gracilinanus agilis | reverse complement strand
ATAGAGAGAGAGAGAGAGAGAGAGAGAGAGAGAGAGAGAGAGAGAGAGAGAGAGAGAGAGATAATGCTTTGCAAGCCTTAAAGTACTTTATAAATTAATAATTACAATAAATATTTTTTCCTTCTGGATAAGACCTAAGTCTTCCCTTCACTGATTAATCAACATTTATTAAGTTCCTGTGTACCATGCTGTATGCTAAGCACTGAGGATACAAAGAAAGGCATAAGACAGCCTATGTTCTCAAGGAGCTCATATGAGATCACCCAGTTTGGGTCACTGCTTGAGGAGCTGAACACACTATAAGCATCACTGCCCCCACACATCAAATTCTTACTCAAGACTCATGTTGTAATTTTGTTCTCTACACTCAGTGAGCACATCTCTTCTCTGCCCTAAGGTCGTAGATGGCACCCCCATTCTTCCAGTCAGCTGCTTTCCTTCACATACTTCTATGTTCTCACTACACTGAATTTACTAGCTATCCCCAACTCATGGACTACATGTTCCTACTCCTGCCTTTGTGCAGGTTGTTCCCCGTGCCTGGCATGTGTGCCATCCACATATTCACCTTTTTAAATCCTTCTCTTCAGCCAAAGTCTAGCTCAGCTAAGACCTCCTCCACAGATCTTTCTCTTTCCCAGGGTCCCCTTAGCTAAAAGTGATTTCTTCTCATCTTTTCCTGGAAAACTTTGTTAGCACTGTCCCTTGCATATAGTGGACACTTAAGTTGGGTTGAGTAGACACTTTTAGGGTTACAAAATAAATAGCATGGCTATTGCCCTTGGGGAATTTACCATTTAGTAGGTTGGCACAAGTTGTATACAAAATTAGAATGCAACAAGTGAGGCATGGGCATGGTAGGAACAAACTGCTATGAGAGTTCCGAAGAAGGAGTTGACTTCCCAGACCTGAGAAAAATAGGAATTCCTTGCTGGGGAAAATTGTTCAAATTTTCACACTTGGAACTTAGTTGCGCATTCAAAATGAAGGCTTGCAAGTGGAATACAGGTAGTATTAGCTGATGTCTGTGCTTCTGCAGGCAGGACCTTCTCACCTTCCTGCACTGCTTCTGATTCCACAGGTTCAATTGAATGTGCTAGTCATTCATTATCTGAGAGCATCAATGTTTAATTGACACCTAATCAAGTATCTTCTCTGTGATTCAATTTCTAGCATTATGCTTAGATCGTACTGAAAATCAATTATAAGAATATCTTCAGGGTGTCTGTCAGAAAGTGAGTGACGGCCACAAGCCTCCAGTTGCATTTGTCTTGTTTGTTTTTAAGCTATTATCTTCTGGTGTTTTCAATTCTAATAATTTGTTTTATTGCAAAAAAAGACTAAAAACCCTAAAAAATTGCTACTAAGTATCAATTTTAAGGCAGGAAAGTGATTGGGGTTAAGTGACTTGCCCAGGGTCACATTGCTAGGAGTATCTGAGGTCAGATTTGAACAGAGGTTGTCCTTGCACTCTATCCATTATGCTACCTAGCTGCTCCTGCATTTGGTTTAAATATTGGGAACAGTGATTGAGTAAAGCCCCAGTAACCTGCAATAATTCACTTCCTCACAAGTTTGTGCAGGGGAAGAAAGAGCGAGAGACAGAGAGAGATTGATTTAAGGCTCTTCTGAGAGCACTTTTTTATTGGGGATTATTTGTTTTAAGCTTTTTGGCTTAAATTATAGACATGTAGCAAATTGGGTATATGGAATTTATTCTGTAGAGTATTCATTTGACCTTTGTAAAGTATTATGCAACTCAAAAGGTTCTATTCACTGAAGCATTAAATTATTAATTCTTTTATTGCTCATTGATCAAGTAGTATTTGTAATGTTAGGATTACCTACGATCCTAATGCTGATTAGGATTTCTGATTTTTTATCTTATACTGATTTGTTAAATCAGATCTCTTCTTGCCTGCTATTATAAGCTCTTCCCAAAGAGTAGGCAATTCCCGTTTACCAGAAGTCTTAGGAGATTATTATGGATTTCTCCTAAGAAATTATAGGCTTGCAGTAATGCTGTAACCCTACTACTTGACTGAAGTCACTCTGATAGGATATACAAGGGCTGAGATATGAATCTGAATTCTTCAACTCAACTACAGGGATCTTTTTAAACAATAGAGCATCTCTTGTGATGTGATGTCATTTCTGGGAGTGGGTGAAGGGGGAGGTGTGTATATATATTATAGGCTTGTTATTTCTTCTTTTTCGCCTTTTATTTGGGCATTTCCTAAGATAGGTTTTTTTAGTCTTTTTAGCAGTAAAACAAAATATTACAATCTAGAATATCAGAATTTTTAATACTCAATTGATGGTCTTTCCTTTCATATTTAGCAAGGTCTTTTAATGTTCTGACCATCTCTAAAAGTTCTTGATTTTTTTAAAATCTTAATTGAAATAAATTATTAATGTTGCCCAACATACAAAAGTATGTGTATTTTATTGTTCCACATAAATATGTGTTCATCATTACAGTTGAAATTAACAAGGGCCCTCTTGCTTATAGACACCTATTTTGATAAACAGGTTTGGATTAGAGGCAAAGTATTTTTCTAGGGAAAAGTCTGTATCTTTGGAATCCATATCTCTTCTTCAACTATCAAAAATCAGGTTGATAATTTTAGACTATACTATTAGTCAATGATTCAGCCATATATCCTGACATGAGCTTCTAGTTGGAAATCAGGGAAAGGAAATTGGGACAGGTCTCAGGCAAAAATAGCTTTTGTACTCTGCCTTCTTTTTTGGGCTGTTTGTGCTTTCTATCATCTTTTGCATCATTGCTATGGCATTGATACATGAGGAAGGAACTAATAAAAATGTATGCAAGTAAATGAATTGCTATCCTTTGCCTGCAATTGAAAATTGTTGACTACCTAAGATATGCGTATTAGTAAATAAATATTTTTATTCTGTAGCGTATTTCATCCTTTAGTTTAATAGTCCAGGGACTGGCAAATGACAGGCTAGCTGAGTCAGTGAGGGTGCTGAAATTATTCTTCCTTACTTGCTCTTAGCTTGAATCAATAGTCTACTAATCATATGATGATATTGACTTGAGTATAAAATGAAATTTTGGGGGGTTATTTTTTTTCCCAAAGAAAAACCATTTTGAACTATGCAATTTTCCCTCCTGTGAAAAAAACAAATTTCTAGTGACACTGGAGTTTAAAAGAGAATAATCTTTCTCAGATGTTGCCTTTTGGGGCTTATAGCCTGGCCCCTTTTGCTTCTCTGTTACCTGACCTTGTTCCTTATAGTTTTGTTCATGCAACCAGCCAGTTCAGGGACCAAAGTAAAGACCAAACCTCAAATTGCATATAGTTTAGGTAATTTTACTTATATAGTTTCACATTACTCGATGGGTCAGAGGTTAAGACTTTAATCTGAATTGGCTCTGTGTCACTATTCCTTGAAACCTCTGAATCCCAGATTGGTCCTGAAGTTTGGCTTTTACCCACAGGCATTTCCTAAACTGACCTATACTTATATATGAGCACACAGTCTGCTTCCAGCCCTGAAGTGGCTACTGGTGTTTCCTCCTAGCCATCATCTCCTCTTGTCAAATCTTTATCATATTATCCTGGATGTTATTTCCTCTTCAGCCATTTGGTTCCCTATACTGTCACTAGTCAGCATCCTCCCAGAGATGCAATTTCTTGGCCTCTTGACAGTCTTCTCATCTTTGTCGCCATTCTGATTGTTCATTGCATGTGTATGGAGCAGATTAGGGAACCTGCTTTGATATCTCACTCTAGTTCTCTTCTTGAATACTTAAAAAGACATATTATATAAGCTGTACAAGCATTTCAGAATTGAGGCTTTCCCTTAGTTGTCATGGCCAGCAAATTGATGAAGCTTGTAGCCATCCCTCTGAATTTGGCTAGGTAAGTCCTAACCCAAAAAATAAGCATTCCAGCATTGAACTCATTTTCTAATCCTTTCCAGATTAGTTAATGGAACCTCTGCTTTCTAACATCACTTCCAAGATCCCACTTTTACACTGTAAAGACATCAGAATACACCTTCCTTGTTTGTCCCATTTCAACATTTAAAATTTTCCATTTAGGGAAAAATAAGTGTTAAGGAAAAAGTGAGGCAGATTTAGGTGCTATCAAGAAGGAAAATGAAAGGAATCAAAACTGCATTTATAAGTAAGAGGTTTTCTTCCATTGGTAATATGTAATGCTCATAAGTAATTTTTTTCTTGAGGTAGAATATTTTAATAATTAAAACTTTTTTTTGAAAACTAAGATTATAGAAAAGGACTTTATATACAACAGTATTTATAACAACACTTTTTTAATTTTATTTTTTAATTTTTTTTAAAACCCTTACCTTCCGTCTTGGAGTCAATACGGTGCATTGGCTCCAAGGCAGAAGAGTGGTAAGGGTAGGCAATGGGGGTCAAGTGACTTGCCCAGGGTCACACAGCTAGGAAGTGGCTGAGGCCAGATTTGAACCTAGGACCTCCTGTCTCTAGGCCTGACTCTCAATCCACTGAGCTACCCAGCTGCCCCCAACAACACTTTTTTGATGTAGCAAAGCATTGGAGAGAAAGTGGGTGCCCATCAATTGGGGAATAGATAAACGAATTAAGATATGTGAATATAATGGAATATTAGTATGCACTGTAAGAAATGACAAAGAGGGCAGATTCAGAGAAACATGGGAAGACTTATATGAACAGATGCAAAGTGAAACTGCTAGAACCAGAACAATGTAATACCATAAAGAAAAACAACTATGAAAAACTTTAGAGCTGTGATCAGTACAATGGCCAATTACAATTCCAGAAAAACTGTTGAAGAATCATGTTTCCCTCTTTTTATATTTACCTCTAGAAGTGTAGCATAAGATATGTTTTCAGACATAGATAATATGTGGATTTGTTTTGCCTGACTGTTTGTTATAAGAGAAAATCTATTGAGTTGGGAGTGATGGTAGTATTAGTAATATCAAAAAGATAAAAGAAATAGCATTAACAGAATGTTAAAAAATATACAGAAGAGGATAAAAACAAGGTCAGAAAGGGACACAAACAATTAGAGTGAGTCCAGAAACCAGGATGTTATATTTGAGATACATTTTTAAAGAAAACAAGTTATGCATTATAAAAAGTCATGGTTTTCATATGTGATTTTCTTTTCTTTCCTTATCATATGGGGAAATGTGCATGTTCATCAAATTCAAAATAAAAAATGGAAAAAAATTTAACAAAGAGTAAAATTGCTTTCAATTCAAAGTCATTTATTTGGATGAATTTATTTTTCCTCTTAGCAACAGTAGTCTTACTGAAGTCAATCCATGAAGTTCTAAAAGAAACACATTTTTCCTTTTCATTTAAGATTACTTTAATTATGACATTTTCACAAGTGAGTCTTCTTTCGCCACATTTGTTTCACCAGCTAAAATAGCCCAGATATAAGTGACATTGCCAAGTTCTTAGACAAATCATAGAAGTTTATATAAAATGAGTTATCTGAATTATTGTTTGATCATGCAGAAGGAACCATGATAACCTTTAGTCATCTAAATTTAATGACTTTGTTTAATTTGGAATTTTTTAAAAGTTCCTTCACTGATGCATTCTTTGCCATTCACATGCTTTTATGTTAAGCAAGCTTCACTCATGACTGATTTTAAGACTAGTTCCTGCCTTCTGAGGTGTACAACTCTTTAAGTATCCATTTAACTCTTTGGATGGACATATTCACTGTGGCAACATATTTGAAAAAGCATAACATGTTACATATTTAGAACCTCTTCTAGCTCTTTTATCACTGCCAGTCATCTTCAGAAGCAATGAATTTACCAATCTGACTGTGAGCAAGGAAGTTTGCCCTGAGTAAATACAGTAGATAAATGGTCTTTCTTTTCTTGAAAAGAATTTGGGACACTTCTTAAATTTCATACCAGTAGTCCACAGTATTACCTTTAAAAACATAAGCACTATAATTTTTGTTAAAGACACAAAAAGTGACTGTGTGTTGTAGTGCTTTGGGCTAAGAGCTAGTAATACAAAAACAAGGCAGTAAAAATTTCTATCAATAAGAGGCATATATTAACCATGAAAATTAAATAAATACCAGATAACCATAACAAAATTTATCATTTATATGGTGGCACAGTGGAAAGATTCTTAGGCCTAGAGTTATGGGAGAACTGGGGTTCAAATCTGGCTTCACACACATTTTCCTAACTATGTGACTCTGGGCAAGTCATTTAACCCCCATGGCCTAGCCCTTGCCCTTCTGTCTCAAAGTTGTTACTAGGAAAGAATTTTTTTTTTTAAATTACAAGATGACAAATGGCATCTGATATATGTGATTTTGTAAAATGTATAGGAGAGTTCCAGACCTTTGTCTGAAATAAGGAATTATAGGAAGGAAAAAAAAATCACTTTTTTATGGGGGAGGGGAATTGGGGAAATCTTTCATGATTTAGGTAGTACTTAAACTGGATAAAGGAGAATGAGATAACAAAAAAGAGCAGACAAGGTGCTATGAGAAATCTAGAGTAAGGATAAGAACCCATGATTTATTTTTTCCCTTTTTTAAAAATTTAATTAATTGATTTAGACTATTTTTCCATGGTTACATGATTCATGTTCTTTTTCTCCCTTCCAATCTCCCCCCCTCCCGTAGCCAATGAGCAATTTCACTGGGTTTTACACGTATCATTGATCAAAACCCATTTCCACATTCTTAATATTTGCAGTAGAACGATCATTTAAAGTCTACATCCCAATAAAACTATGTGATCAAACAAGTGCTTTTCTTCTTTGTTTCTACTCCCACAGTTCTTGATGTGGTTAACATTCTTTCTCATAAGTCCCTCAGAATTGAAGGACTCATGATTTATTGATAAAAAAGAACACTCCAATGAAGGAACTCCTGCTACTAATGCAGACTGGTACCTTTATACAAATTAGAGTGTTGCCTGGAGTCCTAAGAGGCTCTGTAACCTGCCCAGATTCCAAGAAGTAAGACTTGAACCTTTGACTTGCTGATTTCAGAGACTTATTTTCTATCCATTTCTACATTGCCACTTTTCTATGGGAAATTTGACCCAATAAAAAAACTATTTTCAGTTGAGTGGGTGAGTGAAGACTTCATGGAAGAAGTGATACACATCTTGGATCTTTTCCTAGTCCTTAACTCTTTGGATGGACATATTATTCCTTATGGTAATATATTTGGAAAGACATAACACATTATATTTTTAGAGCCCCTATCAACTCCTTGATCACTGTGAGTCATCTTCATTTGGCATTGAATTTATCAGTGCAAAGCAATAGGCCTTGAATGTAGGCTCATTTTTTACTCACAGAGTTGAAGTCTTGAGGCCTAATTGGAGAAACCCAGATTGAGAGTAAAAAGGAGTAGAGTTCAAGATGAGTAAATCAGATCAACAAGCATTTATTTATTTAGCAGTTTTTATGTGCCAGGCATTGTGCTAAGCCCAGTGGATGCAGAAGGTAATTCTTAGTGGAATCTTGAAGGTAGCAGAGATTCTGAGTTTGAGGTGAGGAAGGAGATCATTTCAGGTATAGGATAGCAGCTAGCAATTATTGGAGACTTTCAAAAAAATTGTTGTTAATTCATTTATGTTGAACTAAGTCTGAATTTGGCAACCTAGAGTATAGAATTAACCTAGAAGGGTTTAAGACACTTAATTGGATTCAAATTCAAAATGTCCACTTGTAAAAAACAACTTACACTCCAAAGCCATGTTGGTGAACCTGTGGCATGTGTGCCAGGGTGGGGGTGGGGGGCTGCTCCTCTCCCCCTCTCTACTATGCTGAAGACATTTCTCCCATCACCGGCCTTTCTGCCCAGCAGCCAAATGAGGACACTTCCTCCCTCCCCTGTCTGGGGTAAAGTGGGAGGCTCACATGCAGTGCGAGGGTTGCAGTTTGGGCACTCAGTCTCTAAAAGGTTTGCCATCACTGTTCTAAAGTCTACAGTTAGACCCCTAATACTCGATTTACCTATCCTGTCTCTAACAAGCCAGCCCTTTATAAAATGTATATAAAAAGTTAACCTCTAATTTTTTGACCCTCTTATCAATAAAAATGATTTGGGATCCTTTCCTCCTATTTTTATCAACTTTTTTTCCTTACATTTTGTCTAGGATAGAGGGATAACCTCCATTAATCCTATCACTTTCCAGAAATCTTTATTTGTGTTATTAAAGTCTAGACCCAGTGCCCCAAATCCATAACTCAAGAGGGTTTAAAAAAAAAAGAAAAAGGAGGAGGGTGGGGAGAAAGAATGGACCACAGAGACAGTGAAACAAGAAGGAATTTGTCCTTTGTTGACTCTCTTAATGGTCTCTGACTGCTTTTCCATTCTCTGCCTCCACCTTTATCCTGTCACTCTTGCCTCCTATCTTAATTTCCCCAGTCTTCTCTGTTCCCTGCAATTACATAATATTCCTGTTATGATCAGTTCCTGTTTTGCCAGAGAGAGGAATTATGACTCTTTCAGGGAAAAACCCTGTTCTAACATTAGTAATAGTAGTTGGTGTCCAGTACATTACCTCATATGGGAAACACAGCACTTTACAAACTTTTCTTTTCCTATTTGACTCGGCCTTGATCAGATTCCCTTCAATCTTTTTTTCTTCTCATATATATACATTAAGGTTGCTATTTTTAGAACAGTTTTTCCAGAATCATATTATTCCATTTATTTTGTGATTGCTTATATTTACTAACTTTATATGTTTAGAATAGTCTTTGTTCTCCAGAAAAATAATTTTAAACTCATATTAAATGCACTAGGAGAACCCTACAAATCCAGGATTTAAAGGAACCTTCAAGTGAATCTTTTTGTCAGAAATAGACGATTTTTTTTTTGTCTTTGTAAAGTACTAGGAGTTAAGTTCTCAGGGTAAAGGAAAGGGAAATTAAAGATCGAAGGAAGGATTAAAAGGGCGTTAGACTTAACTTGAATTCACAAAGGATGCCAGCTTCAGAAAGACAATAGATACATATAGAAAATAACCTAAAAAAATTAGTGTCAAGGCCACATTTGAACTCCAGAGGCTCATCCAGATACAAAATTGAGTTATCAAAGGATATGTCAGTAGAGTTACACTCTGGCATGTTCTAACAGGCTAGAATGGCTTCTAGTATCAGACTGGCCCATCACTATACCATGACTGCTGTAAGAGAACCAGTCCAAGGAAATATGTTAGTCACTAAATAATGATTCCATTGGTCATGGTAGCCTGTGAAGCAGATAAAATACAAAATGATCTTTATCCCTGGGCAGTCGCTTTGCATTTCCAGAGAGAGTAATGGATGTCAAGAGGGAAGAAATAGTTCAGCACTTTTTGTAGTAGCAACGAATTATAAATGAAGTAAATGCTTCTTAGTTGTGGATTAACTAAACAATTTGTGGTCCATGAATATAATGGAATATTACTGTGCTGCAAGAAATGATAAATATGATAAATGCAGAGAAACATGGAAAGATTTACATGAATTCCTATACCATCAAGTAAACAAGCCAAGAAAGCAACTACCAAAAATAACTACAAAAAAACATGTTTTAAAATCCTTATCTTCTGCCTTAGAATCAATACCGAGTAACTGTTCCAAGGCAGAAAAGGAGTTAAGGGCTGGGCAGTGGGGGTTAAGTGACTTGCCCAGGGCCACACAGCTAAGGAAATGTCTGAGATCAAATTTGAACCTAGAACCCCCTGTCATCTCCATGTCTGTCTCTCTCTCCACTAAGCTTTTTAGCTGCCCTTGACTACAAAAATTTAAGCAGAAAGAATAACCATTGCATTTGGTCCTTTAAGTGGAAAGAACAACCACTACAAAATAATCAAATAACCCAAAGTATCCAGCTGACATGGGGTTGCTGCTCCGTCCCCTCTCTTCCCAGGGCCTGAGGACATCTTTTGGATGCTGCCCTCCTCTCCCATCCCCACCCCCCTGTCCAGCTGCCCAAAGAGAGCACTTCCTCCCTCATCTCTCTAGATAATGTGGGGGCTCACAGGCAGCTTGAAGTTGCAGTTTGAACACACAAACTTGAGAATCTTTTCCAATGCTGCTCTATACTGTTTCACCTGGTAATCTGAACACCTCTCATGCCTTCATTTAATCTCTATGCTAATTAACTCTTAAGTCTATGTATCTAGGTCTAACCCCTCTCCTGACTCCCAAGTCTCCTATCTCCAGTTGCCTGTTAGACATCTTGAATCAGATGTCCTATTTTTTATTTTTTATTATTCCTATTGACTCCCAGAGGAGCATAGGGCCGCAACCATCTCACTCCAACGGACTCTGTTCTGGGCAACTTCCCCCAACTGGGCATATCTTTGCCAGGTCTGTTTTGGCCTTCCAACTTTCCTCCTCCCTGGTGGGTTCCATATTTTTTTTTTCATAGCGTCCTGACTGATGGGATACTGAATTGTTCTTTCCCAGAGTCTGGTATTGGAGATCTTTTCAGGCCATCTGATGTTCAAGATTTGACATAGGCCTGGAGTTTGTTGGCTTTTGCCAGCACGCGTCGTGGACTCTTTTGGAGAGCTTCCAGACTAGGCGATCGTTGGTTTTGTTGGTTTAATGAGGTTGCAGTTTCTTTAGCAAGTGGGATTTTTACGGGGTGAGGTTGCTAGCCTCGAGCCCAACCCTCCTCCTTTTTCAGCCAGGCTTGGGACCGTCCTTGGTGGAGTTCAGATGTCCTATAAACAGGTTAAACTTAGCATGTCAAAAACTGAACTCATTCTCTTTCCTTCTAAACTTTCTTACCTTTTATTGTTGAAGTGCCACCACCTTCCTAGTCATCCTTCATTCCTTATTCCTGTCATATACAGTATCTTCTCAAACTGAATTTTACCTTTATGAAATTTCTCAAATATGTCCCTTTCTACTAACACTGCCACCACCCTGGTATAGATATCTTCGTCGCCTCGCTCCTAGGCTATTTATTACAATAGCCTGCTGGTTGGTCTCCTTGCCATAATCTCTCCCTACTACATTCTACCCACCATTCACTGAAGTGATTTTCCTCAGGCATAGATCTGACCATATCACACACATGCACAAACCCCAGGAAATTCCAGTGGCTGGCCCCCATGTTGGGGATGTGCACCTTCTTCATCGCTGTCCTCTAGCTTTCCTCAAATTCCAATTAAGAGCTCACCTTTACCAAACTTCCTTAAATCTAGTACCTCCCCTCTGTTAATTATTCTAAATTTATCCTGTTTTGACTTGTTTGTGTGCTTTCTTTCCATTAGACTGGGAATCATTGAAAGCAGGGACTGACTTCTACCTTTCTTTGTACCTCTTAGCACTTAGCACAGTGCTTGGCATGTAGTAGGAGTTTAATAAATGTTTCCTGACAAATGGAGTACTTTGAGTGAGGAACAGCCAGGAGGAGGCCAGTGTTGATGGGTTTAGAATACATGAAGAATGCTAGAAAACTAGGCAGGAATCAGGTGATCAAGGACTTTGAATGTCAAATAAAGCATTTTATATTTGATCCTGGAGGTAATAGGGACCAACGGAGTGGATTGAATAGGATGATAGGGTTAACACTATGCTTTAGGAAGATCACTTTAACAGCTGAGTACAGAATGGCCTGGGATAGGAAGAGACTGGAGCCAAGGAGACCCACCAGAAGGCCAATAGTCCAAGCATGAGGTAATGTTCCAGGGTGGTAACAGCATCAGAGGAGAGAGCAGGGTTTAGGACTTGACATCTTCCTGGGTGTGGGGGGTGAGAGAGAATGAGGAAGCTGAGCATGACAGCTTAGTTATAGACCTGGGGGACTGGAAGGGTAGTCTTACCTCTAGCAGTAGAAGGGAAGTTAGACAGAGAAGGGAAAGATAATTAGTCCAGTTGAGGTTAAGATGCCTATGGGTCATCCAATAGAGATGTGAGAGTACAGGTAAGAAGAAGGGTTAGGGTTAGTTAAATAGATTTGAGGATCATCTGCATAGAGATGATATTTATACTAGAAAGAGTATAAAGGGGGAAATGAAGAGGACCCAAGGCAGAGGTTTTGGGGTATCCCTAGTTAGGAAGCTATGAAAAGGAACACAGATAGGAAGAGAACCAAAGAGAGAGCAGTTTCATGAAAACCTAAACGAGAGAATTGGTGATAAGAATGGTTAATGGTATAAAAGGCTGCACAGTGGTCAGAAAGATTAAGGCTTAAGCAAAGGCCATTAGATATGGCATATAAGAGATAACTTTGTAGAAAGCTATTGAAACTGAATGATGAGATCAGAAGCCAGACTGGAGAAAGTTACTGAGATAGTGAGGAAAAGAAGTGGAGGCATCAATTGTAGTCCTATTAGAGATTTATTCTTTTCTGCATTTTAATGGTATACTTTGGTTCTGTGCCATACTCATTTCCAAATATATTTTTCCCACCTTACCTTAGCAAAGGTGTCATCCATTGTAGAAAGAAAATATTGAAAATGATAGATCTGCAAAACTAGCCACCATATCATCCATATCTGACATGTAGGTATGCTGCAGACCCACAGTCCCCTGCCTAATTTCTGCAAGAAGAGAGGGATGCATTTTGTCTTCTCTCCTTTGAGACCAGACTTGATAATTCTATTTACACAATGTTCAACTTAAGTTGTTCTTTCCATTTACATTGTTTTAGTCATTGTGTATCTTCATTTTCCTGGCTTAGCTTGCTTCACTTTGCATCAGTTTGTGTAAATCTTTTCAATGGTTAACTTTTAAGATAATTCCCAGAAATTATGCCCCAGAGGCATATTTTCGAAAATGGGCAAAAGCTCACAGCTGGTTTTATTACTAAATAAAAGGGTTAAATATGGAGACTAACGGTAACTACTAGCCATATTATTTATTTCTACTTTCTTATTTCTCTAAAATTGTTGAGGAAGTTCTGTGTAGATATTGGGTGAATGCTTAATGAAATATAAGAGCAAACAGACTTCTGTAAATGTTGCTCTACACTGAACCACATTTAGTCACATGAAAGAATGAAAGGGATAGAAAATAAAAGAATTGACTATGCTTATTATTGTCAAATTACTTGGTGTGTCAACACAATGAATTAAAGACTCTCCAACAATATGTATTGCAGAAATCATGTGGACAGCAGTCCAGCAAAACCAACACATTAGAAAAACCAGCATTCCATACCCATAGTACACCATAAAGAAGAGATGGTTACATGAAAACATTGTTAGTGGAACTCTGAAACAGTACAACCATTTTGGAAAGCAGTTTGTAATTATGCAGATAAAGTGATCAAAATGTCCATACCCTTTGAACCAGAGACCCTTGTTACTGGGCTTACCCCAAGGAAGTCATAGCTAAGAAAATCCTCATATACTCCAAAATATTTGTATCAGCACTTTTTGTGATAGCATTATCAACACTAAGGAGATGCCCCTCAGCTGGGGAATGGCTAAACAAATTGTAGTATATGAATGTAATGTATTATTATGGTGCTATAAGAAATGATAGTTGTGTTGAATACCCAGAAACATGAAAAGATCTATATGATATCATTCAGAGTGAAGTAAACAGAGCCAAGAATGCACAAAAAATAACTACAAAAAAACATGTTTTAAAATCCTTATCTTCTGCCTTAGAATCAATACTGAGTAACTGTTCCAAGGCAGAAGAGGAGTTAAGGGCTGGGCAGTGGGGGTTAAGTGTCTTGCCCAGGCCACACAGCTAAGGAAATGTCTGAGATCAAATTTGAACCTATATTTTCAGGTTTATATATCACTGGGTTATTAAGTTTTCTTATTTCTGGTTCTTTTTTGTCTTATCTTTTTCACTGATGTACTTTTCTACTTCTTAACTGTATAGTTTTGATGATTACTGCTTGATAATACAATTGGAAGTCTGAAGTTACTTCTTTTTACCTTGTTTCTTTTTGATATTCTAGTTCCTTTTTCCTCCCAAATGAATTTTGTTACATAATGTTATCTATCTTTGCAAAATATCCCTTTTGTAGTTTGATTGCTATAGCACTTAATCTGTAAATTATTTTGGTTTAATATTATCATTTTGTCATGTTAATATATCATTGTTATGAGTATCAAGTATCTCCCCTTCCGCCGCCCCCGCCCCCCCCCAGTTATTTAAGTTCTTCATTTTTAGGAGAATTTTATAGTCACAGCAATGTGGATATTGAATGTGCTTTCATCTGTGTCTTGGTTATTTTGAATGAGATTTTTCTGTTTATTCTTTCCTAGATTTTGTATTACTATATAAAAACTGTTGATTTTATTTTTTTTCTTGCTACTTTTCTCTCTTCATTATCTCCAGTTTATCTTGAATATATGGTTTGTAAAATAGTTGCATACCCCTTTTTGCGTGGTATTCAGCAAAGCACAGAACTATTGATTGGAATTTTCTAAAGTCATCCAGCAAATTAGTAATGGATTTGGAAATAACAATTTTCCTTCTGATTCTCTTTTTACTTCCCAAAATGGGACTTGTATGATTTTTGCCCAAGGTGATCATGTCCATTAGGATAGACCTTTCCCTTTTGCCAGACATCCCCTTTTTTTAAAAAGATATTTTATTTTCCCAATTACATGTAATAATTTTTCACATACATTTTCTGAAGATATAAAATATAAGAAGATACAGTTTCCCTTCTTCCTTTCCCTCTTCCCTCCCAGAGATGGTATGCAATTTGATTTGGGTTATACATGTATTATGCAAAAGAATTCCATAATGTTTATTGCTATAAGAGAATACTTCTATAAAACCAGAACCCCAAAATAAAAACACAAATAAACTAAAGTGAAAAATTGTATGTTTTGTTCTGCATTCTAACTAACGGTTCTTTCTCTGGAGGTGGATAGCATTCTTTGTCATAAATCCTGCAGAATTATCCTGTATGGTTGCATTTCTGAAAGTAGCTAAGGCCAAATGTCCTTTTAATAGATGCTATAATGTATTTCAGTAGTACTATACATTACATTTAGCTATGATTCATTTACATCCTTTGTAAAATAAGGTTGCCTATGGGGCAGCTGGGTAGCTCAGTGGAGTGAGAGTCAGGCCTGGAGACAGGAGGTCCTAGGTTCAAACCTGGCCTCAGCCACTTCCCAGCTGTGTGACCCTGGGCAAGTCACTTGACCCCCATTGCCCACCCTTACCACTCTTCCACCTATGAGACAATACACCGAAGTACAAGGGTTTAAAAAAAAAAAAATAAGGTTGCCAAATTTGGTGACATTGGCTACCTCTTCAGGCCTCATTACCATCTGGCTGGACAATTGCAGTACTTCCCTAACAGGTCTCCCAGCTCTGCTCTCTGCCTTCTCCCATTCATCTTTCACAACCCTGTAAGAACTTTTTTGTCTACAGATTTGATCAAGTAACTCTTCTGTGCAGAACCTTTTATGAGCTCCCAGGTAAAGCCCAAACTCATTAGCTTAACATGCAAAGCCCTCCAAAATTTCACTTCTTCACGCTTTTCTAGCTTTATTTTATACTATCCAAGAACTGTGCTCTTGATGTAATCTGTATTTATGTCTTTACTCATACTTTTTCCACGCCTAGAATTTTCTCTTCTACATCTTGGTCTGTTGAAATTTTACATATCCTTAAGGACCAGCTCATTCATTAAGCCTTCTCTGCTTTTCTCAGAGAGAAATGACTTCCCTTTCGCTTTATAATCTCCTTTTGTGTTCATCTCTCTTGCATATTTACTCTGTTCTGTTTTAAGTTATTCTTCTTTTGTCTAGGAACTCATTGAGGTCAGGGACCTTGTTTTACTTATTACTCTTTGTATTTTAGTTATCTAAACGTGGTACTGAATTAAGAAAGCTCTAGAGATTCTTAAGAAGTCTCTTAGCCTCTGGCCAATTTTAAATAATCTATAGTTTATTTTAAATTGCTTTTCTTGTAGTGAATCTTATCCCATAGGTGAATTTTGTGAGATTCTTTATTTAAAAGGGGAACCTGTGAAAGCAAGTTCATGGGTTTATAGACTTAGAGTTGGGAAGGACACTATGAATGAGAAAAATGAGGCTGTGACTTGACTAGAGTCACCCAGATAATAGTATTTCAAGAGAATAATATTTCTGTACATTGTGGTTTAAAGAGTGTATCTGTATGTGTACATGTATGTACTATATGTGTGTATATGAATACATATATACATGCATCTATACATATACTACCAATACCCTGCATGTCTGTAAGGTTCATAATTTAGGGACATAATCTTTTATTTTAGAACTTTTGCTTTTTTTTTTTTTTTTTTTTTTTTTTTGCCGGTTGCCCTTAATTATGTGGTGAAATCAGTGCATTGAGCTGCTTTTTCCATAGACTGCAAAGTATATTATTCCTCTAAGTCAGTCATGGCTTTCCCACAACACATATCAAGTTAGCAGTGACTTTCCCAGCACATGAAGGAGTATCTGTCAGCATTGCTTAGAATCTTGTCTTAATAAACAGAACCCAAATACAGGCCTGACTGCCGAGTGATTTCATGGTGCTCCAACCACCAAAAGTATGCCTTCCCTCTAGGATCAGTCGAGGTTTAAAATGGTGATTGAAATTAAATCTCAGGCTGCTGGGTGCTCAGTGGATGGAGAGACGTCCTGGGTTCAAATCTGGCCTCAGGCACTTCCTAACTGAGTGACCTTGGGCAAGTCACTTAACTCCCATTGCCATTCTAAGAAGGAAGGAAACGTTTTAAAAAAAATTAAATCTCAAAGAGAAAAAATAATCACTCTCCTCTCTTTGTTTACACCTTTTAAGGGATTTGATAACACATCTGATCCTTCACTCCATGCCCAGAGGGTGGCAGCACAAAACACTGAGGGACAGCTCAAAGCTAGAGAATGAGCAAGTCATTCCTGCCCCCAAAAGGAAGTTACTATAGCAATCCTGTTGCTGTCTTAACAAATAAAAGACTTTAAAAGTTTTGTGGTTTTTTTTTTTTAAGTTTATTCCACTTGGAACAGACTATTATAAGACATTAGAGCCTTTTCTCTTTTTCAATTTTTCTGACCCTCCTCCCCTCCAACTCCAAACTCCATGAGCACAGAGCCCCCTCGTGAGCTAGGCTAGTTTATTGCTAGCCCTGATGCTGTCTGTTCTGGAGAGTAGCAGGAAAAGCTGATAAGGTGCAGAGGACAGAAATCTCTAGTCTTATCTCTCTGAAGCACATGGTGCCGAGAGTGCATCCTTTTCCTGTCCTAGGATAGGAGACATAAACTGACCATCTCCTGACAGTAAGGACTAAAGATGAAGTTTGGGGGCTTCTTCAGAAGAGAGGAGAAAATAGGTCAATACCATTTTGAAAACTCTTACACCCCTGAAAAGTTATGGAGAAAGCTAAATCAATGAAGAAACCCACCCCAAAAATAAAATTAAAAAATCCCTGAATTAAATCTAAACATCCTAAATCACAAGACTACTTTGTTTAGTTAAGGTTTTGCCAATTCAATTTAGACAAATGCATTTATTATTCCCAATACAGAGACTGAAAAGATTAGCTTGTGTATGGATGTGAAAGGTAGGTACAGCAAATGGTTCTAAGGGATCATGATTCATCCAGTGTATCATCCTCCTTAGCATCATGATTGGACTAATGGGGATCCCTGTTTAGGATAGAAAAGAGGGAATGACAGAGGGAAAAAGTGGCCCTTTTGTTGCTCTTTTGATATATCAGAAGAAAGAATCTTTCCAAACACTTCTTTTTTCCTAGTATTCTTTCTTCCTCACCCAATTATTCAGTGCTGAAAGTTATTTTTTTCTTGTAATCAACTCTAAGAGCCAAGGAATTTGAACCTTTTTTTTAGTGTCAACAAAAAAGTCAATGATTCTTAGTTCTTTTCTTCAACTTTGCTTGTGAACTTTATGGCATTATGTTATTAATTCTGATAGATTGCTGAGTAAATGAGCACAATGTAAAATAACTCACTATAGAACTTAATTATAGTAATAGTGATATTTATCCTAGCAATATTAATATTTAATAAGGTTCGATTGGCTTACTGTCTTCATGGATAATAGTTTTTTCTTTTGTTGCTTCTAAAAGATGCTTTTTATTTTAGGTCATTCACTTTTAATTATAACTACCAAACATTCACAATATATTTTAAATTGGCTTATATTGATATTTTACATTTAGAAGTTATATTGCTTTATTGACATTGCTTGAGATGCAGACCGGCTTATAAAATCTTGTTGCCAACCTGCAAGTATCTATGCTGACTTTATTAAAAGTTTCTAATAATGAAAATGGGGCAGCTAGTTGCTCAGTGGATAGAGTTGCAGGCCTAGAATCAAGAAGGCTTATCTTCCTGAATTCAGATCTTGCGGCAGACCTTTGCTACCTGTGTGACCCTAGGCAGGTCTGTTTGCCTTAGTTTCCTCATCTGGAAATGAACAAGAGAAGGAAATGGTAAACCACTCCAGTATCTTTACCAAAGAAAACCCCATATTTAGACAAATATCATGGAGAGGAGGATATGACTGAAAAATGACTGAATCATTTAATATGTGAAAATACTAAAATATGGCAAACTTGAATGTGTTTTTCAAATATCTAATTTGATCTTCACAACAATCCAGTGAATTAGGCACTAGTAGGATCTTTATTTTATAGATGAGGAAACTGAGGCACACAGAGGGTAAAAGACTTGCCCAGAGTCACACAGCTAGTAAGTACATGTCTGAACCTGGATTTGAAAATAGATCTTCCTGTCTCCTGACTCAGCACTGTTTCCACTGTGATACCTTGCTGCCTTGTGCAATAGCTAAGAGCTCATTTATTATAGGCAATGAAAGGCATATCAAACTATGTCACAAAATTAGGATTCTAATCTGGGTTTGACACTATTACTTTAAGACCTTGAAGAAGTAAGTCAACTTCTAATCCTCAGTTTCCTCTGTAAAATGGCTATAATATTTGTATCACCCTTCTTGCAAGGAAAGGGCTAGGTAGCCTCTAAAGGATTATTTAAATGCAGCTATTAATTCTGGATCTCAACTTCCTGACTTATAAAATGAAATAAGTTGGATAAAAAGAGTTCTTAGGTTCCTCACTAGGGACAATTAATTTGCCATGATGTACCTGTAAGTTTACTTGACCCTGCATTTTTTTTCTGGCAAAAGGAAAGCTTCAAAGTAGTCCGGTCTCCTAAGGCCAAAGGAAATGCTGCATATTTTATTTCCTGGCAGGCAATCCAACTGTAGGTTGTTGTGATTCTTAGACACGTTTTCTGTCCTTCCCCTGACTAGCTATTTTGAGGATTCAGAAAAGTTCATTTTTCCTGCTCCTTTGGAGCAGATTTGTACATTTATACCCAGATTGGAATATTTCTGGGCTTAACTGAAAGACACACGGTTCACTTCTGTTTATGGAAAGGCTCTCATTTATCTTTTAGTGACCAGTGTGCTTCAAGCTGTTGTTACATGGGTGCATTTTTCCAAGCATTAGGACATTTCAAATAGGCAGGAAGTCTGCTCTTCATTTTTTCCCCCTTTCTCAGAAAACTAGAGGCTGCATGAATATTGTCAGTAATTCTTACCTTAGTTACTTCAGAAGTTGTTGCCATAGTGAACTATCCTTTCAAAAGATGTTGATGTTGTCTTTTCTAAATGGATTTAAGTAAATAGAACTGCTGACTAGACAGGAAAAAAATCAACACTATATTAACATCAATCTTTGTGTTACAGATTTCCCATAACTTTCCTGAGCCAGTGAAAAATAAGATTGTTCTCCTAATCAAGTTTTAGATACTTGGCTTCTCACAGGGGCCAATGGCAAACATGTTTTCCTGGGTTTGAGAGTCCTAATTAGAGTCTAATGTCGGAGGAGCTAGGTAACAGTGGATAAGAACATTAGGCTTGTAGTTGGGAGGTCCTGGGTTAAAATTTTATCATAGATACTTACTAGCTATGTGACCCTGGGCAAGTCATTAACTCCAGTTGCCTAGCCTTTGCCACTGTTCTGTCTTAGTATTGATACTAAGACGGAAAGTAAAGGGGAAAGAGACAGACAGACACAAACAGTGACAAAGACACACAGAGAAAGAGAAAAAAATCTTTATTATTTTAAATAATTGCCAAAAAATCATAACTGGACATTTATGGTAAATTTTTTCCAGCTCTCTTTCTATTGAATTATCTGCTTTTACTAAATGTTACCTCCACCATTCTGCATTACTTAAGAGCTCTGCCATAGACCCTTTGAAAAATTTACTAAAAGGCAACAGAAAGTCCATCCCTCCCCCAAAGAAAACACTCTTTAATTCTTTTACTCTCTCCCTGTACCTAATAATTTAGAACCCTCAAAAATTCAGCAATGCTGTTTTTTAAAGAATGTCACTTAATAATATTTGCCATCATATGGGAATTTAAATACAGCTATAGTACATAACTACCTAATTCAGAACAAGCTATCTTCATTAATTGAATTGATTTGTAAAGGGATCTGATGTACTGGAAGTTCTTTTTTAAGAAGACTTTGTTGTATCCCCATCAACATGTCATTCCAGGGGTCTGAGTTTTTTAATGATATTCCTTAAAATGGGATTCTACTTGTATTTCTTCTTGGTGTGCACTAGTGCCTCATAGGAATCTATCCTGACATTAAAGAAAGGAAAGCTCCATTTCCCTAGTCTTCATTCCTGCTACCAGAAAAACAAACAGCCTAACTCTGGTTTCCAGGATAGAAGTTACACAATTAGTTTATCTTCAGTACAGTTGTTAATTACATGTTATAACATGTGGTACCTATCTATATCGGTAGTGTCTGGGCTGATTAGTTCAGTTGGAGTTAAAGGCAAGGTCATGGCTTTGAACATCTTATTAGCTTTGAAAGGGAAAATAGAGTATATCAGATTTTAAGTCACTAGACAAGAAGACTTGATTTTTGTTGCAATTTTCTACAAAAAAAAAAAAGCTAATTATTATACAGATATCTGTATGTTTATAACTCAGTCGATCAGAGTTACAGTTTTATAACTAGAAGGGACTTTAGCTAGTATATTGCACAATCCTGGATCTTTCATTACAGATTAAGAAAAAGGAAGCCCAAATAGGCTGAGCGACTTCCCTAAGGCCACAACCAAGGTAATAAGTGGCCAGACCCAGGTCTTTCTGGCTACTGGTCTAAGTCTCTTTTAATTATATCACCACTCCATGAACTTGGAGAAGCTTCAGAGAAGAGTTAAAGAGAATTGGAAAAAGAGGGCAATAGTCTATAACAAAGTGTCTTGAAAGAAGATCTAGGTTCTAATTCTATCTCTGTCATCAGAATTTTTTTTTTCCTTTTAAACCTATACCTTCCTTCTTGGAATTCAGATTAAGTATCAACTAAGGCAGAAAAACAGTAAGGGCTAGGCATTTGTCCTTAAGTGACTTGCCCAAGGTCATACAGCTAGGAAGGGTGAGGACAGGTTTGAACTCAGGACTTTCTATCTCCAGGTTTGGCTCTCTATCCATTGAACCACTCAGCTGCCCCCATAAGAATTTATCTTGGACAACTTGCCCTTTCCTGACTTTCAGTCTTTCTACTATAGTCCTTTGCCTCCCCGATGCAGGTTTCATCTTTAGGAAATAAAAAGTTTACCATTGTATGTTATTAATTTTGATAAATATTCATATTAATTTTATTATTTCATCAAAAAAGTGGATATTTGCTATACTTATCACAGCTTATTGAGGAAGGTAATTGTAAAGTCAGTGAGAGAGTGCTCTAATCCAGTAGCTCAACAATAGATATTTGGGAGGTTATTGGTAAGGCTTCATGGTCCTTCATCTAACCAGAAGGATTCTAGTGGCTGTGTGGCACTATTGCCACCTGGTTACCCCTGGATTGAATTGAGGGACAGGAGAAAGACAGAGGCAAAGAAAGAAATGGTGGTGTCCTTGAAGAGGGATTGAGGTGGTCATGGGATAAAATGTAAGTTCCTTTTTGGATACGTTCACTTTTCAAATGGCTGTGGGATAGATATCCTTTTGGAAGTGTTCAATAGACAGGGAGTGATCAAGGACTAGAGCTCAGGGGAGAAAATATAGCTAGATTTTTAGATTTAGAATGCATCTGCAAAGTGAACTCATGGAAATTAATGAGATCTTTGAGAGGGAGGAGATCTCCAGATAGTGCCTTAGAAGGACATCTATGTTAGGAAGCAGGATGTGGATGGTGAAAGAAGTCCAAAGAAAGCAATGTCACAAAAACCCCGAGAAGTAAGACTATCCAGGAGGAAAGGATGGCCAATAATTGAAAATGCTTTCAAGAAGTCAAGAATGATGAGCCTTGAGGAAAGATCAATCAATTTAATATTTGAGGTTATTTTTTTAAATCTTTACCTTCTGTCTTGGAGTCAATGCTGTGTATTGGCTCCAAGGCAGAAGAGTGGTAAGGGTAGGCAATGGGCAGGCCAAGTGACTTGCCCAGGGTCACTCAGCTGGGAAGTGTCTGAGGTCAGATTTGAATCTAGGACTTCCAATCTCTAGGCCTGGCTCTCAATCCACTGAGCTACCCAGTTGCCCCCAATATTTGAGGTTATTAGTAAATATAAAGAACCATTTTAGCTGAGTGATCAGTTAGTCAATCAGTAAACATTTATTAAGTACCTCCTATGTGCTAGACACTGGGGATACAACAAAGGGCCAAAGACAGTTCCTGTTCTTGTGGAGCTCACCAATCTAATGGTAGAGACAATATATAAACAAATATGTGCAAAGCAGCTTTTGACAATAAATAGAGAATAAGCAGCAGAATAAAGACACTAGAATTAAGAGGGATTAGGAAAGACTTCCTGTGAAATGTTAGGACTTGAAGGAAACCAGGCAAGTCAGTAGGTGAGATTAAGGAGGGAGAATATGCCAGGCCTAGGGGTCAGAAAATACCTGGAGCCAGAGATGAAGTGTTTTATTTGTGGAGCAGCTAGGAGGCCAGTGTCACTGGATCACCAAATGCATAGCAGGGAGTAAGACTCGCAAGGTTGGTGGGGACTAGGTCACAGGGTGCCAGCACACTCTTTCAGGAATCTAGGCATGAGGTGATGAGGACCCACACCCCAGTGCTGGCAGTGTTAGATGAAAGAAGGGGGCATACTTGAGATGTCTCAAAAGTGAAATCAACAGGTATTGACCACAAATTGGATATGGCAAGTAAGGGATAATGGGAAATCCAAGATGACTCCTAGATTGGGAGTCTTAGGGACTGGAAGGCTGGTGTTGCCCAGTAAAGAAGGTAGGAAATGGGGAGAAAGGTACTGAATTCTGTTTTGGACATATTGAATTTAAAATGTCTACTGGACATCCAGTTCAAGATATCTAAAAAGGTATCGGAGATTTGAGATTAGAGGTTTATAGGGAGATTGGGGCAACATAGGTTATTTGGAAATCATCAGCATAGTGATGGTAATTAAAGCCATAGCTGCTGATGAATTTACCAAGTGAAGTAGTGAAGAGAGAGGAGGGCCCTGAGGGACAGCTGCACTTAAAAGACATAACCCAGATGAGGGTCCAGCAAAGGAAACTGGGTGGTAAAATGAGTAGGAGAGCCAGGAGAGAGTGCGATTCCAAAACCTAGAGAGAAGAGAGTATCAAGGAACAGAGGGTGATCAACAGTGCCAAAGGCTGCAGAGTGCTTGAAGAGCATGATCATTAGCAACTTTAGTGAAATGATACAGTCAAGACCTGAATTATAAGAGAGTAAAAGGAGAGAAAGTGGAAGCACCTATTGTAAATGGTCTTTTTTGAGTTTCATTACAAAGGACTGAAGAGCTATAGGATTATAGTGAGGTAGGAAAGGATTGAAGGATTTGGGGGGAATGAGGACGAGGAAAACATTGGCATTTTGAAGGCAATAGAGAAGGAGATAGTAGACAAGGAGAGATTCCTTTACTTGTTCAGCTGGTCCCATTCCAATCATGTCATTCTGCTATTATTTTCCGTCTCGTCTCTCCATGTCTGTCTTGATAAGGAATAAGGCTACTTCATCATGTGAGGCTGGTGAAGGAGAGTGTCATAAGGCGTATCAATGCTAGGAGATCGGCAAGGGGAGAAAGAGAAAGACCACAGTGAATGGCCTCAATATTTTCTGTAAAATATGAGGCATATTCTCAGCAGAGAGAGTAGAGGGAGGTGGAGCCATGAGAGCTGTAAGGAGTTGTGGAGAGATTATAGTAGGATTGCCTAGCAGCAGAGAGGACCCAGGTGAGGTCATATAACATAAATTTGTAGATGATGAATTTGCTATCCACATTGTGTGGGGTTCAGAAGTGATGAAAGATATAGTAATTTATTTTACTTGATCAAACATTTGCTACAAATTTTGTTTCTCTTTCTTTTTCATGTGGAGTTGTAGGGAGGTGGGAGAGAAAGAGAAGACAGATTTTGGTTAGTTGAAAAAGTAACATTTAATTTTAAAACTTTTTTTTTTAAGTGTAATAGGAAGGAGAGGAATTGTAGGCAGATTGTCTTCCCCTTAGAATTCCGCTGTGAAAGAGAGTAGGGTTGTAGATAGGAGGATAGTTATGGGGACAGTAGGAATAAATGTAGGTATTTTAAGGATGGTGGAGACCTGGGCATATAATATATATATAGCGGAGGAGCCAACAAGGAAAGACTCAGGTTGGGTTTTTTGGAGTCAGACAAGGGAATGAAGTTAAACAGGAAACTGCTGGAGAAGATGGGAAAGGGTGAGCCTAAGAATGCAAGTAGAAGGGTTGGCTGAGATGTCCAAAACTTTGTTAGATTGAAGTAAAATAGGAGAGAATGAAGAAATGATTCAAAGGATTTTGAGACAGAGAATGGAGGAGAATGGGGAGTTTATGGCCATTAGCCTCTATTTTGCAATGTCCTCTACTAAAGGGGAATAATAAGGGTGGTATGGGAGGCTCTATGAGATATTTGAAGGGAGGAAGATATTTCAGATACAGGGAATAGTAAGCAAAAGCAGGAAGGTTAGTTTACCATGCTATCCCATTAAAGCCTTGTTAACCCTTGATGGAACTGCATTTGGACAAATTTCAACTACAGTAAAGTAATGAGTTTACTAGCAACATTGCATGGAGTTCGGAGGTGATGAAAGATGTAGGGACTTCTTTTGCTTGATCAAACATATTTACTATAAGAGTTTTGTTTCTATGAGATTATCTCAGGAAGCTGCCCCCAATTTTCACGAATGAATAGTTTGCAAGTGAAAGGAAAACCTCTAGTTTTCTGTCAGATTCAAATTATCCAAATCATATACTTCCTCAGGGACATATTAGACAAAGGCTATATACACCTATAACTCTTTATTCAGAGTTATCACTAGGTTCGTGGAGAGGGAAGACAGAATACTAAATACTATGGAAATGAAATGTCTTAGTGAATTATGATCAAAACAGGAAAGGATCAAAATATGGAGTTAAATAAATGAGTTCATGAAGAGAATGCTGATGTAATAGGATGAGAGGCTGTGGTTATAGAAGTGAACTACAGAGCACAAAATCTTGGAGACGATTTTCCATAATGATGAGGTCAAAGGTGTAACCAACCGTATGAGTGACCTCAGTAAAGTGATGATAGTAGTGGGAATTAAAAAACCTCTCTGCCCAGAGTTTTAGAGAAGTTATCCATTTGAATATCAAAGTTAGTCAAAAATGACATAGTGGGGAAGAGCTGGGATAGACTTAATGCAGGATCGCAATAGACCAGGCTTGAGGTGATGAGGTCCTGTACCAGAATGGTGGCAGTGGTAGAAAAAAGAAGAGGAAGTATGCAAGAGGCGTTATGAAGGGAGAAATGACAGAAGTTGACAACTGATTAGATATGAGAGGTGAGAGAAAATGAGGAGTCAAGAATGTCACCGAGGGTGCAAAACTAGGTTCCTAGGAGGATTATGGTACCCTCTGTAGTAATAGGGAAATTAGGAAGCAAGGAAGCTTTAGGTGGGGGAAATAATGAGTTTGGTTTTGGACACATTGAGTTTGAGATTTCTATGGATCAGCTAGAAGGCACAATGGATAGATAGAGCCTAGGTCTGGAGTCAGTTATAGTCAGTTACTTCTAGAGTCAGAAGACTCAACTTTCTGAGTTCAAATTTGGCCTCAGATACTTGTTAGCTGAGTGACCTGGGCAAGTCGCTTAATCTTGTTTGCTTCATGGGTCAAATGAGCTGGAGAAGAAAATGGCAAACCACTTCAGTATCTTTGCCAAGAAAACCCCAAATCATATACCAAGAGTTGGATATGATTGAAAAAACTGAACAATATGTGGCATCTAGTTTGAGATATCTAATAGGCATTTGTAGATGTTTGACTGGGAGAGAGAGAAATTAGGGCTAGTTAAGTAGATTTGAGAATCATCAATGTGATTATTGAATCCTAGGGAGCTGATGAGATCAAATTAAATAGGACAAAGCCTTGTTTATATCCTTTTTTTACTTCCCCATGTTGCATGGAGATGTTGCATTTCAATTATAGAAATTCCAATCTTATCAGTGAAAATGTTACCATAGGTTATATTAAAAAATAGATTTTGTTTTGTATCCTTCCATTTCTATACCTATGAATAATCTACACCTATAAAATAGTTCAAGGAGAGAGTCTTGAAATCGTGTAACAACTTAGGTCTCAAACCATGCTTTCTCCATCCTGGTCATTACCACCTGCTTTTTGCTATTTGGTTAGAGGACATGAATAGGAAGTGATATGAACAAGGCTCTGTCCTATTCTCTTCTCCCTCAACATGTTTCTGACCTTCTAATAATTTAGCAGGGGACTGACTCAAAAGATTTAATACACTGTATAGTGTGAAAGTTAATTAAGTCAGTGATTATTAATTGTGACCTAAATCTGTGCTTCTAGGAAACAGGGTTCAAATTACTCCTTGTACTAGAAACCATTAGGCTATCTATCATCAGGGTGGTAGTAATGACAAATCTTCCCTGGGCTTAAAATTTCTAGGAAACAGAAGGACTCTGAAATTAGAGTTTCAGCTCCTAAACTCCTAGGCTTTAGATGCTGTGCCTTCTTATATCACATTTTCTTTTGAATTATATTGTATCTAATATGCCCATTACTGATCTCTTAAATGCAGAGTTTACTTGAGTAATAGCTAAAACCACTCAAGGATATGAGGAAGTAGAAAGGTAAGACAAATACAAAATGCTTTTCAGTGGACTCTAGTGGTTTTGGACTAGTGATCAAAGAGGGAGCCTTTTGGTCCCAGAAGGTAAAGATTAATTTGCTAACTAGAAAAGATTGTGCTTACCAGCCTGTGTTATTTACAGAGTTCTGTGGTTACTTCATGACTAATCATCTTTTTTGTAAACTGAATATTTTGCTCCTAATATTTTAACAAATGGCCATAACCCATATATAATGTTCTCTTCTGTCTGTTACTTTTACCAGCCTGATTCAGTTTTGGCTCCAGATCTATATAGTTTTTCAGTGACAGAAAATCCACCTTACTTTGGCAAAAATTGTTGAAGCCACAACAAGAATCATTATGTTTACTTATTCTCTTTGCCCTGCCACACAAAGGAGAAATTCCACAGACTGCCCATTTTCTACCCCCAGGGAGATTTCCAGGTATGAGGAATTGAAATGGAGTATGGACTTAAAGTTTTTAAAATGCAGGTGTAAAGAGTCAACATTTATCAAGTGATGGAAGCCACTGTGCAGAATATTGAAATTAGAAATAGAAATACACACAAAAAAATGGAGCTTCCCCCATGAGGACAGCAACTGTCTTTTTGCTTCCATTTCTAATTATTCTTAAGTTATTCCTTCTTCTATTTCTAATTATTCCTCAGATATTCCTCAGTTCCATTCTACTGAGGAAAGACAATACAAGGGGTGAAGAGAAATGAAGAAGTGAATGTGTCCAGCCTAGGCCCTTCTTTAAAATGGAGTTTCTAGAGGACCTGTCCAATCAGAGAAAGGAGCTAAAGTGATAGAAGAATCTTCCAGTGTGAAAAGGCTGTTCCTGTATGATAGTTAGAAGATTAAAGTGGCTCTTTTGTTAGGTAGCAGTAGTAATGATTTCTCCCTCAGAGTCCTCCCTCCAGTGCTACTTTATATTGCAACAATGAACCTATATTCTTGAATGCTGTGTATTATTCACAAATTCATTCCCCATCAAACTGAAAGGCTTCAAATAAGGGATATCTTGTCCAGTCTAGCTGTTTTAGAAAGCCCCACCATATGATTAACTATGAAAGATTTAGCTACTCTTATCAGTACAGTGATCTAAGACAGTTCTGAAGACCTCATGATTACAAACGCTCTCCACCTCCAGAGAGAGAACTGATTAACTCTGAGTACAGACAAGCATAATTTTTTTCACTTGCTTTATTTTTCTTTCTTTTCTTTTTGCAGCATGGCTAATATGGAAATATGTTTTGCATTATTTCATATGTATAATTGATAGAACATTGCTTGCCTTCTCAGTGGGTAGAAAAAGAAGGAAGTGACTGAGAGAATTCATAACTCAATTAAATTCATTGAAAATAAATAATGTATTTTTTAAAGTATCATAGTAAGTCAACAAGCATTTATTGTTTACTATGTTACAAGCATTCTGCTAAAGTGCTAGGGATACCACGTCCCTGCTGATAAAGAGCTCAGTCTAATAAGTGTAGGAAATGGGGGGGATAGCATGTATACACAGGATAAACTGGGGGTAGTCTTAGAGGAAAGGCACTGAGATTAAAGAGTACTGGGAAACACTTCTTACAGAAGATGGGACTTTAGTTGAGGCTTAAAGGAAGCCAGGAGATAGAGATGAGAAGGGAGAAGAGTTTCAGACTCATGATGAAGTATTTTCGAGGAATATAAGGAGGCTAGTATCACCGACCATGCCTTTACTACAAGTTTAGCTACATGATTGTTTGGCCACAGCATTTTAATAAACTTTTTTTTTTAAGTTGTTTAAGGGGGCAGCTGGGTGGCTCAGTGGATTGAGAGCCAGGCCCAAAGATGGGAGGTCCTAGGTTTAAATCTGACCTCAGATGCCTCCTAGCTGTGTGACCCTGGGCAAGTCACTTAACCTCCATTGCCTAGCCATTACTGCTTTTCTGCCTTAGAACTAATACATAGTATTGATTCTAATGGAAGGTAAGGGTTTGAAAAAAAAAAAAGTTGTTTTATGTCAGTGGTAAAATCATGGTCCTTGATGTAAGAAATAACCTTGGACAAATCATTTACCTTTGGGTAAATGAGTTACGGATGTTTCTACGAAAAATGGGGATAAGATTTGTATTGTTTACCTAATATGGTTATTATAAGAATCATTTGAGATGGTGTATATTAACACTGTAACCATAAAAGACCATATAAGTGAAAACTATGATTATTTAAGGGCTATCTTTTATGTACTATAGATTTATCTCTTTAGTGTGAGAGTTAAGGATTTTGCTTGATTTAGGTCATTGATGTTGTTAACTTATATGGTGGGATATGGTCGGTACTCTGGCATGGATCCTTCTCTATGGCTTTGTACTTTGTTTAGGCTGTGACACTTTGACCTTCAACACAACCATCTTATAGCTTAAACAGGTATTTGTAGCCTTGTTGTATGGTACTTCTTCTTTCCCTCAACTATTTCCCATCAGTTTTACTTTCCTTTAAATAGGATTGCTTTTTTCTTTCTTCTGGCAAACCAAAAAATTATAATTACAGAATAATTGCTAACCCTAACCTTAGTATTATTTAGCCTTCTTCTGGATATGGAGATAAATTTCAAATTCCCAACAAGAGACAGGAATAGGTTTATCTATAAGAAGTATATCTCTAACTGTACTTTGGGCTGATAAAATATCTAAACTACCCAAGGTACCACTATCCATCCTTCCAGTCACTCAGGCTCTAAATCTTGGTGTCATTCTCTTCGCCTCAAATATCCAATCTGTTGTTAACTCTTGTTTCTGCCTACATAACTTCATGATTGATTGTGGCTCCCACCATGGGGGTCCCTTATCACCTCACACTTAGTCTCAAGAATTAACCTTCTGGTTGGTTTTCCTGCCTATGCCAACCCATCATTCACTCTGAGACTAAATTGTAGGTTTCATTCTATCCCCTCACTTCTCAGGAAATTCCAGTGGCTCCCTATGTCCTCCAGACATTTCAGATCAGCAAATCATCTTAGAATTAAAGCCATCTCTCAGATCAAATACATAGACTTTGAAATAGGAAGAGATAATACTGTTCCTGACACTTTGAGAAAGCTGATAAAAGAATGACCCCAAAGAACCTAGTTGTTTTGAGGCCCTGGATACCACCTTAGAGTCAGGGGGTAAAGTAGCCAGGTCCACTGAAGAGCAAGAAAGGACTCACAAGACAGAGAATTTCAGTAGGATGGATAATGCTGATGAATTCCTGGTTACTACAGAGCAGCTTGAAGTTCAGGGGAAGGACCTCTGCAGCCACACAGTGAGGGAAGTATTTTCCTCCTTCGGAGAAACAGGATTTAGGTGAGGAATAAGGGCTAGAGCTCTTGCTTCTAGCTCCTGCTTCTTCCCAATTCCTCCTACCTCCCCCCCAAATAAGTTGTCTCAGCCTAGCCAAATTGTGTTCTTATTGTAGGATGTTTTCCATGTTTTATAAGGTAATCAATTCTGTGCCTTTATATTTTGTTTTGTTTTAGTTTCCCTTATCTAATAAAGTCTCCCTTGAAAAAATCCTGATTTTTTAAAATTGTAGCTAAATCAGGGCAAAAAGAGGATTTGTCTATATCTTGACCAAGAAAGTCAGGAGGACCAAAATGTCCCAAGAGGATCAACTTTATGTCACTCTCATTTTGATTGAGGCATTCTTATTTCTCACCCTCTCTCCTTCCCTCATCTTTCCCTCCTGTCTCAAACACACACAAATAAACATACACGGAATATGTATTTAATGGGAATTAAATCTATTTATTTAGCAGTTTTATTTACAAAATAGAGGGAAAGAGTAAAGTAGAGAAATGTGAGTAAGCAGACTAGCTTATCACCCTAAATGTTTCTCTGCTGCCTGGCTCAACTCAAGCTAATTAGTCCTCCACCAGAGGGACCTCAGTCGGAAGGCCATTTAGCCAGAGGACCTGGTAGTGAATAACCATGTGGCCTCCCAAGACAGGAAAACCTCTCTGGAAACTAATTTCCCCAGAAGCCAGGAAAGGGGTCAGCCTTTTCACTCACCCAAGTTGTAGTCCAAAGGGAAGATCCAAGAACAATCTTACCAAATGCTAGAGTCCCAAGGTCCATGCTGAAGAAGATGATCCTCCACCGACCTCCACAGCCTCAAAAGATCTCGAAGACTTCCTTCACAGGAAGTTGCAGCTACTTTTAAAGACCCTTCTTTGTGTCAATTCCTGTCCCTTCTTCCACTTTACAGGAGCCACTTATCTTTAAATTTGCTTAGGACTGCCCAGGGGGCATCGAGTCATTTCTGAGTTGTCATCCACTTTAGCAAGTAGGTTGTGGACCTCCACCCACTTAGGAGTTAAGTAAGGGTGTCTTTGCTTTTAGTTGATTAAATTTAAAAGTAAGCAGGGGAGAGTTAATCCCATCTTCACAATAGGAAAGAGTCAGGTTATGAAGAGCTTTAAATGCCAAGCAGATAAATTTGTGTTTAATTGTAAGGATAATGGGAAACTACTCAAGTTTGTTGGGTGAGATGAGGGGTGGTATAGACCTGTACTTGAGGAAAATCACTTTGGCAACTCTGTGGAGGATGGAATAGAGTGGGGAGCGATGAATTAGGGAAGCCAATTAATAGATTATTACAGTATTCATGATGGAGGCTTTAAGTAATGTGATATAACCATATGTAGAGAGATTGGTTCATATAGGAGAGATATTGTTAAGATAGAAATGAAAAAATTTGTAACTAATTAGATATGTGAGATGAGTGAAAGTGAAGGGTTGATACATTCCTTGTTTAAATTTTCCATAAACAAGTCATGATGCTAGAGCAGAGGTCAGGAGAAAGAAACTAGGGCTAACTTATAGATCTGGAAATCATAGATGATTAGAGTCCTCCTTGTTTCCATGGATATTTAAGTAGGCACATTCCTCTAGAGTAAAAGTGGCCAGAGCTAGCCTGAAAGGCATAGCCCACTCCCCTGATTTATTGCATTGTATAAATATTTCCCAAGATGAATAGGATTTGAGCGCTGGTGCTTTCCTTGCCTGTCTTCATGCTCTGCTAAGTTTGTTGAGCAGTGGCCCATGATTATTAAAATCCTTATCACTCTAGAAATTGGTCACTGGCAGAGTTGTTCTGTGTGGTCATGGAAGCCCTCCAAACTCATCAAGAGAATCAAAAATAGTATTGTTTTTCCTGATTTTTTTAAAAAAGAGACTTTCATTAACTCTCACATTTGGTTCCGATGATTAAGCTATTAGAAATAGAATTCACAAAAGGGGGAAAAAGTGAACAGTGAGTTAAGGAATGACATAAAATACCCAATGTTAGGATGCTTGGGACATTATATGCATTCCTGCTAGAGTTGGCCCACTTGAAAAAGCAAATATTTAATTTTTTATCACCCTAAGACCCATTTTCTAACTTAAGTTTTATGCATGCCTTAAACAATTTATTATGTTAGATTACTCTAGCACTTTCATTGAGTTGTACCAAGAGAACAGATTTGTTATTCCAATAAAATTCTAAAACTTTTTCAACCTTTGGAAAAGAAAAGTAGCTTCAAGTTCCCTGGGGTAGCTATTTTTGACTTTTTTTTTAATGGCTTTGAAATAAAAGCTTTTAGTTAGTTAGATATATCTAAACTGAAAGCTTTCCCTTATAGGTTTCATTAAGTAATCCTGTGTGCTCTGTCTTGATATCTCAAGAGAAACTGGCATATAGGTAACAACACAGCTTTAAAAGAATTAAAAAATGCATCCATTCTAATATACATGGTTCTTACATACACAGCATTGACTTTTTGAGTATGGCATTATTTTCAGTCCACTAATATAATTTTGTTGTATGCCATTGTTTCCAGAAAATTACCTAGTTTATTTATTTCATTAAATATTTCCCAATTCCTTGTAAAATTATAAAAACATTTTGATTTCCAAATTACCTCCCATTTGCCCTTCCCTCCTCCTTGAAAAGGTGAGCAATTTGATATCAATTCTACATGTGATTGTCATACAATATACATTTCATATTAGCAATGTTACAAAAGAAAATAGACACAAAAAATAAAAGAGAAATTTTAAAAGTCTGTTTCAGTCTGCATTCAGAATTCATCAGTTCTCTCTAGAGGGTGGATATCATTTTTCATAATGGTTCCTTTGGAAATGTATTGTATCATTGTCTTAATTAGAGTAACTATGCCTTTCACAGTTGATCATCCTTTTAATATTGCTGTTGTACAATGTTCTGTGTACAATATTCTCCTGGTTCTGCTCACTTCATTTTGTATGACTTCCTATGTCTTCCCAGGTTTTTTTAAACTTGCTTGTCATTTCTTTCTTTTAAAAAAAGCATTTCTTTATTCTTGTTTTATTTTAAAATATTTTTCCATGTTTATATGATTCATTTTCTTTCCCTCCACTTCCAACCTCCCCCCCCCCCCCCAGAGCCAACATTGCTTGTCATTTCTTATAGCACAATAGTGATCTTTCACAGTCAGATACCACAACTATACAGTCATTCCAGTTGGTTGTCATCCCCTCAATTTCCAATTCTTTGCCACCACAAAAAGAGCTGATATGTGGGGGCAGCTGGGTGGCTCAGTGGATTGAGAACCCGGCCTAGAGATGGGAGGCCCTAAGGTCAAATCTGACCTCAGACACTTCCTAGCTTTGTGACCCTGGGCAAGTCACTTAACCCCCATTGCCTAGCTCTTAGTGCTCTTCTGCCTTGGAACCAATACACAATACTGATTCTGAGGCCGAAGGTATGGGTTTAAAAAAAAAAAAGTATAAATACTTTTGTCCATTGCTCTCCCCTGTTTTCCAATCTGGTTCTTAACCAGGAAGAGTTCCTAGTCCTTTGGGATTGAAGTCGATACTGTTCCTCAGGGCCCTTGTGCCCTTCGGATCGAAATCAGTACTCCTCAGAGCTTCTGCTCTCTCTTAATCACAAGTGCTTCTTACCTCCTTTGAACTGTGACCCAGAAGTGGCTAGAGCCATTGGAGATGCCAGCAGTCGGGTCCCTTGTACCGTGCTAGCACAGGGGTACCCTGTAGTCTCTTTCTGACTAGTTCTGGCTCACAAGCTCTTGAAGCTACTGTTCTTTCTGTTGCTTCCACCTAGTTGTGTGCCCCGATGTTTGATCCTTGTGGGCGCCAGGCCAGCCTCCTTCCCAGGGTTACAAATCTCTTTCCAACCCCCTGAGTTGTCTTGGACTAGAACAATATCTCACTCTGACCTTTTGTTGGCTCTGCCACTCCAGAATTAGACTTGAGACCTCATTTTAAAGTTTTCTGGAGGGAAATATTGGGAGAACTCAGCGAAGTGTTTTCTCTGCCATCTTGTCTTCTCCCCCCCCCCCCCCCCCAAGAAATCCACATGCAAGTTTCAGTCAATGAACATTAAGTGTCTACTCTATGCCAAGCACTGTGCCAACTGCTGTGGGTATAAAGGCAAAAGTGAAATAGTCTCTTCCCTTGGGGAGCTTATGTTCTAATTGGGGAGATGTGTCTATAGTAGTATATTAGAATTTTGATTTGAGGACACATTTACTGAGAACTCTTTCCCTAGCTTCCTGTTAACCTAATAATAATAACAGTTAATAGCTAAAACATTTATAAAGCACTTACTATGTGCCAGGCACTGTTAAACACTTTATAATGATCATTTCAGTTGATCCTCGCAAGTACCATGGGAGTTAGGTGTTATTATTATCCCCATTTTCCAGAGAAAGAAACAAAGGCAAACAGAAGTTAAGGTACTTGTCCCAGGTCTAATAGTAAAGTGTGTGAGGCCATACCTGAACTCATGTCTTATTGGCTCCAGGCCCAGCATTCTGAAAGTATCAAATAACTATTCTTCACTATGAAAATAAAAAGGGAAGAGAATAGATTGAGTGGTTTTCTAAAATATTGATTTATCAAACTTTTGGGGCTCAAAATCACTTTATACTTTAAAAATTGTTAAGGACACCAAAGAACTTTTGTTTATGTGGGTTACGTCTATCAATATTTGCCATTTTAGAAATTAAAATACCTTTGTGCTATTATGAAATCCTTGCTTAACCCCCTCTAAGGATCTTGGGGACCCCAGGAGTTCCTGGACCAACTTTGAGATTCACTGATCTAATGGATAAGCCAACCATTATTTATTATTTGATTATCCTTTTTTAAATCCCTTATACAAACAGTGTTCCCTAGACTTTGATTCTACTGTTGATTTCATGTATTATAAATTACTTCCTCCTTCTTTACACATTTTCATCACTTTGTCATCCAATAACCAATACTCATGTGTGAGTCTATCTTGCTGTTACATATTTCAGTTTAATTCAGCTTTCATAACTTTTTCTAGCCTCCAAAACCTTCTGAGCATATGTACACATTTCATATCAATTTCATAACCAACAATACACATTCCATCCATTTTCAACAGTGATTAGTGCAGATATTCTGAGATTCCCTGACTTTGGTATTCTTGCTGATATCATGTGCATATGGATAATTAGGACTGTGGAGCATTCTTTACAGAATGTGAAGCATTCCCATTATTATTGAAATAGGACTGCTCTAGGTAGGGTTAGGAGTTTAGAGGGGAATATTCCCAGCATTCTTGAGTTCCAAATAAAAGATTCACAGACTTTTCAAACACAAGCTAATGTTAGTTCCATACTGCCCATTTCCCCATTTTTACTTTCACCAAAAAGAGAAATTATCTTTTTCTCTACTGCAGAGATCTGATAAATCTAAAGTTTAACCAAAAAAATGCCAGAAAAAAAGAGCCTTATTTGAATTTTTCTAATAATCACAGTATAGATGAGTATAGGCAAAGTTTCCAGATAAATTGTGAGAAACTGGACTGTTCAAAATTTTTTTCTAAAGTATTTCCTTGATACCCTTTCATTTTCAAAATAAAACTTTTATTTTTTAACCATTTCTCCTTATTTTCTAGGAAGATCAAAGTCCTAGTGCTGAAAGTGAGGAAAAAGCCACTCCTACAGTAACCAGTAACCTCACTGTACAGGAATATTTTGCCAAACGAATGTTGGAACTAAAGAACAAGTCAGCAACTATACACACAGATTCTAATCAAACCAAGCCTTTTGAAGAGAAAAGAACTAAACAGAAAAAAGAAAAGAAGAAAAGGCAAGAAGATGGGGCCTGGGACAAACCCAAGGCCAAGCGTTCCAAAAAGGAGAGTCTGGAGGAGGAGGAGGGATGGCACCCTGACCATAAGTCAAAGAAAATGACCCTTGCCGAGAACCAGGCTGGTGACCCTGGCTATGAGCACTGTCTCAAGGCTTCTCCACACAAGAGACTAGCTTGTGATGAGCAGGAGCCTAGTACAGGAACCTCTGCCACAGAACCAAAAAAGAAGAAAAAGAAAAAGAAAGAGGAAATGGACATGGCTTCTGCCCAAGATCAAACATTAGAGAGGAGGAAAAAGAAAAAGAAGAAGAAAAGCCTTGAATAAATAGATTCCCTCACTTGGACTTTTATATCATTTTAATGTCATAATATTCAGTGCAGCTCTATGCAAAAAAAAAAATACACAAATAAATAAATAAAGAAGCCTTGGCCTAAAGTCAGAGCAGAGTTTACCCAGGATGATTTGTTCACATCTTTTAACATGCCCATGGATTGCCAGGTCTCGCCCTCTCATCACATTTTTCCCAACTAAAAAAATTCCCAGAAGAACTTGAAAAACAATCCAAATCTTGTCCCTCTGAAGCAAGATTATTTTAAAGACCCTGGATCTGACATTGCTTGTATTATCTGGAAGGTGGGGGCAGCAGGGAAGAAACATACATGAGGTATATATGCCTGTGCATATGCATACACACAGATCTGAATTTTCCACTACTTCCTTTGGCAATAATAAATTATGCTTCCTTTTGAAAGATTTGCTCTAATTAAAGGATTATGAGTCGATGCCAGAGAATATAACCAAATAGTTCCTATTGTTCTCTAGCCAACCGATACATTTGTGCCAAGTAAGAATTATATGATATTTTTTTTGCCCTTATTGGCTTTCTGTATGGACATTTCTGTTGTTTCTCTCCCACTGATCAGTGACTCTCGGGCATTCCAAAGATTCTAGATGACTTCACATTTGTTTTCATTGAACTTAGTGTAGTTTGGGGCTAATAAGTGTTACAAGAGATTTTTGGGTACCTACATTGAATTTTGCCCTTTTAGAGCTATTTGCATGTATTTGGTTATACCTGATGCCAGATTAGCAATAGCCCTGGAATAATATTGCCAGGACAGCCCTGCCTCAATTACAATGATCAGATATGCAAAACTCAGACCAAACTAAAATAAAAACGGAAAGCCAAAAATCTTCAAATTATTAATTTCATATTAAAACTGAATTTATTCTTTGGAATAGTCACTGCTAAGGGGAAGTTACCAAATTAAACATTTAAACATTTTCTCCATTTCAGCCTTGCTTAATCCTAATGATATTGCTTCATTGGATTTTACAGCCTGTCACACCCTATGGTATGTTTTGCTTTATGTTGGTTAATCTCTCCCCACTATTGATTTACACAAATGACCAAGAAGTCACCTTTGCACATTTACAGTACCCAAACATAGGCCCGGTGCTGAGGCCCTCTCTCCTGTATTTTATTTATCCTCTTCCTTTTTTCTCTCCCTCTTTTCTCCTCCCTTCTGTTTCATCCATTTATCTCCCCACCCCCCCTCATCTCACCACCTCCCAGCTCCCTCCTCCCCCTCCCCAGTGAATCCCAACTTCCAGTATCCCTGGTGCTGAGACTGAGGGTGTGTGACACAGGGTGGCGCAGGCAGATCGCCACTTTCTTCATTTGATTTATGGATTGATGCTGGCTAATAAGAACCATAACTCACAAATGGGTGACCTTTTGCCCTTTACTTTAACTCTTGGGGTTCATCTTAGAAGAAACATTGTTCCAAGAATCTTAAATCTGAGAAAGTACGTAAGAAATACCAAAATCTTTCAGAATACATGAACCATAGATAGGGTCATAGACTTAGAGCTGGAAAGGACCTCAAATCATCTAATCCAACTCCTCCCACCTCCATTTTTTTTAATGGATGTAGAAACTGAGGATCAGAAAGATTATTTACCCAAGGTTGCACATGTAGTGAACATCAGAGAAAATTTGAACCCGGGTTTTCTGACTCTAGAACCAGTTCCATACAAAGACTACTACATACATATAATTCTTATGAACTTGGAAATCAAAAAAGACTAAGTCTCCTAAATTAAGTGTAAACCATTGTCTGATCTCCCCAAAAAAAATCAGCTTAAGTCACTTTTCATTAGATACAACATATTTGACCAATTTATCTCTACTTGTTCTGTCTTGTATATAAAACTAGTGTATGAGGAGAGAATATGAATATTTAAAATCAGAAAGAAGGCTCATTTTTCTTTTATATTTTTCATTTTATTAGGCATAATCAGTTGCAATGTAGCAACAGGAAAATCAACAGGATAGAAGTTCTAGTTTGTGTCCTAGATGCAGATAAAGTATATTTTTGGATATGGTTTTTTGGTCATTGGGACCGGGTCTTAAAGTGAAAAGTTTTTATTTGAGAAGGTGAGAGGAATCATTTTTCAATAAGTTGGAATTATTGTAGAGATAGTAGTTGTATCAGAAGATTGATTGGGTAGTTTGGAAAAAGAGAACTTAAGTGAATGCCATTTTTAAAAAAAGAGAGAAAGAAAAGTGACTAAAGTTTATGACTATTGGATAGCAGTACAGGATCTTGAAAGAAGTCTGTATATCCCCTCACCTTTCTGAGAGAACAGTTCTTTTTTTAACTTATTTTTCCCCATGGTTACATGATTCATGTTGTCTCTCTCTCTCTCTCTCTCCCCTCTTTTCTCCCCTCTCCTGGAGTTGACAAGCAATTACATGTATTATCACTCAAAACCTATTTCCATATTGTTCATTTTTGTAATAGAGTAATCTTTTAAAACCAAAACTCCAAATCTTATACCCATATAAACAAATAAATAAATCATATGTTTTCTTCTGCATTTCTATTCCAACAGTTCTTTCTCTAGCTATGGATAGCATTCTTTCTCATAACGCCTGAAAGAATAGTTCTAAAGATCTAGTTTGCTCCCAAAAGACAATTATCTAGTTTTTCTTTCATAGATTATCTTAGTATATGCTTCTGCCATCCCAGATGGTTCATTTACATTTAAATATCTTCATGACCAAATTCTATATGGGCTTTTCCCCTTTTATGAATTCATAGTTGATCAGAAAGAATAGAAATGGGGCAGCTAGATGGTCCAATAGATAAAAAGCCAGGCCTGGAGGCAGGAAGTCCTAGGTTCAAATGTCTCAGATGCTTCCTAAGCTGTGTGACCCTGGGCAAATCACTTAACCCTACTTGCCTAGCCCTTGCCACTCTTCTTGCTTCTAAGACAGAAGGCAAAGGTTTAGAAAGAATGGGAAAAAAGTATAATACTATGGTAGATTCTATTGTCATTTATTAAAAAAATAGAAATCTAAAGCCTATTGGAGAGTTTTTACATTCCAGATTCTTACTTTCCATATGTATACTTAAGATCCATTTTAGTTATAAAGAAGCTTATGCTTAGTGAGTATTTAGTGTTTTAATTTTCTTTAGAAAACGATCAAATTTTCATTCATCCCTAAAAAACCTACCCTCTAATCTTATTTTTTTCAAGATCTATGGGGTACTTAAAACAATCAAGAAAATGCTTAGACCTGTTCATTAATAAAGTTTATACTTTACTCCCAAGGGAGGTATGATTTTTTTTTATTCATATTAAGTGAAAATTTATGAATTCTGAAATTTGGGGTCCATTTTTTCAATCTTTTTCACCAACTGATGTAGAAACTGGTTAAGTCCCAGGATCTCAAAGAGGCCCTTTGTTTCTAAGCCTGTAAAGTGACCTATTTCTGTATTTCCATCCACATAACCCACATGTGTGGAGGAGGGTACCAGGAGAAGGATTCCGTCTGATTTCTTTAAGAGCAGGGCCAGTGTGAGTACTTCCTTTTGCACTAGCCATGGACCACATTGTGGCTTCTCAACTTCACCTGTTCTTAGACTCCAATAAGAACAAGCTGAAACCTGTGTTTAAAAAAAAAAAAATCTGAAAAATGTTTCAGTGCAATCTACTTCGATGATCTCAGCTTCTGCATCACCAAGCATCTGTTTGTTGTATTTCTATTTGAGTAAGAGCTTCCCCATCACCACCCTCCTGTTTGTCTTGAGGGCTTCTGCAGCCACTGCATTTTGGAGCCTGTTGTGCTGGCCCAGCAGTCCTTGGGAGTTCAGATTTAGTACTCTGATAGTATACATTTATAATGCCAGATTAATGACTAGCTAATTAGAATCACATCCTAATAAATAAGATAATAAAACAAATTGGCAAAAGGTTTTAAAGTCAAAGTGCTCTTGAAAATAAACTAAAATGGCATCAAAAATTCAGGAAGAGAGGGACCTTTGGTGTGCAAAATGAGGTAATACATTTTAGAGAATATTTGCATTCCCAACCCACTAAGAATAAGAGCAACACAGTTTTTAATATAGGCATGTATAATGAAATCTTGCACATAAGCCTCTGTCCTGTCAAAATCCATACGGGGGTGTGATGCTGTATTGCAATTCTTGTCTGTAAATCAAATCATTAATTTACCGTGGTTGTTCACTATTTAAAGGAACCCTGCAGTGAACCCTTTTTTTTAAAGGGAAGAATTATTTCTTAACAAGTACATATTTTGTTTATTTGGCTTTCTTAAAGTCTATTGCTAATTTGTTCAGGGGATGGCCCTTGATAGAATTCATCTTTTGGCCTTTCACTAGCCCAGATCTTTTTACTCATTCAGGCAACAAGCCATTTATTAAGCGCCTGTTAAGTAGTGAGCATTATGCTTAGTACTAGAGAAGGAATGAGAGACATGACGTTATCAATTCTTAAATTTTTGGCCTTGGGAACCCTTTTACATTCTTAAAAACATCCTCTCCCCTTCAAAAGGACTTGTTATGTGGCTTATACCTACCAATAATTTATTTCACTAGGAATTAAAATGCCATAGTATGACTATGAAAATAGTTTTTTTTATTTCAAGAGCCCCTTGAAAGGATCTTGGAGACCCTTAGGGGTGTTTAGACCACACTTTGGGAACCACCGATCTAATAGGAAATGATTCAGGATAGCAAGAGGGGTATCCATGAAGTGCTCTATGTCTGTGGAGGGAAATTACCGACTGGAGGAGTCCCCAAGGAGGAAGGAATTTAAGGTGGACTTTAAAGGATATATAGGACCCTAGTAGGCTGGGCAGGACAGAGCTCATTCTAGGAACAGGGAGGATATTGTATCCCATGTGATTCTAAACCTAAGCTGAGCTCATTTTAAAACATTCACACATGCACACAAGATTCAATCTAGGATCCAAGAGGCATATCCTAAAATGGTCCTAAAACTTTAATCCTACCGTGGACCACGCATCATCCTTGGAATCATGTAGCTCAGCAAGAGAGGCGGCATGCTATAATGAAAAGGAAAATTGCTTTGGAGGCCCAGGACCAGGGTTTTCATCCCTTTTCTGATATTTAAATAAGGTTTGGCCTTGGGAAGACACTTGAAATCAAGCCTTAATTTCCTCACCTGTAAAAACAAAGGGGTTGTATCACTAAGGTTCCTTCCAGCTTTTGATCCTGTGACCCAAGATTGATAACCTAGAAGCCAGTCTATCCAGCAGTTATTTTAACCCTCAATTCATCATTCCTTTGTCCCTTAGGTGAATGGCAAAATGTGAATCTTTTACCGTTCCTGTCCTGACTTCTTCCTATTGCTTTCTCATAAGATCTGACCAACTGATAGGAAAACAAAAAAACAAAAAACCTCTGTGTTTCTCAGAGGGACAGTTATATTTCCATTCTCACCGACAGTAGGAGAAATCGTTAAATTGACTAACTTTAGTTTTTGAAACTTTGGGAAAATAAGGCAGGTACCACAAAGCTATATAATGCAGGAGTATTATTTTTTCCTCTCTCAACTGCTGTGAATTAAACAATCTGTCCAAGTAAAAGTCTTCTTTCCAGACCTCTCTAAATGATACCAATAAAAAATAGGTAAGTCAAAAGCTGAGATCCTGAATGATAAGTCTGAAAGTACCAGTAAATTCCAAGCACTTTCTTATCTCCCCAGTACTCCTCCTGATTTTCTGGAATTCCTATTAGATCCCATTGCTGTCCTCTCTCTGATTCAGTGCCTTTTATGATGCATTAGGACCCCCATTGCCCCCTATGCCTCTGCCCTCCTATCTCCCTGTCCACACCCCAAAACACAAACACAGACCTTGGAAATTTGAAACTTTGGGGAAATAAAGAGGATCCCCTCAGCTAAAAATTGTGAAGCCTTGTCATAGAGCCTAGATGAGGAAGGGAGCTCTAAGGATCATCTGCCCCGTCTGTGCCACTAGCCAGGGCAAAATGCACCCGAGAGTTCTAAGGCGGTGTCACCCGTGTACCTTGGCCTTCTTTCACATTCACCTTCCATGAGATTGAAGGATGACAGCCAAGGTGTGGTCGGGTCATGGGGAAGACACCTGGGTCCCAGGAAGGTTTTAAGCTCCACACTGGAGGTGGTAACCTGTGAAGAGGCCCCGCAGCCAGCGGGGTGAGGTGTGGTCATGTTGACTCACCTGCTCAGGTGATGGACTGCGAGATCCTGCCCCAGCTGCAGCCACCCTCCTGCGGGACTCCCAGGCAGGACCAAGTAGGACAAGTTACTGCAATTTAACCTGGAGGAATTACAACATGCCGGTGTGGTGGAGGGAGGTCACCGCCAGTCTGAGACTGGCCAACTTGTTCAGCTTAGCTGCAGCCTTGAAGGTGGCCTGGGATCCTCTTTCCTCACCAAATCTGAATCTCCTGCTAAAGTCTGATTTTCTCCTGTTTCAGCCTTTTGAAGATGAATCTCTGGATCTAAGGTGTGCCTTTACACGAGCCAATGTGTGACTCATCAGTAAACGAAAAGGCATACCAGGTGGGGATAGTAGCCTTCTAGGTAGTTTGGACATGCAGAATGAAAACCTTTCCAGTTTTAGAAGGGGGCTACCCTGGCCCCTCCACCCCCGAGATTTTGGAAGTAGAACAATGATGGGTTTGTGTCCAGCAGCCCCGAGGGGTGGTTATAAGTGGAGAATTCTACACAAACTGACAACCGGAGTTGCTGTATATGAAAATTGTGACATTTTAGTTCAAGGAGGTAGTTACAACATAGCTGTGAGATCCTTCCCTTCTTGTTTATGGCAGATCTTTGGGAGGAAACAAAACCAAACAAAACCCAGACGTACAAGAAAGAACACTGGATTTTAAAATAGACGAGGAGCCAACAAGATGAATGGTATTTATAGAATACCATTTTTTTTTATGTTTTATGATTAGGAAAGGTTTTTACATATTATCTAATCCTCACAAGAACTCTGTGAGGTAGGTGCTGTTACCCCCATTTTACAAGCAAGGAAACAGACTGAGAGGTGTTAAATAGCTTGTCTTGGGTCACAGAACTTAAGTTTTTGTGGCAGAATTTGAATTCAGATCTTTCTGACAAAGAGCAATGTTATATTCATTGACCTTTATAAGTCCAGAAGAGATACTAAAAATTAGAGGAGAAATAGGCAAACTGAAAACTTAAAAATAAAACAACTACCCAAAACCCCCTAAAAGCTATTTCTTTAAAGACAGCTAATTCTAATAAACCTTCAGCTAAACTAATCTAAGAAAAAGACAGAAAATAAAATCAACACAGTAGCAATTAAATGAGGTGAAATCATAATGAAACCAGCAGAAATAAGAATGGTCAGAACCCTACTATGCATAGTTGTATATACTAACAAAATTGAGGACACAAAAGAAATAGAGAAATACTTTCAAAAATATAAAATACCCAAACTAGCAGGAGACCAAATCAATATCTTAATTTGAACACAGAAAAAGGAGATAGAAAACTAACTGTAAAGGAAGTATCAAAGTGCAGGATAGGAAGGAACTAAGGGGGAAACTCTCAGTTGAATGGATTCATAGGAGAATTCTACCAAACCTTTAAAGGACAATTAGTATCAATACACAAGTATCCTCAAATTGAGTAAGCCCTCTATCGAACCCCTTTTATGAAATAAATATGGCCAATAGTCAATAAACCTAAGTACCTACTATGTGTGCCAGGCACTGCTCTAAGAGCTGGAGATACAAATGGGAAAAAGAAAGCTCCTTTGAGGAGCTTACAATCTAATAGGGAAAGACAGGACACAAAAGAAAGCTGAGAGTAGAGCATGATGGAGAAGTCAAAGAAATACAGAGTGTACTTAGTTGCAAAATGAGAAGATAAAATACATAAACTTAAGGAAGGACAAAGTACAGGAGAACTTTACCACTAGCATTAGTGAATACCAGTTAGAAATTTTAAATACAATTCTGTCACATTATTAATTTATTCGTTTTTGCCAAGTTGAATTCTTTTACACAAAGGATACAAGGATGGCTCTACATCAGGAAAATAATAATCATATTAAATGGAAAGCCATGTTATCTCAAGAGATGCAGAAAAAGCCTTTGACAAAGTACAGCACTCATTCTTAAAAAATAAAAAAGGGGCTTCTAGATGGCTTAAAGGATAGAGTACCAGAATGACAGATGGGAGGTCCTGGGTTCAAAGCTGGCCTCAGACACTTCCTAGCTATGTGACCCTGTTTGAAAAGATGCATTGGTGCATTGTTGGTGGAGCTGTGAATCAACACAGCCATTTTGAAAACAACTTGGAATTATGCAAATAAGGTGACTAAAATATCCATATTCTTTGACCCAGGGATTCCATTCTAAGTTTATATCTCTAAGAGGTCATTGATAAGAAGATAGTCCCCATCTACATCAAAATATTTATGAATACTTTTTGTGGTAATAAAGAATTGGGATCAAAGCAGATAGATACCCATTGATTGGAGAAAAATTAAACAAATTGTGGTACACAAATATAGTAGAATGTTCCTGTGCTGTAACAAATGACAAATATGGCAAATACAGAGAAGCCTGGAATTTCACAGTCTGATGCTGATTGAACGGAGGCAAAGAAAACAATATACAGAATGACTACAGCCAGTCTTATAAATGGACAGCTAGAAAGTGTCTGAGTCCCAGTTTTACTGGTATTTCTCCCCTCTTCTTCCATTTATTTTTCTTTTTAAAATAGCATGTTAGGGGCAGCTAGGTAGCACAGTGAATAGAGCACAAAGTCTGGAGACAGGAGGTCCTGGGTTCAAACCTGGCTTCAGACACCACTCTTCTGTTTTGGAACCCATATACAATATTGACTCTAAGATGGAAGGTGAGGGCTTTTAAAAAATGAAATAAAATAAAATAAAGTAAAATAGCATGTTATATGAATGTCTTATGAATATGTAGCCATTCCCAACAAATAAAGATAGGAACAGATAGTTTTTGAAAAACATTAACTGTCTATAACTTGAGAAAATGTTCAATATTGTAAATAATTTTAAAAATGTTTGTCTCAGTTTCCTCCTCTGTCAAATGAGCTGGAGAATATAGTGAACCACTCTAGTGCCTTTGCCAAGTAAATCTCAAATGTGTTCATGAAGAAACTGAGGCAAACAAATTAAGTGACTTGCCCAAGGTCATACAACTAGTAAGTGTACTTGAACTCGGCTCTTCCTGATTCCAGGCCCAGTACTCTATCCATTCAAAAACCCTCCAGTCTAGGCACAATTGAAATACTAGGTAGACAGTGAACCTGCCTGAGAGGTAGATGTCCTGAGAATTTAAAGGAGGGACAATTTCTTTGAGAAAGGTCTAATATCCAAGATGGCAATGGAATTGATACAACTGTATAAGACCAGTAGATAAATGGTTAAAAGACATAAGTAGTTTTCAAAAGAAATATAATAAGCAACCAGAAATTCAAATTAAAACAATAACTTCATCTCACACCTTGCAAATTGCAAAGATGACAAAAAGCTGAAACAATGAATGTTGAGAAGTCCATGAGAAGACACGTATATTCAATGGTGGCTGGTAAATGTTTAATAACTAGTTCTCCAGAAAAAATTAATATATGGCATATTAATAGATCACACGTTTTTAAGTTTAATCTGCATTATTCGTGTTTTCTCCATCACTTTCTTGTATCTAGCCAATTAACAAAACAATAAATCAAGTCCTGATTTATAGCATTTGTGGATTCTCCAAGGTATAAATACTCACACTGAAATTTTAAGTCGGCTTTTTAGTTTCAGTATGAGCTCTCTCCAGCACACCAATGGCTATACAAATACACTCTTGCTTAGAGGTAAATAGATCCTTAAGAGCATCTTTAAAAACAGTTTGGAGCTCTTTTTAAAAAAGCGAATGAGGAGGCAGCTGGGTAGTTTAGTGGATTGAGAGACAAGCCTAGAGAGGGGAGGTCCTAGGTTCAAATCTGGCCTCAGACACTTCCCAGCTGTGTGACCCTGGGCAAATCACTTAACCTCCATTGCCTACCTTTACCACTCTTCTGCCTTGGAACCAATGCATAGTATTGACTCCAAGATAGCAGGTAAGGGTCTAAAAAAAATAAAATTAAAAATTAAAAAAGTGAATAAACTGTTCATGTGTAACTTCGGCTCTGGGATAATTCAAGAAGGTCAATGAAAGTGAAAGATTTTATATATATATATATATATATATATATTTATTTATTTATTTATTTATTTATTTATTTATTTACATTTTTTCTACCATGAAAAATGCTGGCATAAATGTTTTGGTATATATATATTATATACCAAATATATTATATTAAATATATTATATACCAAGTATATTATATATTAAGATATCACATCTATGTGGTATATAATATATATTTTGTATGTAATACATAATATATTTGTATATAATACATGGGGTACATTATATATATATATATGTATATATATATATACACACCAAAATATTTATGTCAGCACTTTTCATGGTAGAAAAAAACTGTAAATAGTAGGTTCCCATCAATTGGGAAGTGTCTTAACAAATTATATTATTACACTGTACAAAATATGAAGGATTAAGAGAAACTTGGGAATGCTTCTATGAATTGACACATGCTGAACCAAGAGAACAGTATTCATAATAATCAAAATAGTATAAAGGAAAACTACAGTAAAATTGTCAGAACTCAGATCAGTGCAGTAAAAAGAGCCAAAGATGAAACATCCCTCCCTCCCCTTGGCACAGAGGCAACAGACAAGTGGTGCGCAAGGAAACATGCACTTCTTAGTTATTAGGGGGTATTCTGTTGGAAGAAGAATTTATTTGAAAATGACTTTTTTTTTTAAAGAAGGCATCAATGAAACATTTTTAAAAGAATGTAAAGCATATAAAGAGGAATCTCTTAAGGCAGTGTGGTATACTGAGAGGGGTGCTGGACTTGAAGTTAGGAAGCCTAGATTTAAATCCTACTTCAAACATGAATGTGATGGTGGACTAATCACTTCATTCTCTCAAAGTCAGATTTCTCATCTGTAAAATTTGGATAATATTTCTTGTACTCCCCATTTCATTGGACTAGAATAGAAAAAAAAATATTTCATTATCCTTAAATATTCCTCTGGATGGATAAATTATGGAAGTTTATAAGAAAGAAATGGCATTTGAACTAGGTCTTGGAAGATCGACATGAATTTCCACGAAGATTGGGGGTGAGCTGTTAGAGATTGTCGGGGAGGGAAGGGTGGGCTAGTGGGGATGAAAAGCATTCCATGCCTACTAAATGACTTGAAGAAGCCTGGAAATGGAAAAGCATGGATGGGAATGGATTCCATTAGAACAGGAAATATTGAGTAAGGTGATTTGATGGGCAGTTCATTCACTTAATAACATAGCTCAAGAGCAGAACGAACCCACATGCTCTGACTTCCCATACAGTATTCTTGTTGCTTCCCTTCAATTTTGTTCAAACAACTTCAACCCTGCCTATTGCTCACTGAGCACTGTCCTAGGTGCTGAGGGAGTTTACCCAAGAATGCTTACAAAGGTTATGGTCTGATGGGGTGCTATGAAACATACGCAAATAACTTTAATCAAATAATAAATGAATAAGGGCACCTATTTGCTTAATAAATGGTAAAAGGTTAGGGTTAAGGGAGAGGTACAGTAGCATACGAGATTGAAGGCAGGATTATTACTGAGTAGGGCAGAGTTGGCACCATTTGAAAGTACAAACTGGAATAAGACTAATTAATAATTAATGTAAGCATATATTTATATTCATGCATACATATATGTGTATGTATGTATGTGTACTTATACTGCACAGAATACTAAGCTATATATGTAGCAGAACAAGATTTCAGCTATTCAATAAACATCTTTAAGTGTAATGCACTGAATAAGTACACTGGACTTGTTAATATAGTAATTAATACAGTAAGATTTTGAGGTAGGCTAGCAAATTTTATCAAGGATATTGGTAAGCTGGACAGTATCCAGAGAAAGACAACCATAATGGCAAAGGGCCTTGAGTCCATACTTATTAGGACTGATTGATAGAACTGGTTTAGCCTGAGGAAGAAGAGGCTTGGGGAGGTGAGGAAGGAAGGAACTGGGGAACATGATAAATGTCAAATACTTGAAAAGCTGTCACATGGAAGACGAATTAGACTTAATCTGTTTGGCTCCATAATGCTAGAAGACTGATGATGAAGAATATTACCCACTTCCTGAGAGGGAGGTGATGCACTAATATGCAGAATGCAACACACATTGTTTGACATAGCCAACATGGGAATTTGTTTGCTTGACTGCATATTTGTTTTAAGGGTTTTGCTTTTTATTCTCCAATGGTGGTTCACGGGTGAGACTGAGAGAAAGGAAAAAATGAATGCATGATAATTGAAAAACATAAACTTTAATTAAAGATGAAAAGATGGATTGGAGTGTGGAGAGACCCAAAGCAGGAAAACCAAGAAGAAAGCTATTGCAATAGTCAATACAAAGGCCTGAACTATGGTGATGGTTGCAGGAGAGGAGTAAAAGAGACATAAATGAGAGATGTTGTGAAGGGACAAGATTGGATATGTGAAGTGAATGAGAAATCAAGAACATTAAGTTTGTGAGCCTAGGTTACTGGGAGGATAATATTGGCTTCAATAGTAATGGAGAAATTTGGAAGAAGGAAGGGTTTGGGGGTAAATATGAGTTCCATTTTGGACATATCCAGATGCCTGTTTATGCCTAACATTTGAAAACGCCCACTAGGAGCTCAGAAAAGAAACTGAAAATATATGGGATTCATTTGCAGAACCTGAACTCAAGAGGGCTGAGGAGGTCATCAAGTGAGAAAGTAGGGAGGAACAAATAAATATTGAATTTCTCTTTTTTCTGTTGGGCATGGATTTTTAGTGACATATAAAGCTATAAATCAAATAGTATAGTTTAAATATTTGTGAACTGCTAATATACAAATATATACTACTAATATATTTTAGCTACTAAAATATATTCATTTATATTTTAATAACTAACATTTTTATTTATAAACATTTGTATATTTCAACAAATATATACATGAATATATACATCAATATATTTCATGAACATAAATATTTCTACAAATATAGTATATATTTATACATATATACTCTTTTTTTTTAAAATTTTAAACCCTTAACTTCTGTGTATTGACTTATAGGTGGAAGATTGGTAAGGGTAGGCAATGGGGGTCAAGTGACTTGCCCAGGGTCACACAGCTGGGAAGTGTCTGAGGCCGGATTTGAACCCAGGACCTCCTGTCTCTAGGCCTGGCTCTCAATCCACTGAGCTACCCAGCTGCCCCCTACATATATACTCTTATATTATACATATATATTTCCCTTGAACCAACAAGAAAGTGTTTGTTGCTCTGTTTCCCTCTTGAAATTAGTAGTAAAATTCAACAGCAAGGTGCAGTTAAAGATGTGGTTCAGGTTCAGGTTCAGGCACTATCACATCTACGTTTCAAATTTAGTTGCAATAATCTTGGCTATGGGGCATCAAGGTAGTACAGTGGATAGAGCACCAAGATTACATTCAGGAAGACTCATTTTCCAAATCAGGCCTCAGACACTTACTGGCTGTGTGATCTGAGTCAAGTCACCTAATCTTCTTTACCTCAGTTTCCTCATCTGTCCAATGAGCTGGAAAAGGAAATGGCAAACCACTCTGGTATCTTTGCCAAGAAAATCCCAGATGGGGTCACAAGGAGTTGGACATGACTAAAAACCACTAAACACACTTAATAAATGCTTGTTGACTATGGCTTCTCCTATTGCATAGACATATGTCAAACAAATGAGGAACTGAGTCAGAGATCCAATAACTTGCTCAAGATCACACAACCAGTAAGTGCTTGAGATCAGATTCCTTATATTTGTTAAGAGCACCACCATTCTCCCAATACCATCCCTCCTTATCTTTTTCTATTCCTATTCCAGAAACCCAGAAACATCAGAGTTCTTTTTCATTCTCCCCAATTAGTTGCTAGGGTTCTGTTGATATTTAACTCCTTCACCTTAGTTAGACCCTTATTATTGTTGTTGTTGGGTTGTTTTCAATCTTACCTGACTCTTTTGTGACCCCATTTGAGGTTTTCTTGGCAAAGATATATCATGTTACAGAAAAAATACTAGTAAATGAGGGAAACAAAATAAAAACCCTAGAATGTGTAGCTTTCACTGAAGTCCTATTTTGCTGCCTTTAATGGGCCTGCGTTCTCAAAAGATTGGTCAGTGGAATACAGGTTCTAGCAGGAACTACCAAGCTTCAGGAAAGGGGTCAATGATAAACAGTGTGCCAGTAATCCAAGTACAGAAAGGTAATGGGGGGTTGGAGAGGCTGACATCTGTCATCATAGGACCACAGAGAGCTGGTATATCATCTGTCCTATGGCTAAAAACATCTCTCATTTATTCCTCCTTAATCTTTGTAAACCAGAGTAATCTGCTGAGATAACCATCCCGATCTCCCAACTACCTTTTCCTATTTGCTTATCTTCATCCAACTCAGTTCCAGACCTCTTCAGTCCTTAGTTCCTTCTACCTTTGTTTTATCTCCCCCTTCATCCTAGACCTCTTCATGCTTTCCATGTTCTGGTGCTCACAGAAACCTGGTTTTCTCCAGAAGACAACAACACCTCACAGCTGGGGCCCCCACCTCACTTTCTCCATTCCTATTCCTTTTTAAAATGTTATCTTTATTTTATTCCAATAACAAATTTACACATAAGTTTTCCAAAGTTATATGATTCATGTTGTCTCCCTCCCCTTTTTCCTCCCCCTCCCAAAGTTGACAATCAATTCCACTGGATTATATATATGCTATCATTTAAAACATTTCCATATTATTCATTTTTGTAAGAGAATAAACTTATACAACTAAAACCCAAATCATGTCTTCATCTGCATTTTTATTCCAACGGATAGCATTCTTTTTTCATAAGTCCCTCAGAATTGTCCTGGATCATTGTATTGCTATTAGTAACAAAGTCTTTCACATTTGATCATTCCACAATATTTCAGTTACTGTGTAATGTTTTCTTGGTTCTGCTTTATTCACTCTGCATCAGTTAACGTAGATCTTTCCAGCTCTTTCTGAAATCATCCTGTTCATCATTCCTTACAGCACAATAGTATTCTATCACCATCATATACCACATTTTGTTCAGTCATTCCCCAATTGAGGGGCATTCCTTTAATTTCCAATTCTTTGCCACCACAAAAAACACAGCTAGAAGTATTATTGTACAAACTTGTCCTTTCCCATTATCCATTCCTATTCCAATGTCTTGATAAACACTGGAGAGAGTCATACAACATCCCAGTATAATGAAACTAGTACTGATTATTTCCAGTATAAATTCTTAACTGGACTCTCACTGCTTCACAGAAATTTCTTATGTCTATGATTTTACTTTCTATCATGTACATATAATTTGCTAGTGTTCTTTTGAACATCCTGCTCACCAACATCCTATATTCCATGACTTATATTTTCAATCTACCTCAGTCACTCACAGCAATGGTTAAATCCCACCCCCATGGTAAACACTTATCTTCTTTCTTAGAACCAATTTTAAGCCAGAAGAGCAGCAAACTGAACCAGCCATCTGGCTGTCCCAGCAGTGGTTATATCCTAGACCAGTGATAGCAAATCTATGGCACAGGTGCCAAAGACGGCATGCGGAGTGCTCTCTGTGGGCACACGGCCACCCTCTCTCCCCACTCCCCAGAGTTTGTTACTAGGAAGGCAGGGAGACTTGAACAGAGCTGCTCCCTTCTCCCTCTCCACTGTGCCCGATGACATTTTTTCATATCACCTGTCCCTCCACTGAGCAGCCCAGTGAGAGTGCTTTCTCCCTCTCCTGGGTGGGGTAAAGGGGGGCAGCATGTGGTGGAGGGGAGGGGCACAGCACTTGGTCTGGGGGGGTTCACTATCACTGTCCTAGACTATATGATAATTACCAGACATATAATTGTACCATTTCTATGATCCTGGACTCTGGAATTTCCTCTCAAATCATAATATGATCATAACTGTCCTAATTCTCCCTCTATTTCATTCCTCATAAGACTTTTTCTTTTTTATTATGAACTTGGAGAGCATAGTTTAGTGGGTAGAGAGCTGATCTTAGAGACAGATATGTCTGGGTTCAAGTCTTGCTTCTGACACATGTTGTCTGTGGGACTTTGAGCAAGTTACTTTATCTATCAGTGGTCATCTAAACAATTCTCTAAAACAATAAATTGCGGAGAAGATGATATGGTAGTTACTTACCTAGAAGTTCCAGATAACAGTGAAAACACAGGTCCATCCTGTGAACTTAACAAATATAAACATAAACATTTATTCAGTACAAAAAATAATGATATAAACATAAACATTTATTCAGTACAAAAAATAATGATTTCAGATGAAATCGCGATTTTCTCTATTATGTACATATATGTATGCAACTTAGTGGATAGAGCATCAGACTTGGAGTCAGGAGGAACTAGGTTTAAATTTGGTCTCAGACACTTCCTAGATAATGTGATCCTGGGCAAGTCACTTAACCCGAATTGCTTAGCCCTTGTTCTTCTTCTGTCTTAGAGTTTATACTAAAACAAAAGGTAAGGATTTAAAAAAAATTAATATAGCATCATTTTCTTGGACTCTTCTTTGACTTCATTATAACCTCGTGTCCATCTACTTTTGCCTTGGTCTTTTCTAACTTCCCTAGTCTTGACCATTTCAACTGTTTCCTGCCCTATATTCTTGAATTCCTTGCTCTTTTGTCCTGTAGCTACTGGTCTCTTGCCAAGTCAACAAGCATGTATTAAGTTCTTCCTCTGTGCCAGACACTGTATCAAACCTCAGAACAGGGTCATCCTCCCCTCCTCCACTGTCTCCATTCCTATTCCAGTCTCTCTATGAACACTGGAGAAAGTCATACAACTTCCTGGTGGATTGGAACCTGTGTTGATTATTTCCATTGTAAATTCATGTGATCTAACCTTAAGTGGGCAGAAATTTCTTAGGTCTACGATTTCATTTTCTTTTACATTTGTCTACAACCACTGTTTCATTCACATCTTCCTTTCTCTGACTCCATATTCAGCACTCCGCTGGGCACTATGAAGGAGAAGGAGGGGAAAATATGCATTTATTAAACAACTACTATGTGCCCAACACTGGGCTAAGTGCTTTACAAATATCTCATTTGATCTTCACAACTCTACAAGGTAGGTGCTATTTTTAATCTCATTTTACAGTTGAGGAAACTGAGGCAGAGTGCTTTGCCTTGGATCACACACAGCTAAGGAAGGTCCAAGGTTACATTTGAACTCAGATCTTCCTGAGCGGTTTACACTGCGCCACCTATCTGCCAGCATCCTCCAAAAGAGAGGAAGGAATGTTAAATGTAAAAGCTGCGAGCCCTCGTCGCCCTCCCCCAAAGGATCTCCAAAGAGCTCCCTACGTATTAGAAAAAGATGAGTTTCTTGCCCGAGTTCACACCTACATAAACCAGCACCTACCCCCAGCCCTTAGCTCTGAAAAACTGTTAACAGCCTCAGAGAGCTCTTTAGTTCCCGAGATGAGATAGAGTCCTTCCAGACCCGGTGATGAAAACAGATAGATTTAAGTGTGCCCGTCTTCCCCCGCCTCTTTTCCCCCCCACTACACCCCCCCACACACGAAAGGCTTTGGGGAACAGGGCGTGGTCTCAGAAGAGTGTAGGGCAGACAATATGCCCACCTGTCCCCAGTCTGAGTATCGGATGCTGCCTAGCGAATAGAAACGTGCTCGGCCGGGGCAAGGAGCTTGCCACAGAACTGTTTGTACATTACATACATTTACCTGGGCAATGAACACGTTTGTCTCACTCCTGGGTGGGGCCCTAAAGGGTAAAGAACCCCTCCTTCGCCTCCTTCCCGCCCCCACCCCCCACCCCTTGACACGCCAAGGATTAAAAAAAGAGAGAGAGTAGATAGGGAGATCGGACGCGTGGATTCTAATTCCCTTAATTTTAAAATGTGGAGTTAGACTATACGATTTATGTCCTTTCAGCTCCGACCTCCCATAGTTCTAGACACCCCACTCCCACCGTCCCCCTCCCGTCTCTCCCACCTCCCATAGATCAGAGCGGATTCAGAATGGGGGTGGGGGAGGGAAGGGGGCAGGAGAGGAAAGCGCTCTCTATGGCGCCCTACTCTTCTCGGTAAGGTGTGTGTCCTCCGGGAAGCCGAGGCTCAGCTCTGAGTCAAGCGAGGCCAGCGCCTAACTTCCCCAGGGCTTTCTCCTGGAACTGAAAGAGAGAGGCGTGGCGAGGGCTTCGGGATGTGGAGTGAGTTTGCGTTTGAGCTGAACTTGAGGTTTGGCCGCTGTTTCTCACAGAGATGCCGTCACAGTGTCCAAAGAGGCGGGAGGCGGGAGTCAGTCGGAAAGCTGAACGACCAGGTCAGAGAGGTTCCCTGATCTGCGGAACTAGACGACGCCCTTGGAGACTGTCCAGAGCTTGACCGGTGGCTGCCAGAGTTGTCCGGGACCTGGAGGGAGGGATCCAAATTGAGTACAAACCCATCAGTATAAAGGGTTCCTTGTGTTTGTCACGCACCTGCCTTCCTCACTAGTGTGACTGAAATTCAGGCCATTTCAGAGATAGAAAAAGACTCCTCACTATTGCCGCATTCGCTCGATAATTTATCCTCTTTCTGTTCCTGTCTAGTTCTTTCTTTTGCCCTCATTTTATTTCTCATGATCCTTATTACTGTCTATTTTTCTTTTTCCTTTTATTCACTTCAAGAAAATTTCCTTTGCCCTCTTAATTTCGTTCTTTCCCTTTCTTTTCGTTTACGTTTTCATTAGCTTTTTCTTTTCTTTCTTTCTCTTATTTCTTTTCCTCTTTTTATACTTCTATCTTTTTTTCTTTCTTCTATCTCTTTCCCTAGCTCGCCCTCTCCGCATCCGTCTCTCCCTTCCCCCACTTTTGTGTCTTTCTCCACCCCCTACCTCACTCCCACTTCCCTATACATATATACATTCTCTTCCTTTCCCAGTTCAGGTCTTTCTCTTATGATTTCTTTTACTTGATGTCTTGGGGCATTCCAGGATTTCACTCTTCTTAAAGAATTACCAGGCTTCTCCTTTGTGCAGAGTAGAAAGTGTTCCTCCAGCTCTGGGAAAGAGATCCTAAGGACCCTCCTTATAGATAGGGAGCAAAGAATCCAGCCTATAAAGTCCTGCAATGGCCTGGAGCCTGTTCTAACTTTTCCAGGGCGGGGTTCCGCAGGAAGAGCCAAAGGATCCGCCAGGAACCGGACTTTCTTTTTATTTAGGGGAGAATGATTCTCTTCTTCACATCCAGCTTGGTATGCAATGCACAGCACCAAAGATTAAGCTTGCCCAAGTAACCCCCGTCTCACTCCTCTAACACCTAGACAAATTCCCGAGCTTGGGAGAGAGCTTGCAGGCATCAAAACTGGGTTTACGGCCTGGAGGATGGACCTGAGTACTGTCTTCATTAGCCCTCGCCCACTAAGCTGAGATTGAACTCTGCCCCTTCCTCACCACTCCTTCCCCTACGCCAGCCAGGAGACAGGGAGAATTTTGGAATGGGGTTTAGGTTACCTTCTTCCAGCTCTTTTCCCCAATATTTGAGAAAGACAGAGACAGAGACCGTCTCTCCTCCACCTGAGGAAAATCTGCTAGTGATCGATTGATTGCATTGGGTTCAGGAACGCACGACACCTCCTTGTTGCTTCGGAGGCACCTGGGCTGTGAATTTCTCTCCTCCTACCCGACCTCTTTGTCCCCTCTGCTCTTGCAGATTGTATCTGTGAGCACTTCTCTTGCTCCAGAGTCCAGCCCAGTCTGAGGCATCCATAAGGGTCCTATGCAAGGAAAAGGTGCTGATTCTGCTAAGGGAGAACTACATTGTCTGAGCACTCAGTTGTAAAATCTTCAAATTTCAGAGCTGCTAGAGAATCGAAGTTTCCTAACCCAGGCAGGAATCCCCCTTCTACGACATCCTGGTCAAGGGGCCATGCAGCCTCTGTTTGAACAGGATATGAGCTGGAGAAAATGAGGTCAACCGGAGTGCGGATAGGGACAATTTGATTTTTTTTTTTTAAAGTAGGAGACAGAGATTAGAATTGTCCAAAGATAGTCATAGTTTCATAGATTCTTGGAAGAAAACTTAAGAGATCGGTTCACCTAAACCTCATATTCAATGCAGAAATCCCTTCTAAACATGGCTGACCCATTAATCGATCTCTTAATGAAACTTTTCCAGGGACTGGAAAATCACTACCTTACAAGAGAATCCATTCCAATTTTAAACATCTCCAAACTGTTAAAAAGTTCTCCTTAAACTGAACCTAACTTTGTCTCCCTGTAATTTCCTTCCACTGGTTCTTATTGTCCTCTGGGGAAACTCAGATGAAATCTAATCCTTTGTCCATTTGATAGTCTGAATTGAAGATTGTAATTATAGAGTACTAAAACTTTAGAGGTGAAAGGAATCTCAGGTGTTAAATAGATCCTAGAATCTGGAAGACAAGTTCAAATCCTGCCTCCCATAGGTACTGGCTGTGTGATGTTGGGCAAAGTAACTAACTTCTCAGCCTCAGTTTCTGCCTCTGTTAAATAGAATTAATAGTACCTACCCTCAAAAAAGGTTTTGTGAGAACCAGATGAAATAATGCATACAAAGTGCTTTGCACACCTGAAAGTAGAGTAGTGGAGCTCCAGATCACTGATTTCACTGGTGGAGAGTTTAGAAATTTCTTCTTAAATGCAAAGCATCAAATTGTTCATAATTTATGGTTGGCTGCAGTGCTAAGAGGTTACGTGACTGCCCCCAGGTGTCTGAAGCAGGGTTTGAACTCAGATCTCCCAGCTCCAAGGTAGGTCCTTTATACATTGTCAACCTGCTGTGTATGTACCGAGTTAACTCCCTATTGCAGCTTTCTTTCCCTCTCTCCCCCCTTTCTCCTCCATCCTCTTGCCTTTGCCTTCTTTCCTCCTCCCCCCTTCTTTTCCCCTTCCTCACCCCTCCTCCTCTCTTCCATCCTTCTCTTCTAACCCTCCTACTGCATATGAATGAGAAACCTGAGATCCAATAGTAGAAAGAAGTCACTGATCTGATGTTGCTTAAGTGAATTGGTGACAGCCTGAAATAGGTCTCCCCAATCTTTTGCTTCCATTGTATCTGAGACCATGCAAAAATAAAAATGGATCTTTAGCAATGGCATATGCAATTTCTTTATATATTCACCATAGTTTGGACATGCTGTTATATACAGAGCATCCTGTAAATATAATGAAAATCCTGTGGGGTTATATGCCACCTTTTTAAACTCCATAAAGAATTCATACAATATCTTGAATATGTAGGTTTTCTATGTCCCTGTGGCTGCATAAAATGGGTTTGATAATGAAAATGTTACTACTAATAACACTTTTCATAGGTATCGAAGTTTATCCCTCACAAAGCTGCCTTAATTCATGAGTTCTAACATGCTTCAGATTCTTGGATATCTAGCTGTAAGGAGCAGGGATTAGAATCAACCTCAAATCAGTTTCCTTTAGAAAGGTACCTGCCCCCTCCTGCTCTGGGCATGTGATTGGCATTTGGCTCAGGAAGCAGAGTCACATCTGTATTCTTTATATCTGTACTGTATCAGTGCATAGAAGCTGCTTCCAGCAGGCCAGTTCTCTGCTTTAAGGGATTTAAGGAGCCCTCAGGCACAGGAGAGGCAAGGATGACCTCCTTTGCTCTGTCTGGAAGGGTGTGAATAACACCCTTCCAGAAGGTTGGAAGAGTGGGTTTAGAGAGGAAAAGCCAGACCTCGAATTGAGAGAACAGAAATGGGGTGGTGGGGTGGTGGAGGGAGGAGGGATTGGAATCTCCCTAGAGAGGAAGGGAAAAGGAAGAGGGGAGGAGGAAAGACTGAAACCTACTTCCTTACCTTCATCTCATTTCCTTCAGGAATACTTCCTCACAGACAAGTGATGGTGAGGTCTCCGGTACCAACATCCTTCCTACATAGGATGGAACCCAGATAGAGGATTCCAAGATCCCTGTCTCCTCTCTAGTATGAGCACCTGGTTGGAGGGTAGAGAATGGTGAGGCTCTTGAGGCCCCTTAAGCCCTTGGCACCACTAGGGGATAGAATCCCTCCTGGATTCCAGACAGTGGAAGTGCTGAAACAGTAGAAAAAGTGAAGGAAGGGCTATTTGGAGATCCTTGACTCCTAACTCCTAACTACAAGAAGGACTGACTGTACCAAAGGAATTGTGGGTTCTCTTCAGACTTGGTTCGAAAACTTTTTCTGTATTGCCCAGTTTGTTCTTTAGAAAATAAACAACTTCTGCTCTGGTTCTAATATTTTCGGTGAGCCTTATTCTTTTTCTATGTTATCGTTGATTAGTTTTAATTCGAAGAACCAGGTTCAGTTTAGGAGTGGAGGCTGGGGGTGAGGAGGGAGCGTAAGGCAAAGGAACTTTTTGTGGGTCGATAGGGGTCTGGCTGTGCTGGATTCTGGGATTCTGGTGGGTATCGCATTTGGTTGAGTCGGTGGCTGACGGGAATAGGTCAAAGTGCCCCCTCCCCCACTCCCACAGTTCCCAATATCATTCGGAGTTTGTTAATGCCTTATTTGTGGTAATGCAGTTCGGGGTCAGAGCCCAGGTTTTCAGAAACGAAATGAAGATGCACAAGTCAGGGGAGGACAGAGGGAAGTGGGGCGGGAAGAGGAAGGGAAGAAAAATGTCCCAGAGGCTCTGGTCTGTTTCTCTTCTTTTTAGCCCACCTAGAGGGGTGAGTCTGGGGGGAACTATTCCAGAAAAAGTCCTCTAGCGCTTAGCCTAGCGCTTAGTAGTCGCTTTAAACATAATTTTAGTGGTTTCTACCACTCACACTTCTGGGTGGAAAAAATAATAGCGTTATGGTTATGAATCCCTTCATGTGCTTGGTTCTGTGTCTCCAACGCTTAGCACAATTACTTGTATGTAGATTAATAAATGAATGTTGATTATTTTGCTCATTCATTCATTCACATAACCCAGGGAAAAGGACAGTGCAGGTGTCAGTATCCTCATTTTACAGACGAGGAAACCGAGGTTCTGAGAGCCTTACAGTTAGACCAGAAGTAAGCAGCAAAGACTTGAATTTTATTCTCCTGCCCTCAAGTCCTCGAGCCTTTCTGTAGGGGGGAGTTAAAAAGTTCCGGCCAAAAGAAAGAAAAAAAAAAAGTTTGTTTCTAAGAGTAACACCCCAGCCGCGTTGTACCTGCCACGAGGCAGAGAAACTCACCAAGCAGATTCAACCGCGAGCTGCAGCCCAGAGAAGTGGAACGGGCTTGCAGGGGGTGGGGCAGGGGTGGGAGGGAGGGTACCGTGAACTGCCTAGTCTTGGGGGTGTGTCCGTCCTCTTTTTCTCCACCTCCCCCGTCCGCGGCAGGTCGGAGCAGCCTTCCACTGGCCCTGGCCCTTTGGGAGGGGGCATAGTTAGCCGGAATGGAAGGAGGAGCCGCTGCACCTTTAAGTGTCATTGGAGGAAGCAACAGCCGGGGAGCTGATATATAGAGGGCAGGCCACCGCCGCAGTCGATTGTGGGGCGCCCCCGACCTGACCCGTGTGAACCAGCTGGCGAGCTGGGCTGCTGGCGCCGGAGGGTCAGAGCCTAGGCCGACCCCAGCCGAGAAGGTCAGGGTGAGGCGAGTAGTCTGGGCGACCATGGCCACGCTGCTGGGCGCCTACCCCTGGCCGGACGGGTTAGAGTGCCAGGGTTTGGATGGGGAGCTCTCCGACGGGCTGGCCTCGCCCGCATCTCATCGTACCCCCGGGGATAAGGGCGCGGAGAGTCGCATCCGCCGGCCCATGAATGCCTTCATGGTGTGGGCCAAGGACGAGAGGAAGCGGCTGGCTGTGCAAAACCCCGATCTACACAACGCGGAGCTCAGCAAGATGCTGGGTAAGAGCAAGGGCTAGTCTGCCAACCCCCTTTCCCAATTCCTACCGTGTGTGTGTGTGTGTGTGTGTGTGTGTGTGTGTGTGTGTGAGAGAGAGAGAGAGAGAGAGAGAGAGAGAGAGAGAGAGAGAGAGAGAGAGAGAGAGAGAGAGAGAGAGAGAGGAGAATTAGTTTACATGCGGCGTTAGGCTGAGATTGCAGTGGGCGGAGGGGGTGAGAGAGACAGATGTTTCTAGGAAGGTGGACACCCTTTAGGTAGGGCTTCTGGGTTAAAGCTGGCAGAAGTCTGCTCTGCGTGTATGTGTGTGTGTGTGCTTATGAGTCCTAAGAGTCTGCATATTTGGGGAATGTGAGAATAGTTATTGTATCTATATGTTTTGGAGTTTGGGGAAAATATACGGGGGGGCGGGGTTAAAATTGTGTGAATGTTTAAAATTAAAGTGAATTTACGGAACCACGAGGAGAATAGAGGCACTTGAAAGCGGAGCGGGTGTTTTCTGGTAGATGAGGGAGCAGAGGTGAGGAAGGGTAGAGGCAGAAGGAATATTGGGGAGGGGAGGGGACTCGATTGGAGGAAGAAAGGACTGATCCTGGAAGAGGAGGAAAGAAGCCCCAACATAGCTTAGTTTAGACTTCAGGAACTAAACACTACAGCTTTGAGGTCGGGATAAAACTGCGGGTCCTAATACTCAACAAGCATATTTTAAGCAATTACTATTTGTCTGGCTACGTGGTAAGTGAGCTCTGGAAAGAAAGGGATGTCCTAAAGGGGGAGTAATGCGAACAACTGTACGTGCACGCCTGGTCTAAAAGTTGAGTGTGCAGAGTCCAGGAGCTGTGGGCTCTCGGGGTCTTTGGCTTTCACTTCCCAGCCAGAAGACTCTGGAGGGCCCAGTGATGCTTGATGTTAATTAACTAACGCGGGCAAATCGCCGGCTAAAACCGGCTATGCATCCCGCCAGGATCGCGGGGCAGTTATTGTTTTTGGCAAAATCAGCCGGACTACTCCGAAGTAAGACTAGAAACTGAAGCCGCTTTACTAATACAGACACTAATGAACCCACCAGGAATGACAGAAAAGGCTAGTAACCGAAACACGGAGGGGATCGGATCGCTGTCTATCTAGATGATTGGCAAGCACGCAAGAGCCTGAAAAGTAATTATTCCTCACCCATTATTTGCAGTATTGTTATCGTTTGAATAAAAACAAGCATTTTTAGCGGCGGAGAAACACCTGGGGGTAAACAATTGTTATAAATTACTAATCACATAAAAATATTCATAGAACGGTTCAGGAACTATAGAAAATCTGGCAAGATTCGTTATCCGAATTTGTAGATTAGAGTAGGGGTGTGGACCCTGCTTCACAGATTTAATTCGGACTCTCTCAAGCGGTTCTGGAATCTCTCCAGCGGTGAGGGTTAGGGCGCAGTGTGCGTGGGGGCGATTAGCTAGGACACAGGGCAAGGGACCCCCAGGGCTGTTGTGGGATTTCATTCGAAGGTTGTGAAGAATTCCCCGAGTGTGTGGGCTGGAGGGTGACCTGTGATGCTGGGGGATTTGCTGTGGGGAGACCTAGGAAGGCTCCGTGTTGAAGATGCCGGAGTGAAGGGAAGAGGAAGTACAGGGCGGGAAGAGGCTGCTCCTTTAGACTCCTTCCTTAATAAAAGGCTTGGTTTGTTCAGATCAAAACTTCTAGACCTTCTTTTGTGTCAGGGCCATCCTTTTGGCAGTGAAGCCTATGGAACCCTTCTCAGAATAATATACTTAAGTGCATAAAATAAAATACCTCGGATAGCAAAGGAAACCAATTATTCTGGGATATGATCATCAAAATGTTTTAAAACAAGATCTTGACCCCAGGTTAAAGACCCCTGTTTCCATCTTTGATGTAAAAGTGGAGTTTTGTTTCGTTTCCTTTGTTTTTCTTTGTTTTTATATATTTAAAAGAATAAGAAATTTCTCTCTTTTATGGACTGTGATCAAATATTTCTATTTCTGGGGAAGGGGATTCTCTCATTTTTTCTTTTGCAGCTCTTCATTTTAACTCCTATTTCATTCAAGTGAAAGATTGGAGTTTCCTTTCAATTCTGTGTACATGTTCTAATTCTTGGACAGGGACTTCTAAAAATTGGAGTTTTATTTTAGTGGTTAAAATGTAAAGATACATGTCTCTTTCCATGCCTAGTATGGACCCTGTAGACAGGTCAGCTTCCTTTTTCCCTCTGAGTATGATAGAAGTTGAAAGAGTGAACATCCTCATCTTTGCTGGCTAAATCGGGTTGCCAAGATGCGCCTCCTGAGTCCCATTTCTCGATTTTAGTGGAAGGGAGGACAAATACATTCTTGCTCAAGAGGTGCTAATTGAACTATGACCCACCTACTAGCTCTGGAGATTCTTCTCTGGGCTTCCAATCATCCCCGTTCTTGGTTAGGCCCTGAATGAGTGGACTTGGAGAAAAATGACTGAGAGCAGAGATCCTGTAACATAATGAAGTTTACGGCATAATTTCAACCAATGACTTGGAATGGTTGGATCAGAACTAGAGAAGACATTAGGAAAATCTCATGAAAACCACTTCTCATTTCTTTAGTATTTGCCAGATAATGTCCAGTACAGTGTGTGTATAATGCATCTTATCAATTCTACAAATGTTTATTAAATGCAAATTACAGTGCTAGGTAGGCACTGGATGTCTGGGAAAAAATGCTCTGGTCTGGCTGGCATTCTGTATTTGCCACCACCATTAAAGAGACCCTCAAATAATTGAAGTGTTTTTAACAGTTTAGTTGAAAAATGCTTCATCAGTAAGTACTCTTTGAATATCAGAATTCACAGGATTTTGGATCAAAGCAGTGCCATTCAATAGAGTAAAAATGCTATTTTTGAAACAGAATTTTAGAGTTCAAAGAGATCTTAAACATCTTATTTTGCATTTGAAGAAACTGAGTCTCAGAGAGATCAAATACCTTGCTTATATCACAGATCTAGCTAGAGGCAGAACTAGGAGTGATAGGCAAATCTCCACTTCTCATCTCCAGGTCCAGAGCTCTTTCCACCCTACTAGTGCTCTTATATCCATACAATGCTGCCTCCTCCTTATTAAATAGAACTCGGTATCTGTAATTTAGTAATCATGTTTACAACTAGAAGCAATGGTGTCAACTCAAATAGAAATGGAGTCCACTAATCAGTGCATAAGAATCTTTGTGAATCACATATTAACTTAACTTTAAAATGTTATATTATCTGTTTTTATCATATTTTCACTTAAATTAAAAATTATGTTTTGCTGTATTTTCACTTATTGTGTTAATAATTACTTCCCAATCCCATTTTAATCTGGTTCAGACCATATTTAGAGCTGACATCAGACTTGGAAAGACTGTCCTGGGATAAATCACAAGCTCTCAGTGTCTGTCACAGGCAACTCTGCAGCTACAAATTGCAGAAATTGTCAGTCTTCATTGGTAGAGGGAATTTCTTCACTGTGAGATTTCCCCTCCCCTGCCAATAAAATCACTGTACCAGACCATATTTACAATAAATCACATGTCTTTGCCCAGGGCTCAGACCTCTAAAAACCAAACTATTGTATCTGAAGACTAGATTTTCTGACGGTGCCCTCCACTGCAAACCCAATTTCTGCCAGGCAGGAGCAGGACGAGGGACTGGGAAAATGAGCAGTTTGCTCTTTGATGGGCAGAGAGGGGCTTGCTGCAATCTGAGAGACAGGGTTCTTTTCATTAGTCCCTTAAGAGCAGAGGCTGCCTTTTGCCAATCTCATACAAAGAAATCCCAGCACTTAGCACAGTGCTTGGCACATAGCAGGATCTTAATAAATGTTTATTGATTGACTTTTGCAGGTCATGTTTCTCCTAAGACTTTTTCCTGGTCAGACACTGCCTGCCAATGTCAATACCCAACCTGTTTCCTTACAGAGTTGTCAACCAACTGTATGATCTCGATCGAGCAAGTCACTTAATTTTTTCTGGAACTTAGTCTCATCCGTAAAATTAGGAGATTAGATCAGATGATTGGACTGGGTGGGGTCAGGTTAATCAGGGAAGCATTCTTGCAAGAAGTGTATTTTTGAACTGGATGTTATTTCAGTAGCTCAATTTTTATGGCGAGGGAAGTCAACCCAGGGAGATGAAACGACTGTTTCTGAAGCCAACTATGGAGTTACTTGTGGAATAGGTTATGGAATTAATTTGTCCTCAATCCAGCTACCTAAGCCCACACATGAAGGGCAGTCTCGGTGGTTGGAGTGCAGGTTGCAGTCTTCATATAGGTCATGGTTGATGACTAGACAGAAGCTAATCTCCTGTTAGGGAAGACTGACCCAGCACATTCATGAACGAGGATCCTGTTTGTCTTTCAACCGTGAAACAATAATTTATGACATTCAAGGTGGCATGGAGGAGTTCCAGAAGCCATTTATTATTGGGAGGAAGTGCCCACCTTAATGAGATTCCCAGATCCAGTGAAGTGTTGAAGAAAAGTCCTTTTACTTAAGTAGGACTCTGCCTTGACTGAGTTCTTCATTCTTGTTTGTAAAATGTCAGCAATTTCCTGATATTTATATATTTTTATGGAAATCTAAGCCCGTGGTCACTGACGTTTAGTCATGAAGACAGGAGATGACTTTCATTTAGAGTCTCAAGGGATGAGAATTGATGCTTGAACATAAGCGAGTCCCTAATGAAATAAACCGTAAAAGGAATTTCTGCTGCGGACATTTCAGCTGGTCTTTAAGCACTAAGACATGGTGCTTGATGTACACTTGCACGTGGGATGATGGGTGAGGCCGTGTGCGTGCGTGTTCACCATTTGCAGTGGAGTGTTTGTGGGAGGAAGAGTGTATAAAAAGTTCTGTAGGTGCAGGTGAAGAATTTGAGGTGGGAAGTGTGCGTGGGGCATCTGGGAAGGGCCTGTGAAGCGCCTTGTTTGTGTGTCTGTCTGTGAGCCTGGTGTGGCCGAGCCTGGGTGGTGGAGGGCCCGTGGGAGTGGGATTGCCCGGGATCCTGCCAGTCCTCCCACACTGGGAAGGACTCTAAAAGTGGCCTTTTCTCCCCTGTGTGAGCAGGAAAGTCCTGGAAAGCTCTGACCCTCTCCCAGAAGAGACCCTACGTGGACGAAGCCGAGAGGCTCCGAGTGCAACATATGCAGGACTACCCCAACTACAAATACCGCCCTCGTAGGAAGAAGCAGCTCAAGCGCATCTGCAAACGGGTGGACCCAGGTTTCCTGCTGAGCAGCCTGTCTCGGGACCAGAACTCCCTCCCGGACAAGAGGTGTGGCAACAGGGTTTCTGTGGGGGAGAAGGAGGAACACGGTGAGTACTCCCCGGCTACGGCCCTTCCCAGCCTCCGGGGCTGCTACCAGGAGGTGCCCAATGGCAGCTGCGCCAGTGGCGGCAGCTCTACTAGCAGCGTGGATGCCTACCCGTACGGGTTGCCCACCCCACCAGAAATGTCTCCTTTGGATGTCCTGGAACCCGAGCAGACCTTCTTCTCTTCCCCCTGCCAGGAAGAGCACCCTCATTCCCACCGTCTCCCACCCATGCCAGGAGCCACGTACTCTCCAGAATACATGCCCAGCCCCCTCCACTGCAATCACCCATTGGGCTCCATCGCCCTCGCCCAGTCCTCAGGCGTCTCCATGATCCCCTCGGTGACCAGCTGCTCGCCCTCCCCAGCATACTATTCTCCCCCTGCCTTCCATGCTCTCCATCCCAACCTTCAGGCCCACCTGGGCCAGCTCTCCCCTCCCCCTGAGCACCCCGCTTTTGATGCCCTGGATCAACTGAGCCAGGTGGAACTCTTGGGGGACATGGACCGGAATGAATTTGACCAGTATTTGAACACTGCGGGCCATCCAGACTCTACGGTCACTCTCAATGGACATGCCCCAGCCTCCCAGGTGACACCTGGGGGACCCCCGGAGACCAGCCTCATCTCGGTGCTGGCCGATGCCACGGCCACCTACTACAATAGCTACAGTGTGTCCTAGGCCTCCGGACACCCTCCTCCTCCTCTCCCTCCTCCTCTTCTTCCTTCTCCTCCTTCTCTTCCTCCTCTTCCTCCTCTTCCTCCCCCTTCCTCTTCTTCCTCCTCCTCCTCCTCCTTCTCCTCTTCCTCCTCCTCCTCCTCTGTGCCCTCCGAATTCAGCGGAGAGCCTAAACAGTATTACCACTGGCTTTGCTCCACATGACGCCCCTGAGCACTCCCCAGAACGTGTCAGAGTCTAAGCCGGTGGATTGGAATCTACTTCATCTTATAAATAAATGGACTTTGGTTGACCCACTCTCCCTTCCTGACAACTAGTGCCATTTCCCTTCAACCTATTCTCTGAGAATCTCTCTTCTTAATTCTCTCTACTACATGGACATGTCCATGGTAGTCTCCTCCTGCTATTTAAGACTGAATTTTTTTTCCCTTTGGCTTTCCTCTCCTCTCCTCATCGTATAAAATATGATTGCTCTTACTCCATCTTTGGGAATCCTTCCGTTGTACTCTTTTCCTGCCCCAGACACAAGCTTGCAGAAATTGGCACAAAAAGCATCGATTGTTGGGTCAACAGAGTGGAAAGAGCTGAGGACAGGGAGTCAGGAAAACTGAGTTCCAGTTCTAGTCCTGCTCCCAGACAAGCTATGTGACACAGGATGGCATTGACCGTCTCTGGGCCTCAGTTTCCTCCTCTGTCAAACGAGGCCATTAGTCTAGGCAGTCTCAAAATTTCCCTTCAGCCACTTGGGAAACAAAAATTAATTATGCTTTCAATAGTGCTCTCTGCATTCTGCCAACCTTTTTCTTTTTAATTGCTGCTTTAAAAAAAATCTGTAAGAGAAACCAAATTAAAACAATAACCCCCATGATTTGAGAAATTATTAGTTTAAAGGTTATGGAAAATAAGAATGCAGAGGGGAAAGGAAGATAACTAAAGATAGTTTTGTACACTTCTGGTTAAAAATACACAGAAACAAGTGTAATCACTTCTGTATCTGAAGATGCACTTGAATTGTTTCCTATACATACATACATATATACATACAAGACTATTCTGGACTATTTCCACCAACCCCCCAAATTTCTCTTAACTAGAAGGGCCGGGGTAGGACCAAACAGACTCACTCTATTCCAATATTGGGGCTTATTGGCTCTATGTACCATATTTTGTTGTAGCCCCTCTCTATAGGAAGGTTCCTCTTGTCTCTTATCTCCAACTGCTTCTGTCTTGCTTTTTTCTCCTTCTTTCTCTACTTCCTTCCTTCCTTTTGCCTCCCAAAGAAATATAGACACTCACCCTGAAAAGATTTTATGAGCCCCACTCCCATCCTATAGACATTTCCAGCCTTCTCCAAAGCTTTTGAAGGAATATACTCAACACTGAGCAACAAGACCATTGACTGTCTTTCGATTTCAGTGTATTATTGCTTATCAGGAATCTGTAAATTGATTATATATTCTTTCCCCATTTCTCCCTGTATTTTGTATTGTTAAATTTTTTTGTTTTTCCTTCCATGAAAAGTTTTATTGTAAATCAAATATAAAACATGATTAATCTTCATGTTATTACTGCATATGAAATTTGATAATAAATAATAAATAGTTGTAGTTCTGATTGACTGATGTGCAATCTTGAATGTGTATTAATTATCTTTTCAAACACTACAGTTATTAAGCTAAAATGTTCCATCTTTAATAAGAGCAATGTTTGCTTTGGAACAGCTGTGTAGATATGAGTTTGTTTAAAATATTTAATTTAAATAAACACTTTTTTTTTACCATGATGATTGTATCATTTGAATCACAATTTTGCCCTCCAAAATGCAAGAAAAAAGTTTTCATGAGAGAAACATTTATTGTATCTATATGTGCAACTTTTGTATGTACTATTAGTCAAAATCTTTTTTCTACGTTAACTTTTTAAAAAATAAAATATTTGTGGATATATTTACAATTGCTGTGGTATTTTATAAGGCCAGGGAAAACTATAAATGCCAGCACATTCTCCTGGAAAGAGCAGTTTTAGTCATAAGCTGGAAATACAGGAATATTGAGTAACACATGGGAAGAAACTTTCCTATAAGATCTACGAGGGAGTTTGTACATTCAGGGTGAATTCAGGTGAACTAAAATCTATATAAAACAAACTAAAAAGATCATCTTTACTGAAATTATCAATTGAAAGTATTGCTAGACTGGAAAATCACCTCCTCTTACTCCATCTTACTCCAATTGTTCAGAAGTGTATATTATTTGGAGAAGAGTTCTTGGGAAAAATTAGGACCAATAAAACTCTAGGTGAGGCCTTGAGTCTTTCTCTTCCACAGATTAGTGACTTAGATGTCACCTACTTGAACTCAGTAACTTGTTTTCCTCAGGCCCTGCTGTGCTAAGAGGTAAGTCCTGGGAGGGCCCAAACTGGCATTGTACCTAGGATTCAATTATGATAATCATTATTCATCGTTTTAATAGCCCTTTATAGCCACAAGGAGCTCCACAGACATTTTTATAGGCCATTTCTTGCCCACAGCCCCAGGAGGAAATCAATCATTCTTCCATCCTGTTGGGACTTAGGGAAGGGAAGTGGCCAACTTCGGGTCACGTAATGAGTCAGCCAGAATTAGAATTCAAAACTAGGCTTACCTGTTGTTGAGACCAGCCAGTCCAGGCTTAGGGTTTCCACAGAGCACTTTATGGCTATATAAGACTGCCTAGCAGAAAGCACAATTATAAAACAAGATAAAAGGAAAGCAAGAAAGAACAAATAGGAAATGATGGATCTAAAATTAAAGTGAAAAACAAATCAGTGAGCAAACAATTGGGAAGAGAGGCAGCATAGAGTAGAAAGCACACTGAAGATGGAGTTAGTTTCCTCATCCTTAGAATGGGGGCATTGGGTTTGATTCAGTTTGATTGATTTGATTGAGATCTTTCTCTAAATTCATGATTTTGAGATCAGACAACATGGGTTGGAACCCAACACTTCATAGTTCTGTTCATACCCTTTTTTTAGTTCTCATTTCTGTAAAGTGGGAATTATAACAATAATGATAATAATGAAGACAATAATAAAGGTTGACAATAATGCCTGCCACAAAGGCTTGTTGTAGGTAAAGTATTTTACTGGCTTTTAAGTGTTTTTTATCTGAAGCATCATGGCATGGGAGAAAGAGCAGTGGATTTGGAGCCAGAGGACCTGGGTTCCAATTCTGCTTCTGTGTGACCATAAATAAATCACTCCTCACTTCTAGACCTTTTACTTCCCCATCTTTGGAATGAGAAGGTTGGATTAGATAGCCCTTCTAGCTCTAAACCTATAACCCTGCCCAGATGAGTTAATGTTATTATTAGGTGCCACTTTGGCCAACAGTGATATATTACATACAGCACCATCTGCTGGCTAGAAGAGCTTTTGAAATGTCCACTTCATGCGGTTCATGTTTTCAGTCAAGGTCTGGGGTGGTAGTGGGCGGTCAGGAAAGACAGATGAAAAGGCATTGGAATATTTTGTTCATTTAGAAGTTATTCCTTTTCCAGATAAATCTATTCTGATCTGGGGGCTCCCTATGGGGTTGACGATATTAATGACGGTGGTCGCCATTGCATTGTTCTTTTGCTCCTTGGGGAAATCATAAAGTAGACTGGAGGTAATGGGGGACACTCACACTGTTATCTTTTTGTTCTCCTATCCTTCCTTTCCTGGTCCTCCTTCCCCTTCTACCAATTCTCAGAAAAATGAATATAGTATTACATCCAGGAAAATCCCCAGTCATAAACATTTCCAGTATGCAGAGGAAAACAAAAAGGGATCACAGAAGGGACCACAAACAGGGCAATTTTGTAATTACTTTATTAAATCACACACACGTATATAAACAAGGACAAGGTGCCCCACAGGTCTTAGTGCAGGCCTTTGGGATATCCTGTATGTGTATTATAGATCAATATATGTACTTCTGGAAAAATAAATTATATCTAACAGAAATCTACAGTTTCTTAAATAACAACAACAATAATAACTAGTATTTATAAAACATCTACTGTGTGCCAGGCACTGCATTAAGCACTTTACAATTATCTAAATCGATCCTCACAACAACCCTGGGAGATAGGTGCTGTTATCGTCTCCCTTTTACAGTTGAGGAAACTGAGGAAAGAAGACACAATCCTCTTTCTTGTTCTTTGTTTGTTTAAATGTTTGTGTTTATTGCTGATTGTTATATAGCACACCTTCTGGGCTCACTCTGGACTAGCAGCTTCAGTTCCCAGAGGAGAATGAGTGTATTTGGTTCATATGTTCTTTTATAGAGTACCTTTTTGTTTTTTTCCATCTTGGGTCTCATGATTTTTAGATTGAAAATAAAACACATGCTGCTATTTATTTAGCTATAAAAATACACCTTAGACATGTTTTTCTGACAGTTAGTCAGCAAATTATTTTTGTAATAAAGCAAATTCAATGATTGTCTCATCAGAATTCATATTAGAAAGTGAATTGTGTTGAATTTCAAATCCTATGTACACATCAATTTTCTGGCATCTGAGTATGACAAATGACTTAGAATTAAAATCACTAAAATATGAAGTTTATAATATGAAATACATATTTGAATTTATATTGCCATTGTATTATACAAATTAGAAAACCATTTCAGGGTTGTAGAGAAGACCCCAAGAAGCTAATGTTTCTTTTTTTTCTTTACTTAAAATTTTTTTGTCCTTATTTTATTTTAATAACAATTTTCCACTTAAGTTTTCTGAAGTTACATGATCCATATTCCTCCTTCCCTTCTTCCCTCCCCACTCCCAGGGTTGCCGAGCAATTCAATTTGAGTTAAACGTATATTATCACGCAAAACTTATCACCATATTATTCATTTTTGTAAGTGAATAATCTTATAAAACCCAAACCCCAAATCATATACCCAAATAAACAAGGGACAAATGACGTGTTTTCCTCTGCATTTCTACTCCAACAGTTCTTTCTCTAGATGTGGATAGCATTCTTTTGAGCTAATGTTCTAATGCAGTTGCTCACAAGTCTCCATTTGGCGTTTTCCCCAACATTCACTGATCAGTTAACATCAATTAGTTTTTACACATAGGGATTTTTCAAGAAGGTATTGAAAGAACGATAGTTATAAAAACAACTCTTCCTTACCCCAACCTTGGGGACAAAGTGTCCCCTTGCATCCCCACAGGATTCTTGGGGAAAGTAGCTCAGACTCAAGTTATGAAGGTAGTGAGGCAGCCGTACATGTAGGAGTAAAGTGGGGCTAGAGAGGTGCCTTCTTTTCTCTCTTTTTAGAATCCACAGCTCATTTGCTTCTGGCTTTTTCAGGCAGGGCTAGTTCCTGGGCTAGCTTCTTATGTCTTAGCTGATGGGACAATCCACTGTTTGCTGGGTCAGACAGATGACTTGGATCTTTGACGGCCTCAGCTGGCTGCTGCTACCAGGGCTGCTTGCCAAGGGGTCAGAGCTCTCCAAGGACTCACCTGAAGGCAGGTGGCCCTCAGGAGCCAGGACACAGTAGAACCCTCTCAAGGCAGCATCCCAGGTGGCTCCTCACACCCCTCCCAGGCTTTCCTGGGTGTCCATGCCTCACTGCACTCCTCTGTCCCTTTGTACTGACAGTTTGGTGGGGTCAGAAGCACCAAGGCCTCTAGTGAGAGGTGATCCTAGGAAGAGTCTCGGTCCAAAAGCGAATTCTCCTGTGTTACTGCAGAAGATCAGTTTTGGGTTTTACATGTGTGGAGTCACTAAACACACATTGTGTCCTGTAAAGACTCAGTTTGGGGAGCCTTTTAAGGAATAGGAACCTATTCTGAATTATAATAGCTGACATTTATGTGGCATTTTAATATAGATTATCTCATCTGAGAGATAAGAACTGGAGGCTTTCTTACTCCTCTGTTATAGATGAAGAAACTGGGGCTAAAAGAGGTTAAATGACTTGCCCGAAGTCACCCAGATAGCAAGCGTCTGAGGCCCCATCTCTTGGCGTGGATTACTTCTTGCTGAAGCATCTCTTGGTAGCTTTATTTGACCCAATTTCCACAGGGGAAAAAAAGTCTCATTTCTTGGCCTTTGAATGATCAAGAAGGAACTAGTTATGTACCAGTCTGAACTCCTAGCTGCCCTGGGGCGGGTTCCTGCTGGGGTGTCAATCAATCAATTAGTCAATCAGCATTTATTAAATGCTTCCCATGCGCCAGGAACTGGGAATTCAAGTTCAAGCACAAAGATAGTTTCTGCTCTCAGGGTTGTTGTTATTTTGCTTGCAAAGATACCTGGCTGGTTTGCCATTCCCTTCTTCAGCTCATTTTACAAATGAGTAAATTGAAGAAACCAGGATTAAATGACTTGGGGGGGGGGGGGGGGGACACACAGTTAGGGTCTGAGGCTGGATTTGAACTCTTGAAGATGTGTCTTCCTGATTCCAAGCCCTGTGATACTTCCATGATGGGGCAAGATAACATCTCAAAAAAGGATCCCTCTTCCCAACTTCCCAAGTCCCTCCAGGTACCAGAGCAGGGTTCAGCTGTGCATAAAGATAATGAAGTTGAGGAGGGGGGAGGTCGAAGGGAAAGTCCCTTTAACAAGATGGTCTCCCCCTGTTTTGTCTCTGGAGGACATGGAGTAGATTCTTTTTAGTCTGTTATGGTTGTCAAGAAGGCATCTCTGTCAGCCACTTGTTTTAAGCAATATTCTGCCTTCCTGCCCTCCTCTTCCAGGTGGTCTCTAGCCTTGAAAAAAGAGCATAAAGCCAACAGAATCCCTCGAGGGGAGGCGGGATTCAGAGGAAAGAGCAGGAGCCAGAGCCCATAGTTCAAGTCGGGATCCTGCTACTGATTAGTTGTACACAGATGACCATCAGAGTCATTTCCGTTTTAGAGGACTTTATTTTTCTCATCGGTCCAATAATATCATCCCTGCCTAGTGGATAGCATTGTGGTCCTGGAGTCAGGGAGACCTGAGCTCCAATACTGACAATAGACACTTAAGCAGATGCTGAGGGACACTAAACCAACCATTTACTCTCTGCCTGCCTCAGTTTCCTCATCTGTACAGTGGAGATAATAATAACACACCTTCTGGGGTCATTGTGAGGATAACGTGAGATAATATTGGCAAACTGCTTCATGAACCGTATAAATGCTAGTTATTATTATTCATTATTATTCATTAGGTCGCTGTCAGGGTAAAATTAGATATCTGTGAACGTGCTTTAAAATCTTTCAAATTCTGTATAAATGTAAGAACTTAGGGAAGCTTCGTTGCTCTCTGGACCTCAGTTTCCTCATCTGTTCAATGAGGAGATCATGCTTGGGGGACCTCTGAGGTTGCATCCATTGCTAGGATTGGAGTCTTTCCTAAAACTGGTTAGGTTTAAATGGCTCTCTCTGGTTTTCACTGGAACCTGGCTTTCAGGGAGGGATGATTGTATTTTCCCTGCTTGCTTCTATTATCATCTTCATAGTGTCCCTTTTCTTCTATATGTGATTCATGTAATATTCTGTGGCTCTGTTCAACATCGTTTCTAATCTTTACTGACTATTCTTGTGTGTGTGTGTGTGTGTGTGTGTGTGTGTGTGTGTCTGTCTGTCTGTCTGCTCATGCATATTCTTTACATTTCAGCCCCAGCACTAACCTCAGAAGGATTCAACCAGCTCCCAGGTTGCAAAACAGCTCATTGGGTTGGTCAGATTTCCCCAGCCTTCCTTGCAATGGCCAATGTCATTATTGTGCCTTGTCCGATGATGGTGAGTCTAAGCCTTTCACCACAGAAGCTCATGACCTGAGTGACTGGTGGGGTATTTTATGATGATTAGAACTCGTATATTTATTTAAGGAACATCCTGTAGAAAATGGTAGTGTACTAGGAACCAGGAAAATGGAAAGTTCTAATGCGGATCCTGCCACTGAACCATTTGTTTGATTTTTGAGCAAAGTAATCTATCTCTTTGGGCCTCCATTTTCTCATCTCTAAAATGGGAAAAAATAATGGTACATCTGCCCTCTTCCTAAGACGACTGAGGATCAAATGAGTTACTCACTGACTGGTGAAGTCCTTTCAAAGCTGTTAATCAAGTATATAAATATATGGTGGGGTAAACAGAACCAGAAACACAATATGCACAGTGATTACAACAGAGTATAATGGGCTAATACAATCCACGCCTATGAGGGTGCTCACTGTTCTCTGCTGGTGAAGGGCAAGGTGGAAGGAACAACCCTCAGACAATTCCCCAAAGAAGAGATAGAAGAAGGTGTCACTTCCCCGCCATGCAGAGCTCGGGGAACCGTGGGCATAGAATACTATCTGCAATGCTGGTTTTGATTAGGGGCAGCTAGGTTGCTCAGTGGATAGAACTTTGGGTCTAGAAGTCAGGACGATTCAAATCTCACCTCATATATCTATTGGCTTTGTGACTTTGGGCAAGATTAACCCCTATGTGCCACAGTTTCCTCATCTGCAAAATGGGGATAATAACACTCTACTTTCTAAGCTTTCATGAGGATAAAATGGAGGAATATTTTATAAAGCAATCCCTGACACATAGTAGATGATATATAGAAGTTCATTATTGTTATGGTTCCCAGTGTGCTAGGTAGTTTTGCTAAACTATTAAAAACATTTTTGTTATAGTAAGAGGGAGGTCTATTTTGGGAACTGAAGGTGGCATAAAACCAAAAGAAAATATTTGGTAAATTCATGAGATTCTTGTAAAAAAGAGAGTTGCGTGGACTAAATTATAATCAATCAAATACAATCAATACATAATATAATCAAATAAATAATATAATCAAATAGATTCAGAAATGGTTAAATGCTTAGGCATAGAGAATAGTCATTTAATGATTCCATACAACTGGATGGGAGGCCTCTAGTGGAGACCCTCTGGTTTTAGAGATCTATGCTTGACCCTGTGCTGTTTAACATCTTTATCATCAACTTGGTTAAGTGGATAGATAGTGGTTACTCATCAAGTTTGTAATATGATGCAAAGCTAGGAGGGACACCAGGGCAGTTAAGACAGTCAGAATTCCAAAAGGTAAAGGGCTGAATCAAATCCGACAACATGTAACAGGGCTAAAATGTAAAGTCTGACATTTGGGTTTTTAAAAAATTAAAAAATTTTAATTAAAAAATTTTTAAAAATTAAGCAGAAGATGGAGGAAGTGTGACGGGACACAATTGGACAACACTTTGAAAAAGAATGGGGGGTTTTGGTGGACTGAATTCAATATGTGTCAACAGTATGACCCAGCAGCCAGGAAAGCCAATGCCATCTTAGATTGCGTAAGAGAGGTATTGATAGCTTCAAGGAACTAGGATGTGATGTTCTCGCCGTAGTCAGCCCTGGTCACACCTCATCTAGTGTTATTGTGCTTCCTTCTAGATGCCATGATTTAGGAAGGACATTGACAAACTAGATGGCATTCATCAGAGGACAACCAGAGAGGGTGGAGGGCAATGAAATACCACATGCAGATCAGCTGAAGAAGGAGCCTGCATTACAATGGATGTTTAGCCTAGGTGGAATAAAAAGGAAGGATAGGATTGCTGGCTCAAGTTGTTTTGTTTTGTTTTTTTCCTTTTAAACCTTACCTTCCATCTTGGAATCAATACTTTATATTGGTTCCAAGGCAGAAGAGCAGTAAGGGCTAGGCGATGGGGGTTAAGTGACTCCCCAAGAGTCAAGCTAGGAAGTATCTGAGATCAGATTTGAACCCAGGACCCCTTTCTCTAGACCTGGCTTTCAATCCACTGAACCCCCTAAATGCATCCCTATCTCAAATTTGTAAGGCAGTTACCTAGAAGAGAGATAAGACTTCTGTTTATCTGTTTGTAATCGGGAGAAAGAACTAGGAACAATGAGGGGATATTGTGTCCTTAGGGTCATCTCTGTCTTTCACTTAGGTCACCTGGAAAAGCCACCCCAATTTCAGTGTATTCAGTGAATCTGCATCCCCTCAGAAGGAGAGTTCATGAGCTGCCACTGATTTGATTAGTTTTACTAGTCAGAGGACACAGTTGGAAGCAAAGGCAGCTAATGAACAAGAGCAGTAAGAAGAGTAGCCATAGAATCTAAAATGGGCTCTTCTGCACATATGCAGACCATCAATGGAAAGAGTGGACTCAGGTAAGGATCCTGCAAGAGGGACACGCATGTAGGGAATATGTTTATGGGGATGAGTGTGGAGGAATCCACATGGTCAAGGTCCATGTGTGGAGGGGATAAGACCTCTACTGCTCCGGGCTGCTAGTGTCTTCTATTTTTTTCCAAGGGATTTTTATATTATTTTCTTTAATATTTTTTATTTTTAATCTGAAAACGTTTATTTAATTAATTAATTAAGAATATTCTCCCATGGTTACATGATTCATGTTCTTTCCCTCCTCTACTCCCATAGCCAATGTGCAATTCCACTCGGTTTTACATTGTTATTGTGTCATTGATCAAGACCTGTTTCCATATTATTAATATTTGCAATAGTGATCATTTGGCTTCTACATCTCCATTCATATCCCCATCTACCCATGTGATCAAGCAGTCGTTTTTCTTCTATGTTTCTGCTTCCACAGTCTTTGTCTGGATGTGAATAGCATTCTTTCTCATAAGTCCCTAATAATTGTCCGGGATTATTGCATTGCTGTCAGTACAGAAGTCCATTACATTCGATTGTACCACAGTATATCAGTCTCTGTGTACAATGTTCTCCTGGTTCTGCTCCTTTCACTCTGCATCACTTCCTGGAGGTCTTTCCAGTTCACATGGAATTCCTTCAGTTTATTATTCCTTTCAGCAAAATAGTATTCCATCACCAACAGATATCACAATTTGTTCAGCCATTCCCCAATTAAAGGGCATCCCCTCATTTTCCAATTTTTTGCCACCACAAAGAGCGCGGCTATAAATATTTTTGTACAATTATTTTTCCTTATTATCTCTTTGGGGTATAAACCCAACAGTGGTATGGCTGGATCAAAATTGCCAATGTCTTCCAGAGAGAGATGCCCTCCCATTGTTTTCTCCATGTCTGCTCCCTGTTGAGCTCTCCCAGTTGTACCTCCTCCACTGCTCTTCCTCCTGGACATCAGCTGGAGTCTTCAGGTGCTTTCTCTAAAAAAAAAAAAAAAAAAAAAAAAAAAAAAAAAAAAAAAAAAAAATCACTCATTTCCAATTTAAAAGAACATTTTATCGAATTATTGAAAAATGTGATTCTGAGAATGGGTCCACAAGTTTCATCAGATTGCTTCCAGAATCTATCACGCAAAATAACTGGTCACTCTGCCATGAATAAAATATGTTGAGACAGCAGCCCTGATTTGCCCCTGAAACAACTCCCAGAGAGAGGTGCTAAGTGTGACAATGCCACCTGACTAAATGCAAGTTTGATCTTCTGTAAAATGGGGCTTTGGGCACTGAACAAAGTCTCTGTATACCCTTTTTTGCAACATTTCTCAAATATGCCCCCTTCTTTCCTCTGATGCTGCTACCAGTGCAGTGCTGGCCCCCAACACCCCAGGCTCTGACTATTGCAATAAGAATCTTCTGGGAGATCTGCCTGACAGAGGTCTCTTCCCACTCCAGTCTATCCTTTCTATTTAGCTACCAAAGTGATTAGAGTAAGGTGCAGGTCCAATCATGTCATCTGCTACTCAGTGCAGTCCAGTGGCTCCCTATCACCCCCAGGATCAAATACAAAACTCTATACAACTATAAAGGGCACTCAAAGACCTTTATAACCTAGGGCACCTCTGCCCCACTCCCTTTCCCTTCCAGTCTTCTTACAACTTGCCCTCTCCTCTTACCCCTCCTTACTGAGATACGGTGACACTGGCCTCTTGGATGTTCCTGGAACAAGACATTCCATCCCTTGCCTCCGGATATTTTCCCTGGCTCTCCCCCTGCCTGAAATGCTCTCCCTCTGGAATGCTCTCCTTCCTTCATCTCCACTTCCTGACTTCCTTCAAGTCTCAGCCAAAATCCCACCTTGTTCAGGAAGCTTTTCCCAATCCCTGCTCACTCTAGTGCCTTTCCTCTCTTGATTATTTCCTATGTATTCTATGCCTAGTTGTTTTTACACGTTGTCTGCATATTGTCTCCCCTATTAGACAGTGAGCTCCTTGAGAGCAGGGACTGTTCTTGCATACTTCCTGGCATAAATTAGATGCTTAATAAATGCTTTCTTGACTGATTGACAGGAAAAAAATAGATTCCTAGAATTCTAGGTCTGAAAGAGTCCTCAAAGGGTCATTTAATCCTTTTTTTTAAACCTTCTTTAAAAAACTTTTTTTTTTACCAACTCCTTGTAATAAATTTCCACACAAGTTTAACTAAGTTATATGATCCAACTTATCTCCCTCTTTCCTTTCCTCCTCCTAGTGCTGGCAGACAATTCCATCTCCAAACTCTTATCTTCTGCCTTAGAATCAACACTAAATATTGGTTCCAAGGCAGAAGAGTGGTAAGGGCTAGGCAGTGGGGGTTAAGTGACTTGTCCAGGGTCACACAACTAGGAAGTGTCTGAAGCAGGATTTGAACTCAGGTTCTCCATACTCCAGGCCTGGCTCTCTATCTACTGAGCTACCTAATTTCCCCTCTCTAATCCATTTTGCTACTTAGAGGAAGTACTGCTTCACTAGCCATTCCAGGCAGATGGGTTGCTTTCCACTTTACTTTTTAAAACCTCCAGGGAAGGAAGGTTTCCCTCAGTAAGATAGATTAATGCTTAATAGGTCCCATTGTCAAGAACTTCTGCCTTTTAGCTAATATTAATCCTTTTTGCCACAGTATAAGCCTGTTTCTTCATGTTCCATCCTCATTGGAGATGGGGAAGCCAGGACTCAACATTCTCTATATTACACAGTTGGAGTCTTGTCAGCTTTTAGCTTCTGTTTGCCAGACTGTCATTTTTGGTCTTTTACTCCCTTTCTTCGTTGATATACTTCATCCCAGGCCTTTTAGACTTGCCTAAAAAGCTGGACTTGAAGTCAGAAGGTCCTGTGTTAAATCCCGTCTGACACTTACCATGAGCAAAAGCCATTTGACCTCCCCCAGACTCAGCTAACCCTTTAAGATGATACAGGATAGACCCATTGCACTCTGCCTCTGTGGAGGGAGTTTCTCACTAAGCCCCAGGTCACTGGAATGATCATTTAATCCTTTTATGGCGATTCTTCTTGGGATTCTCTCCGAGTCCTTTCTATTATCTCCTAAAAATGAAGTGTCAAAGTAGGCCCAGTGTAAAATGCAGATTTTCTTGGAATGGAGTGATAGGGGGAGATAAGATACTTGGAGTAGAGAGGCAATTGTAACTTGAGCTTTTGCTCATGAGAGAACTGAATTGAAATAGTAGTTACTTTCTGCTGCTAGGGGAATATATAGGCAATGGATAGCTTTATTATTTTGGGCAGCTAGGTAATGCAGTGGATTGTGCACCAAGTCTGGAAGTCAGGAAGACCTGAGTTCAAATCCAGCTGCAGACACTTACTCACTAGTGTGACCCTGGGTAAATCACTTAATCATGTTTGCCTTGGTTTCCTCATCTGTAAAAATGAATTGAAGAAGGAAATGGAAAAATTCAAAATGGGGTTACAAAGTAAAAAACAACTAAACAAATCATTATCATCATGATTATCATCACCACCACCATTATCCTTTTCCTATTCTTCTTCATCATCATAGTTATTAACATCCTCCTCCTCTTTATTATCATTGTCCTCACCATTATCCTCATTCTCTTCCTTCTCAGTATCATAACCATCACCCTTATCATCATCACCATCATCATCATCATCATCACCATCATCATCATCATCATCACCATCATCATCATCATCAGCAGCAGCAGCAGCAGCAGCAGCAGCAGCAGTATCACTGCCATCACCCTATCACAATAATCATTGCTACTCCTACCACTCTCACCATCACTCTCACCAGCACCAGTACCATCCTAGCACCATCACCATGAATACCACTATTACACCCCATCACCATCGCCATTACTACCCTCCCAACATCACCACCAACACTACCCTACCAATATCATCCCTACTACCCTCACCACCTTATCATCATCTCTCCAAGCAATTAGTTGCCATTAATGCCACTCCACCAACAACACTATCACCATCATCTCATCAACACCACCCTACCACCATTGTTACTACTATCACTAGCACCATCATCATCATACCTAGGTACGTGAACATTTTTTTTTCTAATTTCAGCTTTCTAGCATCCCTGTGAGGTAGGTGGGACAGGTAAAATCATTTCCATTTTATAAGTAAAGAAGCTGAGATTCAGAGAGGGTAAATGTCTTGCCCAAGATAACTAAGTGGAAGATCTTGGATGAGAATTATGTTCCAATTCTGGTTCTGTTGGTCTTTGATGATGTTAAAATCATTTAATTTTTCTATGTTTCTATTTCTCCACTTGAAAAAAAAATTTAGCAGTGGATTGTCTTTATTTCTCCCTAACTTTTCTAGATATAATATACTTCTAAGTTTTCAGACCCTTAGTTCTTCAGATGCTTGTTGCATAAAGCTTTGTAAGAGAATGGTGATGAACTCCTTATTAAAGGGCATTTTCTGTTAAATATGATTAATTGATTTAGGAGTTAGAATGTCAGTAGCAGAGTATTTTCCCCTCTTTTTCTGCATTGCTTTCCAGACACAACAGGTTGATATGGATCTCTAGGCTAGGACCCTGTAGCCCCTGCAAATATTTTCCTCTTCTTAGGCAAACTGGCCAGAAACTATATACACCTATGATTTCTGAAAATGAAAAACCACAGAGGGCCAAAGTAGTCCTGGGATATCCATCATAGAATCATAGAATCCAAGCTGGATAGGGGACCCTTTAGTCTAAGCCATATATGAATCATGAGTCCCATTTTCATTATCAGGGCTCATGATGCTCTTGCTTTGGGTCTGGCAACAGGAGATTTAATTGAGGGATGTTGGAAAAGGGGATTGTAGTGACTCCAGAGCAGAGATAGCCTCATTGTCCAGACTGGCCTTTAGAGCCTAGTTATGATAGACATGTTGGGTCAAAGGGGAAAAGGTGTGGAGTGCTGATTCAGGAGAGGATTTTTTCCAAAATCAAATTGATTGAACAGGGAATCTCAGTGGGTTAGAGTAATCATTGACATTTATATGGTACTTTATATACGTTTTCTCATTTAGCCCTCAAACAACATACATTTATTAAGTACCTACTATGTGTGTGTGTGTCTGAGGAGCTTACATTCTCTCAAAAAAATTGTCAGTCAGGTCAATAAGCATTTGTTAAGCACCTACTATGTGCTATCCCCTTATAATAGATGAACAAACAAAAGCTTGGAGACCTGAAGTGCTCACAATCAGACAACTAGTAAGTATTTAAGACAAGATTTTAATTCAGGTCCTCCTGACTCTATGTTCAGCACTCTTGGCACTATGCCAGATTGCCTCTCTTTTCAGATAATTGATCCTATGGGTTTTGTACTTTCTGATCTATAGGGGCTCTCATATATTTGGTCTCATTTGATCCTCACTACCTGTAGAATAGATGATAATCAGCCAGTAAACATTTATTAAGTGTCTACTATGTGCTAGGCTCTGTGCCAAGTGCTAGAGATACAGAAAGAGGTAAAAGGCAGTCCTTGCCTTCAAGGAGCTCAAATTTTATTGGGGGAAACAACATGAAGACATTTATGTACAAACAAACAATATATTGGATAAACAGGGAATTAAGAACTGAATAACACCTCTTAATTAAGAATTAATAGGGTTTGGGAAAGATTTCCTCTAAAAGTCCTCTTCAGTTAGAACTTAAAGAAAGCCAGTAGATGGAGCTGAGGAGGGAGAGGGTTCCAGGCATGGGTGACAGACAGAGAAAATGGCTAGAGTAGAGAAATGAAGTATCTGCCAGGGGTCAACCCAGTGGCAAAAAAGTATATATGATGGCTGCAGCGCCCACTTTGGGAATCACTGATGTAAGAGATAGAGATTGGAAATAAGTGATAGAATGAAAATGACAGAAGTAGCAATATGTTAAAGGAGGTGAGATGTAATGGGATCACTTGAGCAGGTCAGAGAGCTAGCCTTGATAAAGATTTAGGCCACTTTATCCTGTGAAATAGGGATGAGGGAAGAGTTAAAGACAAAAGGCATCTGAGCGGTATAAGATGAGGGAAAGAGGGAGCTTACTGAGAATTGCATCAATTTCTTCTTTACATTATGAAGTAAGTTCTCAGCTAAGAGAGTGGAGTTGGCTAAGGAGAACATGGGTGATTTGAGGAAGGATGGAAAGGATTTGTAATAAATAATATAATAAATAAATAATAAATAATAGGATTGCTATTGTCTAGCAGCTGTGAGGGCCCAGTTAAGATTATGTAACATAAATTTGTAGTGGACCCAATCAGAATGTTTAAGTAACTTCATTCAGTAGCATGTGTGGGAGTGAAGGAAGCTAATGGTGAGAGACTGAAGCTTATAACTGGTGAAATAAGAGAAGATTACTTCTCTCCTGTTCACCAAGGAGTCAATTTGTTGACCAAATAATCAAAAAGGGGGAAAGAAAAGAGAATGGTTACTTAGGGAAAATGATTTGAGAGAGAACTGAAGGGTCCAAGGACTAGAGGTCGCCATGTGGATGAAGAATAGGGTTTTTGAAGGGAAAGAAGAGGGAGAGGTGAAAAGTCAATAGAATATAGTAAGATAAGGGGATTTCAGGATTCTTGAATGTAGAGGGGGTACATTTGGTGATAGTATGACCATCTTTGTAGGTTGCTGAAGTGGAGTGGAGAATTAGCTCATGGGAAGTGAATAGGTTAAGGAACTAAGTATTGGGGTATTTGAGGGATTGTCAATATGCATGTTGAAGTCCCTTGGTATGAGGGCAGGAGTGAAAAGGAGAGAAAAATTATGAACCAGGTAATGGACTGATTGAGGAAGGAAGGACTGAAGAGGAATCACCTGGGGTTCTGTAGACAATAACTAACTAAATCAATGGACCCTTTTGGATAAATGAAGCTATTTTATTCTTCCTCAAGGGACCACAAGGTGTTAGTTTGTTTCAGTTGGGTGATAGCCACTCTGCCTTATGGGAGGTGAGGCAGAGATGGCTTTCTAAATGTAATGACACCAGTTTGAAATACCATGTCTGGTGAATAATGGTTACCTCACCTTTCCCAGATGGTCTTGAATTTTGGTCTTTTTGGAAGCTAGATATGCTCCCAGGAGACTCCATTTCCTCGTGGCTTTAGGAACAGGTGGTGTCTTTCTTCAGGATGGTACCAATTAGTTGGGGCCTCTGTGGTCAGTCATAGCCTCCAGTAAGCTGGAAAGGTTGCCTCCTCCTTCTCTTGCATCCCCTTCCCCTGTTCCCTCTCCCTTTCCTGCCACCAAACCTTGCCCAGGGGTCAGCCTAGTGGCAAAAAAGGGACCCTGATTAAAATTTGGAACACATTCTTCAAAGGGGGCATCTAGACCCTCTGAGCAAGATTTGCTCACAGAGGAAGAGCCTTTTGTCTCATGTTCCTGCCAAACCTGGCATAACCCTTTCCCTCAGGAAGCAAGGGAGGGTCAGACTCCATTTATGAGCAGGGCCAAAGGGGGCATCTAAGGGGCATAGAGGAAAAATAGGAGACAGACTTGAGACAACTGATAGTTTTGGAGATCCTCAGAATGGTGCCTAGCATACAATAGGCACTTAATAAATGTTTTTTGCTTGATTGGTGACTAAGGGAGGGCAGATACAGAGAGGAAACAAGAGTGACTGAAACAGAGAGGTGCATGGAGCACACAGTGGACCTTTGCCACTTCAGAATGGACCAAAGGTGGACCTGTTTTAGTGTGGGGCCCTCTCCTCCCTCCTAGGTTTTGAAGGAGTGGAGGAGGGGGGAGGCAGAGAGGGTGGAGGATTGAGACAAGCTGCTGAGTGTTTTCCTGCTGGGGCCTGCTGATGGGAGCTACTTTGGAGAGGGGCAGGATGTGTCCAGAGCCTAGTGTTTCCTGCCTGATAAGGCAGCCCCTCCCGCTGGACCTATGGTTTCAGGGCCTACCTTCAAGGGGAGAGCTGTTCTGAGGGAAGGGGCCAGCTAAGGAGAAAAATAACAGCTCCAGATAATGTGGCTGCTCCCAAGCTTTCCTCCCTCCACCCAGCTTTTGCCTCTGTCCCCAGGCTCAGGCTTGGAGCAGGAAACAGAGAGATGACCAAAATATAATCAAAGCATCTCCCCCTTCGGGAGTACCACCCCTCCCCCATGACTACAAAACATTCTAGATTTCAAAAACCACTTTACCAATGGAGGACCCCAATAAAACAGGAGCTTCCTTGGTCCATGGGGCAATCTGAATTTGCTTGGAATCCTTTGTTCTTTTGGAACCCTAAAGAGTCTTTCCATTTGGGCCAATGTCAGAGAATACCTCTTTAACACTCCTATGGGCAGTGGAGGGAAAGTAGGAGACCAGGGGCATTTGAAGACATGTTGGAGCTGGAACTTGTGGGCTAGAAATCTGGGTTGGCAAACAGATCCAGGGATGGCATCCAGTTTTGTGACAGACTTGCCACCACCACTATGGTTCCCAACTAGAAGATTTCTGGAGCTGTGGAGGTAATGAAGAGCTGTGACCATAGACTTTAGAGGACTGAAGAGCAGGAGGTAGGAGGACCTAGCATCAGAAAAACTGAGTTCAAATCCTAACTCAAATACTAGCTTTGCTACCCTGGTCAAGTCACTTAATGTCTCAGGCTCAGTTTCCCCATCTGTAAAATGGTAATAATAACCATTTCTCAGAGTTGTTGTGAGGAGCAAATGACATACTATATATGAAGTATTTTGCCAACATTAAAGTGGTATATAACTGTTAAGCTATTAATATTATTATCTGCCCTGTTCTCTCCTAGCCCATTTTCTGAACATTGGGTCTTATAATTGTGTTCCCTTAGTTCTCTGATCTCTCCACTTGTTCTATCATATCCCTATTTCATGGCAAACAGAAGTGTTTGTAGGGATATTTAATATCCTGAATGGCTGAGCAAGAGAAACTTAAAGGGATCTCTGGTTATATGTAGACAGAGATCCAGTCTACCCAAGCAATTTGGGAAAGCAAATGCTACTTGACCAACAGCTTCTATGAATCTCAAAGGTCTCTGGGGCATGTCATGTATCATTGCACAAGTGAGCAGTCTTGGAGTGGTGCTTAGAGGCATGTAGATGATCCCCTTGTCCCCTAGTCACTGTCCAAGAGAAGATTTTTCCTGAAGAAATCACTTCATTCCCAGGGACAGCAGAAGCCTTGAACCTCTCTCCACCAGCTTCTGGATGAGTGGGGCACCTGGGAAACAAGACAGATGGCTCAGCTTTGGTCTTCTCGATAGTTGATGCTTGAGAGTGAGTGGCAATAGCTGGGATAAGGAGATTCCCATCTGCAGTCTTTTGTAGGCAATCTGGAGCTTTTCTTGAGTCTGATAGCTAATTTGGTTCCAGGTTCTCACTTAGAGAGGCATCTCTTAGAGAGAGGAGTTAGTGCCCTGGCTTTGATGGGGATAGAAGAGCAAGGCTTGGAATGGGAGAGAGAGGAAACTAGCATCCCAGAATTCTGAGTCAAATGTCCTGTTTCCCTGGCCAGAGCTAGCAGAAAGTCTCTTGGGCCAGTTCTGCCACTAGCTCCATGTGTGGTATTAGACAAGAGAGTTTCCACATCTGGAAAATGAGGTCTTGAGATGAGATGATAACTGAAGTTCATCTTATGAGAATTAAAAGGGACTTTAGAGGCTATCTCCTCCATTCCCCTTCATTTACAGATAAAATCAGTGAAGCCCCAATTGAAAAAGATGGCAGAAATTCAGGGAGCCTGAGAAGATATTGTAGAGAACTTGGATTCCTGGCTTTGATGTCCAGAGTGTTCTTCCTAACTGGAAAGGTAACATGGACCTAGAACCTGGTTTTAAGTTCTAGCCCTGCTATGTCCTACCTATTAGACCTTGAACAAATCCAATCTCTCAAGCCCACAGTTTCCTCACTTGTAGAAAGGAGATTTGACTGCAATAAAGATTCTTAACCTTATTTTTTTGTGTTATGAACCTCCCTCCCCCCAGAAGTCTGATGTAGTGTATGGAGCCTTCCACATAAACACATTTTTAAGTACAGAAAATAAAGTACATGGAATCACAATGAAAACAAACTACATTGAAATACAGTTATCATATGCCCAAAGGGCATTAAAAGACTGCCTGCCCTTTGATCCAGCCATACCATTTCTGGGTCTCTACCCTAAAGAGATAAGGAAAAAGACTTTACAAAAATATTTATAGCCGTGCTCTTTGTGGTGGCAGAAAATTGGAAAATGAGGGGATGCCCTTCAATTGGAGAATGGCTGAACAAATTGTGGTTTCTGCTGGTGATGGAATACTATTGTGCTCAAAGGATTAATAAACTGGAGGAATTCCATGTGAACTGGCCAGGAATTGATGCAGATCAAAAGGAGCAGAACCAGAAGAACATTGTACACAGAGACCAATACACTGTGGCACAATTGAATGTAATGGACTTCTCTACTAGCAGCAATGCAATGATCCAGGACATTTCTGAGGGACTTATGAGAAAGAATGCTATTCACATCCAGACAAAGACTGTGGAAGCAGAAACAGAAGAAAAACAACTGCTTGATCACATGGGTTGATGGGGACATGATTGGGGATATATATTTTAAATGATCACCCTAGTGCAAATAGAAATAATACAGCGGGGGTAGGAGGAGGGGAGGGTAAGAACATGATTGATGTAATCATGGAAAAATATTCTAAATTTAATTAATTAAATAAATAAATTTAAATAAAAAAGAAATATAGTTATCAAATTATTTTTTTAAAGTTCACAGATGATCTTTAAATTCTTTTCTCTATGTTCCAGTCTTCTTCCTCTTATCTCATGCCCTTTTGATTCCCCACCCCCAGGGCAAAGAGAAAAGTCTGAAGGAACATATATAGAGGTATCACAGTAGATGGGCATTTGTTTGTTTTGTCCTGTTGGGTAGAGCTTTCAGGCTGGATGCAGTGATGCTAAAGAAGCATCCAAACTCAAACTAGGCCCACAGTTTGGTGCCTCTCGTTGGACTGCCTTGAAGTTGTAGACTGTTCTTCACAATCCCTAAACCTTTGCTCCTTCTAATGTCATTGCCACCACTCAGTTCTGCCCTCCTGCACTCCTGATCCCTTCTTTTGTCAGTGGGCTCCTTGCCACCTCACTCAGCCTGGCCCCACTCCTAAACCCTAGGGTCCCACCTTCACTCCTCAGGCTTCTCCCTTGGGTTCAACTTGGCTCTACCTGGCCCTGCCCACAGTGCCTGTTCCCTCCACCTGTGTTTCTATCTTGCAAAATGTGGTCCCTCAGCTTTAAGGGAGGTGGTGTAAGAGCCAACTCTTTCCTCAGGCTTTGGCTTGTGTAACCACATGTTCAGCCTCCCATTGGTGCAGTGGATAGAACCACACTTCCCAGCTTGAGATTTCAGCTTTGCACACCTGCAACAACTGCTGCTGGGCTCCTTAATGAAGACGGTTGTGGGTAGGGTAAGGAAGCTCAGTGCTGAAATGGAACTCCCAGTCTTGGGACTTTAAAGCTAAGGAACTGCCATTTACTCACTGTGCAACCTAGGACAAGTCTCTTCAGTGCACTAGATCTTACTTTTTTTTTTTCTTATGAGAGAGTATCTGTCTATCCATCCATCTATCCATTCATCTATCTGTCTATCTATCTATCTATCTATCTATCTATCTATCTATCTATCTATCTATCTATCTATCTATCTATCTATCTAATCTATTGATATTTTCATCCATTCACCTATCCATCTATCTGTCTGTCTGTCTGTCCATCTCTGAGAGAGGCTTCTGAATAAAGGAATGAAAATAGCATAAACCTACTGTGAAAATAAAAATCATGATCTCCAAAATCTCCAATCCTCCATCCATAAAATTATTAACCTTTGACAGAGCATGGAGCAGGTTTCATTCCAAGTGGAGTTCTCTGAGGCAGCTTCTCCAACACATTCAGGTAATAATAATAACTCATATTTATGTACTATAGTACTTTTTGGCTTACCCAGCAAACTTCTCATGAAAACCCTGTGGGAGTAGTTTATATAAGTATTATTATTTTTCCCATTTTACAGATGATGAAACTAAAGTGACTTTTCTAAGGTCTTTACTCTGACGTTGTTAAAGGCACAATTCAAACCCAGGTCTCTTGACCACAAGTCCAAAATTCTTTCTGCTGTTATCATACCAAACCACATTCTTATTCATTAGGACAATAGTTTTACTAAAGTATAATTAAGAAAGAGTTAAAAAGAAATTCAGATGTACGAGTTAGGACAACTTATTTTCCCAAGGAGTAGCCCAGGAACTTAAAAACTTAAATCCTCCATGGTCAAGTGGAAAAGACATTGAACTGGAGTTATATGACTTAGATTCAAGTCCCAGCTTTGCAGACTTACTTGGGTGACCTTGGACAAATTTAATTTTTCTTAGCTTCAGTTTTCTCTGCCACAAAATGGGGAATAAGGGGGGTTGGACCAGATGACTTCTAAGAGGTCTTTGAGAAAATTATATATATGTATTATTATACATTATACATAATACATATATTATACATTATACATATATAATATATTATGCATTATACATATATATATTTCTCATATACATATGAGAAAAAATCTATATGCTATGAACTTTCCCAAGATAATGTATGTAAAGCAATTTGTAAGTTTTAAAGAGCTCTATGTGTTCCAACAATTAATAATAAAATAATAATTATATGTTTTGTATCAGATCTATGATTTTATCAGCATATGGTGCTCAAGGTGAGAAATGTTCTCTGTAAATTCAGGTCATTTCCACCTCTGTAATTTATAGTCTTAAAGACTGCCTGGGGACACTGAAAGTAAAATGACTGGCCTAAGATCACACAGGTGAGTAAGGTGACCAAGCTGGAACTTCAATCTGTGCTGAAATGCACATTTTTAGTTAATTAGCATTACGATGGGTAACAGCTTCCAAAAGCATTTAATTTCTTGATTTTTTTATTTTAAAAATTTTATTTTCAGTTCCAAATTCTCCCCTTTTGTTCACCTCCTTTCATAATTGTTGAGAGGCAAGCAATATGGTACCCATTCTATATAACAAGTCATGCAAAACATATTTCTACATCATGCTGAGAAAAAAAGAGCAAGAAAAATAAAGAAAAAAATCTTCAATCTGCACTCAGAGGTAATTAGTTCTCTATCTGGAAGTGGATAGCATCTTTCATCAAGTCCTTTAGATACGTGGTTCATTCGATTAATCAGTTACTGAATCTTTCACAATTGATTATTGTTATAATATTGTTGTTACTGTGCACATTGTTCTGTTCTACTTAATTTACTTTGCATCAGTGAATAAATATTCTGAAGGTTTTCTGAAACCATATCTTCCATAATATCTTACAGTAAAATAATATTTCATCACAATCAAATATCATAATTTGTTCTGCCATTCCCCAATTGATGGACATCCCACTAGTTTCTAATTATTTGCTACCACAAAAAGAGCTGCTATATAAATTTGTACATATGGATCCTTTTCCTTTTTCTTTGATCTCTTTGGGGAACAGATCTAGTAACAGAAATGCTAGGTCCAAGGGAAGCATTTAATTTCAACAGTGATTTCCTAAAGATAGTGTACCAAATTCTTCTCAGATGGGCCTCTTAATAACCCCATTTTCTAGACCCTGAAAACTGAGGGAAGGAAGTGACTTCTTGACTTCTCACACAATGAATCATTAGCTTAGCTGGAAAGAGAACCCAGATTTGCTGACTGGCAGCATTTAATAAGCCTGGAGACACATTGCATGTTTTCCTTAAACATGTTTAATCTTGTTTATTCATATTATCCAGTATAGGAAAGGGCCTATACTAGACCTAGTCATCTGTATTCATTGTGTTGAAAACTATTTAAAAACCACTTTTAGTGGTTCCTAACTTTTCAATGTGTATGGTTTATTTTTTCCAAATGGGAATTAAAAAAAAAAAAACCCTTGCCTTCCGTCTTGGAGTCAATACTGTGTATTGGCTGCAAAGCAGAAGAGTGGTAAGGCCAGGCAATGGGGGTCAAGTGATTTGCCCAGGGTCACACAGCTAGGAAGTGTCTGAGGCCAGATTTGAACCGAGGACCTCCTGTCTCTAGGCCTGGCTCTCAATCCATTCAGCTACCCAGCTGCCCCCATCCAAATAGGAATTTTTTAAAGGACAGGGTTGGTGCATTAGCATTTAGTTGTTTATTCTACTTTCCTTAGCTCCCAACCTAGATTAGACTCTATATGTTTCTTTGGATTAATCTTCTTAATCATTTTAGTTCATCACCTAGCACCCTGCTCAGGATAATAGTTCCCTATTACCCACAAGATTAAGTTCAAGATCCTAAGTTGAGAGTTCTGTGCCCTCCATAACCTAGGGCCATTCTACCTACGTAATTCTCTTTTTTCCTATCTTTTCCCAAAAATTATATGCAACTTCAGTAAGTTCGCTTCTCACTGCCCCACTAAGTAAGTCATGTTCACTTCTGACTATGCTTTTGCTAATGCAGCCTGAGATCCCTTCTCTATTTCTCTTCCTTCTTATAAAGCCTATTTATTCATCCTTCATCTTGACCCAAGTGCCATCTCCTCCATCAAGCCTGACCTCGTTAACCCATGCTGGTTTCATGGTTCTGTGAACTCCCATGGCACTATGATCTGTGTCATTAACTTTGGCATTTTACATTATACCATCTTGTGTTGTTATGTCTCACGATTGTGGATGTGGGTGAGGATGATCTCCCCAATTAAACTGTGAGCTCTCGAGGGTAGAGCCTGGGTCACATTTTTCTTGTATCCCTCCAAGCACCTAGTGTAGTGCTTTGTACATGCACCATTAAGCTTATAGATTCCATGATTTTGTCAGGGTGGGTCATCCCTCCACCACTTCAGATAAAACCTTTCTGCTATTTGGTTGATAAATCATCAAGTTATTATGACCCAAAACATGCATATTAAAGATTATATATATATATATTTTTTTTTGAATGAGGAAATGAATGAATGAATTCTTTTCCTTATTGTGCCCTTCATCTTGTCCCCCACTAGCACAGCACTGTATATACAGTAGAACTAAAAAAGAAACATGGATTATGCATCTAGTATGTACTAGGCAATGTGCTAAGCAAGCACTTTACAAACACCTCATTTAATCCTAGCAACAACCCTGGGAGGTAGGTGATATTATTATGCCTATTTTATAGTTAAGAAAAACCAAAGCAGACAGACTTGCCCAGGGTCACACAGCTAGGAAGTGTCTGAGGCTACATTTGAACTCAGACCTTCCTAACTTCAGTCTCAATGCCTATCCACTCCTCTACCCAGCTGCCTAGTAAATGTCTAATATGTGTTGGGTGAACAAACAATATTCTGGGATACCTATCTGAGATGCAATGGCAAGAATACTGGATTTGGATTTGGTCAATCTCAGGGAGAATCCTAGCTACTGCTTAGTAGTAGTGGCATCTTGAGTAAGTTGCTCTATTCTTTTTGGGATCAGTTTACCCATTCATCGAGGTAGTATACATAATGGTCAGTGACTCCTACAAAGCATACCACAGTTGAAGTCATCATGTTTCCAGGGGATGTATTTTTTTAAAACCCTTACCTTGTGTCTTAGAATTGACTTTAAGTATTGGTTCCTACATAGATAAGAGATAAAAGCAAGGCAATTGAGGTTAAGAGATTTGCCCAGGGTCACAACAGCAACTCAGGTCCTCCCGTTTCCAGACCCGGCTCTCTATCCACTGAGCCCCCAAGCTTTCCTGACATATTTGTTTTAATAGAGATCTCTGAAATCATCAATCTCGAAACATTTATTAAGTACTTACTGTTTGCCAGGCACTGGGATAAGCCCTTGGATAAATGGTCAGGAAAAAACCTGGTTTCTGGCCTTAGGGATCTCATATATTAATTAATATTAATCTCATATATTAATGGAGGAGACAACAGGAGAATATTTATGTACTTCCAAAGTATATAAATGTAAATGGGAGGTCATTTCAGGAAAAAGGTGAGGGAGGTAGGCAGAGAAGTCAGGAAGCAGAGATATGGAGAGAGATCATTCCATGCATGGGAGGGACAGGTGTGAATATGGGATTGATTTTCTCCTTGACTACTTTTAAATTTAATCAACCAAAAACATAGACATCCCTACTTAACACAAAGTAGGGGAGGTTCACAAGCCACTGGCTAAAGTGGGTGACAACTCAGAAGTGACTGACCACCTCCAGGGCAAATTCAAAGACTGTAATTGGTCCTTGTAAAGTGGAAGAAGGGATAGAAAATGACATAAAAAAGGACTATAAAAGGTGATGAACTTCTGGTACAAAGAGTCTTCTTGAATTTTCGGGTTGGAGGATCTTGGACTGGGACTGCGACTTGGAGCTATGACTTGGACCTGGGACTCTGGATCTTTTACTGCTTCTGGTAAGACTACTCCTGGATCTTCTCGTTTGGAGCTTTGACTTGAGTGAGTGAAAAGCTGACCTTCCTTTCCTGGCTTCTGGAGAGATTAGTTCCAGAGAGGCCTCCCCTTCTTGGAGGAGGCGGCATGGGTTGAACCCTTGCTTAATTCACCACTGAGTCCTCAGGCTGAGAGGTTAACTAGCCTTATATGGGTTGATCTGGAACCAGAGCAACATTTAGGGTGATAAGCTAGACTTCTTACTCTATCCACTTTTATATTTCTCTACTTTCACTCTTTCCACCTCTTTGTAAATAAAATTATTGAAAGTCAATTTGACTTGAGTATTATAATATTTTTAAATTGGCGACCACAGTATTATATCAAAATTCTCATATATTTAGTCCAACCATAAAATTTAATTCCTTACATGGGCAATACAAAGGCTTGAAGATGAGAGATGGAGCTTTGGAAGTGAGAACCAGAAGGGCAGTGTCAGAGAAGGAAAGTGTGAGAACACTGGAGAGTTAGTGACCAAGGTGTGAAAGACTTTAAAAGTCAAACTGAGGTTGAGGGAGCCACTGGAGTTTACTGAGGGGTGACTGGCATAATCAGATTTATATTCATAGGAAAATCACCTTGGCAGCTGAGTAGAGGATGAGCTGGAGTAGGGAGAGATCTGAGGCAGCAGACTCAGCAGCAGGCTATTGCAGTAGTCCAGGCATAAGATGATACCAAGGGGTTGACAGTACCAGAGGAGAAAAGGCATGGACCAGAGATATTATGAAAAAACAAAGGACAAGACTTGCCAAGGGTATTTCTTTCTTATAGATGAAGTAGTAAAGTGTACCAGGAAGGACAATGAACAGGAGAATTCCTCTTCTATTAATCAGCTGTGTGATCTTGGGTAGGTCACTTTATCTCTGTAGATCTCAAGGTTATCAACCTAGAAAATGGATTTAATGATGTCCAGGATCCCTTCTAGCTCTGAAATTCGAAGCTAAAATTATCTTAAAAGGATGGATATCTAAAGGATTGAATAGCTTGGGGGAATTCTTTAGAAGGGAAAAAGAGTGATCCCTTACTCTTCAAAGCTCACTAGATTACTTGCTGGAGAAAGCTGTTCCAACTTCTGAAAAGATGAACCTGCCCCTCCTTGAGTGATGCTTTTTTCAAGGCTTAACTCAAGCCCCATCTTCTATACAAAGACTTTTCTGATTCTCTCAGGGGCTGACATTCTTTTCCATCTCAAATTACTTTGTGCTTGCTTATTTGTACACCATGTTTTATCCCCTAATGGAATAAGCTCCTTGAGGGCAGAAGTAGTTTCATTTTTCTCTTTGTATCTGTAGCACCTAGCACAATGGAGGCACAATGCTTTAGAACAAAGGAGGCACGGAAAAAATTATTTGTAAATTAAATTACATTTTAAAAAATATTTATTTAATTTAAATCATTATTTTTAAACATAGTATACATGATATAAATATGTAAAAAATATATTAAAATATATATTTATTTAACACAAGTATTTATTTAATTTATTTAAGTGAGTCAAGTTAATATAAGCCTTCAGTGGCAATATCTTGCATGATCTCGAAACTGCCATTTGGATTAGTCAGCCTAGCCAACCAACACAGAGGACTCAATCAACACTTGACCCAGCCAAATGACTGAGAGAAATCAAACCAAAGGAAGCAGATATTGACTTTATGTAAACAAAAGTCTCCTTAATATAGACACTATATCCCAAAGTGGAGTGGACCACCTTGGGAGATATGAGTTCATCATCAATAGAGCTCCTCAGATAAAGGCTGGGACTACCACTTATTTAGGATCGTGGATTAAATTGATGTCCTTTGTGTTCCCTTCCAACTCTGAGATTCTATGGATCATTCAATTCCTCATCCATATCAACCAAACAATTATTCGAATCAGAGTGATTCAGTCAAAATGGCCATTGGGGTAGCCAGGTTGCCTCATTGACCCTAAAGATATCAGATCCCAAAGGAAAGTTACTCTGAAATATTAATATGAGGAAAATGGAATTCTGGAAACTCAGAGGGAGTCGATGACCTGAATACGACTGCCCAGCTTTCCTTGCTTCACCAGGAGTCACTTAGAGGCCTCCAATTCTAGGAAAGGGTTAAGGATTCTTGCTTAGGACTGGAAGGAACAACAGTAGGTTCTGAGTCAGTGGTTTCAGAACCCAGTGTGGTATTATTCCTCAGATTCTCCAGATTCCTGCCCTAATATCTAGCCCAGCTTGTATTACTCTGGAGACAGAGTATTAGTTTGAGAGACAGGTGACCTGTGTTCTAGTCCCAGTTTGGTACTCAATTAGGTGTGTTATCTTGGGCACACCTTGCAATCTGCCCTTGGCCAGTTGGAATAAACGGCTACTTATTTCATTTTTTTTCTTTATGCCTTACTCTTAATTGACATCTTACTTTTATTATATAACCTCAACCTGAAGAACTTTTATTATATAACCTCAACCTCAAGAACCCAGATTGGTGAGAGATGATCCTCTTAGGTCCCTAAAAATTTCCAATAAAATCTCATCCACCACACTGAAGGCTCTGGGTACTAGATGCTTTTCATATCTCCTTCCCTCCCTGAAATTATTTTATTTTGTTTTGTTTTGTTTTATTTTTAATAGAATTTATTACCAGGTATCTCAGTCCTACCCCCTCCTAATCATAAAAGATATCACCTGATAAAAAGGTATGTATATGTAGATTGTGTCTTTCACGTTTCTATTTTTCAGTTCATTCTCTAGCGATACTCATTCACAAGTTATTCTTCAAATATTAGTTCTATGGCTGTATATAATGTTCTCTTCATTCTTCTTATTTTACTCTTATTGCTTCATGGAGATCCTTCCAAGTTTTTTTTAATTAAACTGCTCATTGTTTTTTATGGCACAAAAATATTCCTTTACAATTATATACCACAATTTGTCCAGCCATTCCCCAATTGATGGACATCCTCTCAATTTCCAGTTCTTTGCCACCTCAAAGAGAGTTGCTAGAGATATCTTAGAACATACGGTTTTCCTTTTTCCCTGGTCTCCTTGGGAAACAGACTCAGCTATATTATTGCTGGATCTAAGGGTATACACATGACACAATTCCAAATTGTTCTCTAAAATGGTTGGATCAGTTCAAAGTTTCACTAACATGTGTTAGCATCCATGTTTTCCTGTATCCCATCCAACATTTGTCATTTTGCCCTTTTATCATTTTAGCCATTCTAATAGGTGTGAGATAGTATTGCAGAATTGTTTTGATTTGTATTTCTCTGATCAGATCAGTAGCGATCTAGACCAGTGATGGGCAAACTATAGCCCACAAGCCAGATGTGGCCCCCTGCAATGTTTTATCCAGCCACTGGACATTATTCCTAATCTGACAAATACAATGAGTAGGATACAATACAATGAAACTTCGAAAGAGTTGCCTTAGAAGCAGACTGACAGATGAACATTTCCTTTCCTTTGGCCCCCTCTTTAAAAAGTTTGCCCATCACTAATAGAGCATTTTTTCCATTTACCTATATATGGCTTTGATTTCTTCATCCTAAAACTATCTATTCCTATCTTTTACCCGTTTATCAGTTGGGGGCTGTAGCCCTGAAATGTTACAATTCCTAAGGTATGAGTCTTTCCTCCATCCCTACTGCTGCTTCCTTTTCTGGAGGTCAGGGACTATTTTTGCCTTTTTGCCCTAGTATTTAGCACAGTGCCTGACAATATAGCAGGTACTTTATAAATGCCTTTTGAGTTGGGTAAGAGAATTTTTGATCCAAAAGGGACTTTAGAAGTCATCTAGTCTTTTTTACAAATGAAGAAACTGAAGCCAACGGATGAAGTGGTTTTCCTTTAGCTCTTTACCAGCCACTCTTTTCAGAAGTAAATTGCTGTATTGAGTTGGCCATCCTACCGTGTATGTCTTGTGACCTTTCAAGACAGAGAAATGAGCCTTGCAACAGGAGAGGTGAATTCTCTGACAGGAGGTCTGTGCTCCTGTTTGTGCCTCTCCCCTCTGAGATGCTGGCCGGGGCCCAGAGCCTGGCTTGGTGGTTTAGCCCTTCAGTGAGGGTTTTGACGTTAACAAAAACATCAGAAGCATTTGGGGCTCTCAGGAAGGAAACCCGTAAGGCCTGTTTATATGACAGGTTCTGGGCAATTTCTGTTTGTCCTTTCACTCTGTGCCCCCACCCCCTTAGGTCCAGGGAAGTCAGGGAGGTGACTGGGAGGAGAGCTGGACTAAACTCTACTGGAAATCTGAAATTCAACAGGAAAGCCAATCTCTTGTTTCCCTGGGCAAAGCTCTCTGATTTAAGGGCCCTGTCTGAAATGATAGAATAAAAACCAAATCATTTAGCCTGCTGGTGGAAGAGGCTTGGATGGGGAGACAGGCAATGGGGGAAATCAGGGTGGGCAGTGGGAGGAGCTCTACCACAAACCATGATTAAGGGGTCTTGGCCAGGGCAAGATTCAATAGACTCAATTTTAGAGCTGGGATAGACCTTCCAAATCATCTCGTACCTCCTGTTCTTACAGAAAAGGAAATTGAAGCCACGGAAGGGAAGTGATTTGCTTAAGGTTCCACAAGTCATTGGTCTCCATCTTTCTACCTGAAATGAAAGAACTCTTTCTTGGGTAGATTGCTGTGAAAATAAGTGATATAATGTTAAAAAGCACCTTGACTTTCTTCTTTCTTTTGAGTACCAACTAAGGTACTACCTCTCTCTCTCTCTCTCTCTCTCTCTCTCTCTCTCTCTCTCTCTCTCTCTCTCTCCAACTCTTACCTTCCTGTCTTAGAATCAATTGGTTCTAAGGCAGAAGAGTAGCAAGGGAGAGGCAAAGAGGATTAAGTGACTTACTCAGGGTCACACAGCTAGGAAGTATCTGATACTAGGTTCAAACTCACTACCTCCCCTCTCCAACACCTGACTCTCTATCCATTGAGCCACCTAGCTGCTCCCTTGCTTCCTCCTCTCTAAAGCCTTCTCTGATTTTATCCTCTTACCCCATCCCACCTCGGTTTGAACACAGAGCTCGGAATTGGGAGAAATGGGTGGAAGTTTCAGGGAGGCAAATTTCAGCTCATTATAAAGAAAAACCTCCTAATAATTAGAAGTGTCAAAAAGTGGAAAATCATTAGGAAATTGTAACTTCTCCCTCTACTTCCTGCTAGACCTTTCTTGGGATGCTATAGAAAGGATTCTTGTTCATACAAACAGCTATGCATGCATAGTAGATGAGAATGATCTTTTAACTCCTTTGCAGACCTAATTTAGGGTATTGATAATGATAACAATATTGGCAATTGATACTGACAGGATATTGATAATTGAATGGAAGGAATGGGTTGGAGAAGCATTTGAAAGCTGTGTCTTAGTGTTAGTGTCTGGCTTTTAAGATTATTTCTAATTTATCTTGTATCTGTCTTGCTTATATAGAATTGTTTGTATGTTGTCTCTGCTGTTAGAATGTGAACTTTGTAATCTTTGCTAGTCCCCTCTGTCTGCCTCAGTTTCCTCATCTATAAAATAAGGATAATCATAACAAATTCCCTCCTGTGATTGTTATGAGGATATAAAAATCAGATAATATTTGTAAAACACCAAAAATCTTAACGTGCTATATAAACCTTAGCTGCGATGATTATGATCATGGAGTTCCCAAGAGTGTCATCTCCTGGACAATATTAGCGGCTGGATGGTGCCATTTGCAGATTGTCAGATTTATACATGACACAAAGCTTAGAGGGATAGCTCTACTCTCAGATAGCAGAGTTTATCCCAAAACGTCCTTGATAGAATTAAAGTCAACATCAAAGGTCTCCAGTGAAGTGCCCCAGAGACATTTTCTCTTACCTGTCCTGGTCATCACTTTAATCCATGATTTTAATGAAGGTACAGACATAGAATGAGCTTGTACTTCCCTAACTGGAAGCTCAATCTTTCACAAGTTTCTGTTTAGCCACTTAGCCTTCCCAGGTTGATTTAAGAAAAAAAGAAAAGTCAGTTGAGGACTTTACTTTTATCTATATCAAGTTTTTGTTTTATTTGATTTGACATGCTGTTCTAGTCCCTTAAGATGTTCTTGGATCCTGACACTGTCAATCAACGTGTTAGTTCTCCCTCTTGGTTTTATATTATTTGAAAAGTAGACTAGCATGCAGTCTTTAGCTTCATCCAAGTCCTGGGTAAAAGGAGTGAACAGCACAGTGTCAAAGACAGATCCCCAGGGCACTCCACTGGAGACCTCCTCCAAAGCTGATATCATGCCACAAACGACTGCTTTTTTGGGGGTCTGGTCATTCTACCAATTCTGAATCTACCTCATTCTATGACCATCTAATGATCATCTTTTCATCTTGTGTACAAGGATAGCATTAATGATTTTTTGTCGAATACTTGGCTGAATCTTGGCAAATCTCTACAGCATTTCCCTGACCTACCAGTCTAGTAACCCTGTCAAAAAGGAAATGAGGTTATTCTGAAATGAGCAACTGTTCCTCATGAAGCCACGCTGGCTCTTAATAATCGCGACTTCCTCTCTAGATGTTCACTAAACATCCTTTAATAATATGTTTCTAGAATTTTGCCAGGAATTGAAGTCAAGTTCATTGGCCTAGAGTTGTTATAGACTTTGCTCCCTTCCCTTTGAAAAGTTGGCTTGGGTTCAGAGAGACCTGGGGGGAAGTTTTTCTTGGTTTTTGCTCTGTTGGTGGAAGGGGAGGAGGTGGTGTCGATGTTGTTCCTTAATGATTAATGTCCTCCCCCCTTTTGAATTCACTTTGTATTTACTAACTTGTGTGACTGTTGGATCACTGAGTAGACTAGAAGCTCCCTCAGGGCAGGGACATTTTGTTTTTGCCTTAGATCTCTAGCTCCTAACACAGAAAATCATACACAGTAGCCTCTCTCCTCAGTAGATGTTCAAAACAACTTTGTGGAATGGAATGGAATTGTGAAAGTCTCTCAGGGGAAATTAAAGACCAAGAACTGGCAGAGGTAAGGGATAACCCAGTCACATGGGAGTGAGAGAAGCTTAAGTTAGGAGTCACAGACAAATGTGATCTTCACATCACTGGGAGAGTGACTGTTGCTAGAGATGCAGCACAGGTTAGTGGCTAGAGACCAAACGACCTGGATGCTGAAGTTTCTTACCAGTTCTATGATCCTGGGTAAATAACCTCACCTCTAGGAGCCTCAGGTTCCTCTTCTGTAAAAAGAGGATTATAATAATTCTTATCTTACTGGGCTGCAATGAGATTCAAATGAGAACATGCTTTGCATATTATAAGGTTCTAAAGACATGTAATCTTTTGTTGTTGGAAAGGTTCTCTTGACCAGTAAACATATCCTTGTATTCCAGATCAAGCCCTCCCAAGTTCATCTGTCCACCCTCACCCCCCACATCCCCAGGACTGGTTTAATTCAGCTTCCACTCTTTGCTATCCCTATGGCCAGTCAACCCTCACTGGCCGCTACTTTTCTTACCTTTGTGTTTCTTAATCGCCTAGGAGTTGCCTAGTGTATAAACGGAGATTTTGAACCTTGGACTTCATCCCCCATCAGTCCTTAGTTTTCCCCAATCCCCTTTAATCTCTCCTGTGCCTCCACGTTTACTGGTCACATTATTGTTTTATGGTTGGCTGTAACTCCTCCCTCTTCGTCTTTGGTGATTTGGAACTGATCCAGGATGGGGAGAGGAGGTAACAGGGCGCAGGTCTTTTAAACTGACTCTTAACATGGCAAATGGCTTCAATTTTCTAATGGCTACCAATAAATCTTTTAAAACCCTAATATTTTTAAATCTATCCTTTTATATCCATTTTACTTCTTATACTAGGAACAAGTGACCTCCGCCCTACTCCTGCCTCCCTCTACTTATCATTCTGTTATATTCTTCAACTCTTCTCTTCTCACATCCCACTCCAACTCTGTGTATGTCTTCCAGGATGCCCTTTGGAATGTCCATTCCAAAATAAAGAAACTTCTTTTTTATCATGGATCTTTTCTAATTCTCCTTCCACCTGCTGATGCTCACAGAGACCAGCTTTCTCATGAAGGATGTTATATTACTTACCATCCTTTCTAGTACTCATCTTAGAAGGTAACTGGAATATTGCCTGCTTTCTATTGTTACATTACTGGCTTTCCCCCCCAGACATTGTTTTTACTGTGTAATGCAGGATTGCTGCAAGAATCTCTTGCATTTGCAAAATCACCTGAAGCATTAATAAATGTTAAAAAAAAAATCACCTGAAGCAGTCCTGGCAGTTAGGGGGATGGAATGTTGACCCAGGCAGTCCCTGGTCTTACGGCAAACCAATTGGAGCTGGCACTATAAATATCCCTGGAGAACCAACTGTGGGGTTCTGATTTCCTTGACCTGACCCACACATCCTGCTATCCCCTGGATCTCCCCCTTGGGCCCTGGGAGGAGGGAACTTCATGGGAGGAGAACGTGGGAAATTAGTTTACTTAGGCAATCAGGGACACCCTAAACCAAGCCATTACCCTCATTTGTTAACCTGCTAGACCTTTCTACATCAAGGCAGTGAAATTTATCCCTGGCTGAGGGGCTGGTTCCCTCAGCCTGACCCTACCTTCTGAGACCCTCTCCCAGCACTGGCCTTCTGTTAGCAACAGTTTCCCAGACCTTAACCTTCTTCCCTCAGCTTACCCTTGCATTTAATAAACCCCTTGGCCTTTATTCAGAGAGTTTCTGTTGATTCATTTATACCATCAACTAGGGCCAGGGCTGAAGAGGGAAAGATAGCTTTCCCTTGTTTCCTAAGGGGCTAAAACCAGGCATCCATCTTGCTCAGGGAATGAACCAAGTTCACTTCCTGTTGGCTTTCAATTTCTCACCAGGAGGGAGGGGCATCTCACTCCTTACTTCAAGGAGCTTAGAGACAACAGGGAGACTGGCTGAACTATCTCAGCCCAGGCTCACACAACCCTGACTGACCCAAATCAACCTATACTGGAGTTATAGTCTCCCTGCCTAGAAGACTCAGCTGGTACCACCCAGGCCCTTCTATTATAAGCCTCCATTAGCCCATTTATTTATTTATTACAACTGAAAGTTCGTGGTGGAGGTTATATATGGAACCCCAAGACATTCTCCTTCCTTTCTCAAGGAGTTTGCTATCTATAGCTTCCCATCTTTTGCTCTTTCCCAATTCCTGTCCTTATATAGAAATTCACCACTTGTGTCAATGACCTATAAATATTCCAGTTTTTAAATTTCTCATAATCTTTCCTTTTTTTTAAAGAAGTTTTTATTGATACTTCTCTCTTACATCAGCATAGTTATTCCAATTATCTCTTCCTGTTCCCCCTCCCGGAAAGTCATCCCAGATAACAAATAGTATTTTTTAGAGAGGAAAAAAATTATCACAACTGATTATTTCATCGAAAGTCTGAAAACATACATGATGTGTAATGCCTATGAAACTTCTCATCTCCAGGAAGGTGTAGCTTGGGGTTATCTTCTCATATTTCTTCGATAGAATCCTGCTTGATTGCTGTGTCATTTTTCTTTCAATTTACATCATTGTAGTTTTTATGCTTTTTTCCTTGGCTCTATTTATTTCACTCTCCATCAGTTCATGTAGCTCTTTCCATGTACTTTTCACACATCATTTCTTATACTATCACATTTTATTAATGTGCCACAGTTTGTTTAGATGTTCCTCAATTGATAGACATCTTTGTTTCTGATTTTTTGCTATTGCAAAAAGTGCTGCTATATAAATATTTTGGTATTTTGATAGATGTTTTTCTTATTGATGGTTTCTTTGGGTATAAGCTCAATAACAGAGTCAAAAAAAAAGAGTTCAAAGGGTATGGATATTTTAGTCATCTTATTTGCATAATTCCAAATCCCTCTCCAAAATGATTACATCATTTCACAGGCCCCTAATAATTCATTAATGTGCCTATCATTCTACAACCCCTCAAACATCGACTATTGACATTTTTTGTCTCTTTTTGCCAATTTAACAGGGGTGAGTTGAAACTTGAAAGTTGCTTAATTTGCATTTCTCTTATTTTTTATTACTAAGTGATTTGGAGCATTATTTCATGAGGTTGTTCTCACAATTTAAAAAAAAATGTTTTTCATGACCTACTTTTCCATTTCACATCAGCCATGAATAAGAGTGGTTCCCTGTTGGAGCTCGCCATTGCAAACATTCTATTTCCATGATTGAAAATTTTTACATTCTTTTGACCATAACCTTCTATCATTCCATCTCTTCCTATGCCCTTCCCATCTGTTCTTTGTCTGGAGTAGGACTTCCAGTCCTTTCATTCTTCATTACTGTCTCAGACCACTACCTATTTTTTACTTTACTTTCCTCTCCCTTCTTAATCTTATACTTTATCAATTCAACTCTACACTGTTTACTTTCAATTTATTTGCCCACTTCTTCCTAGCTCATTTATCTCATGCTAATCCCTAACCCTGGATTACTGCTACCCTCTGCCTCCTCTCCTCCTACTCATATGTTGGTAAATGAAGCTAGAAGTCATGCTACCTAATTTACGAGATACACTATAAAACTATGTTATCGAATCTCTACTGGGATTGCACTGTAGCAAGCCAATCTTTTTATTCATTCTCAATTTATTCCCTATCTTATATTCTTCAAAAGTGATTCTAGACCTTTTTGTCTTTCCTCAAGCCTTCCATGCTTTCCCTTCTTTCTTTTTCTCTCTCTCAATTGAGGACCTGGCCTCCTAATTTACTGAGAAGGTTAAGATCATATACCGTGAACTCTGTTTTTGCTTTTCTCCATCTAAAAATGCTTTGATGCCATTCTCTATCCTCTCCTCCTTTTTTCTAACCTCTGAAGGCATATTCCTTCTTCTTGCCAAGTCCAACTCTCCATATGTGCCCTTTATCCCATTCTTTTCCATCTTCTCCAGCATATTGCTCCCTCAATCTTCCTTCCATTCTAATATTCAATCTCTTCTTATCTTAGTTCCTTTTCTGTTACTAATAATCATGCCCAAGTTTCCCTCAACCTTAAAATACCTTCACTTGACCTTTACATACTCATCTCTTCTCGGGTTCTCATCCAAACTCCTAAGAACTGTCTACACTTGTTGTTTCCATTTCCTCTCCTTTCATTTCTGCTTAAACCATTTACAATTTGATTTCTAACCTTATCATTCAACTGAAATCGCTCCTTCCAAAGTTACCTATGACCTCTTAATTGCCAGAACTGATGGTCTCTCTTCTTAGACTCCATTTTTCTTGGCATCTCTATTTCACTGGACACTGCTGACCCCTCTCCTACTGGAAGCTCTAACCTCAATGGTTTCCTGGGTTCTCTTTTCTGTCTGATTGCTCTCTCTTTGTCTCTACTGGTGGTTCATCATCTATGGGTTCTTGGGCTCTGACCTGAGCATCTTCATTTCTATACTTTCTTCTTTGGAAACCTCATTAAATCACATGAGTTTTATGATCATATCTATGCAGATGACTCAAAGATCTATATATTTAGCCATAGTCTACTTTTCCAGACCTGCATCTTCGACAAGTAATTGGACATTTCAAACTGTATGTCTCAGAGACATTTCAAAGTAAAACATGTCCATAGCAGAGCTTAGTATCTTCTCCCTAAATCTAACCTTCAAATAAACTTCCCTATTTCTGATAAAGCACCACTCTTTTCCTGTCCCACCCAGGTTTGTAACCTGGGCTTTCTTCTCCATTCCTCACTCTCCTTTACTCCACATATCTAACTAGCAGCTAAGTCTTGCTTGCTGTTTATATTCCCCTTCTCTCACTCCCCAGTCTCTTCCATTTTACCCTTCTCTCTATTCTCACAGTTCCCACCTAAGTTTAGGTCCTCTTGCCCTCAGGCTCTCATAGAGAATGTTCAACTTCCTTCCACCCTCACATGGTAGGGTCCACCTTCCCTGACTACTCTGGATTTGATACACATATATTTTATTCTGTTTTTTGTTCTTATAATTTATTACAATAAAATATTATATTTTTTATTTATTATAAAACAAAATATTATTCATAAAAGAATAGATTTATAATAATAAATAATATATTTATTATGTTATGATATATTTGATATTGATATTTTATTCAGGATGTATGTAGTATATAACTATATGTAAATAGAGTTTCCTACCTTAAGTAAGTAGAGTATGTAAGCAGTGTTTCCTACTTTAAGATTAACTTTAAGGGGCAACTAGGTGGCTCAGTGGATAGAGAGTTGTTGTGTGATCCTGGGCAAGTCACTTAACCCCCATTGCCTCGTCCTTACTGCTCTTCTGCCTTGGAACCAATACACAGTATTGATTCTAAGACAGAAGATACCAGTTTTAAAAAAAATGTTAACTAGCTATGGAGTGAGAGAACCCAGCTGTGATTAATGATGAGGATCATAAAATAAGACCCTTGGCAGTAAAGCATAGTTACGGATGTTACCTTTCCCTCTACAATCATTGACATTTCCTAGAGTCCTCAGACACTGTCGGCTTTAAGACCCAGGGTAGCTGCTGAGAAATAGCCTGAGGCAGCTTGGCTGAGATGGGGGCATGAGTCTTGCCAAACTCAAATTCCACCCACATCTTGCGGCTAATGTTTGGTTCAGAATTGGAGCCAATTGGGAGCTTGTTGACTGTTGGCAAAGATCTCCATGTAACTTTCATGGAGGAACCTTCAAATGCTCCTCAACTCAGGTTTGAAAGAGAGTTTCATGTAAACAGCTCTTCTGGGAATCACTCTTTTGGACTTTTAGAGTCCCGTGGGCTCGCAGAATGTTAAGGCAAGAACAAAGGTGAGCTCTCATCTTGACTGATTCCCTTCTTTTACTAATGAAGAAATAGGCTCAGAAGGGGCTGAAGCAAATCGTTCAATGTCACACAGCAAGCTCATAGCAGAACCAAGACCACCATCCAGGTCTCCCAAATTCCAGCCCAATGCCCTATCCATTATGACCATGCTGTCTCCATGGTGTTCGTGCATTTTAGGAATTTTTTCATGCTTCTCAGGTATACTGAATCAGCTGAGAACTGGGCAGAATTAGCAGGTTTGGGGAAGGGGAAGATTTAGCTGAATCTCATTGGGGGGAGAAGCCATAAATCCCCTGGTATCATCAACAACCTTTAGATTTCAAAGGATTTAATGAACATTTCTTCCTATATCCTACCCTTCCTTTAGAAAACCTAAGTCACTTCTATCCATGAATCTTCCCTGGTTACTGTATTAGCAACAATCTTCTCCCTTTGGACCACATGTAACACTGGTTATACACTCCTCTAATATTCTCCTGGGAATCATGTCTTACTTCCCTGCCAGACTTTAAGCCCAGGAAGGTAGAAATCATGGATTTTGGTAACTTTGTATCTCTCCCAATTCCTAGAACTTCAGATCTAGTCCCAGACCTGCTGTTTACTAGCTTTATGAACTTGAGCAAGAAACTTAATCTGCTCAATGCCTCAGTTTCCTCATCTGCAAAGTGGTTTTTAAAAGGTTAAATGAGGTAATATATATGATAGTGTTTTGAAAACTGTTAAGCACCATGTAAACCTGTGGAATTATTACTGTGGGCAGAATCAGAAGGAATGATTTGCTCAAAGGTGGCTGATTTGGAGAATGAGGAAAGTGAAAATAACAGTAACTGATACTTATATATTGCTTTGGGGCAGCTAGGTAGCACATGGGCCTGTAGTTAGGAAGATTTGAGTTCAAATTTGACTTCAGACACTTCTTAGCTGTGTGGCCCTGGGCGAGTCACTTACCCCTGATTGCCTCAGTTTCCTCATCTGTAAAACAAATTGAAAAAAGAAATGGAAAACCACCCTAATATCTTTGCCAAGAAAACCTTAAATGACATAATGAAGAATCAGTCACAACTGTAACAACATATACTACTCTAAAGTTTTCAAGACACTTTTCATTATAAATCACCCCCTTAGAATCTCACTACAATCCTGTGAGGTAGAGGCTATTATTGTTATATCTTACAGATGAGGAACCTGAGGCTTAACGAAGTCATACAACTAATGATTATGAGAGGTGGGATTTGAACCCATATCTTTCTGGTTCTAAGCCCAGCAGTCTATCTACTATGCCATACTGACACTAAAATGAACAGGGATCTTAAAAAAAAATCAGAACCCAGGTGTCTCAGCTCTCAGTGCAATTACTCAATTCACTCTATTAAACCATTTTCTTGGTTATGAAGGGGGTGAGTTTCTCAGGACAGAAATGGAGCAGAGAATGCTATTTTCCAGGCAGCAAAGGAGAGCTCTTGACCATATTTTTTAGTCTGTGAGAAGCTGTGGTTGGGTTCTCCATTTTGCCCTCTACTCGTCACAAAAGGCACTCGTTTTCTGCAGAATCTCGTGGGTTCTTCCAGGTTACAGCTCCCCCTCCTCTGCCCCAGGAATCCCCGATGGAGATTGTGACTTGGCCCACCTGTCTCCTAACGCCATACGCAAGCTGCAGCCACATGTGCACAGCCTGCTGGGACAGCTGCTGGTTTGAAGTTGCCGTGGCTCAGGGGGATATAATTTTGGCATGGATTGACGTTACAGTCTCCCACACTAACTCCCATCAGAGAAAACATATTCTTCCCTCTAGAAGATGAAATGGGGAAGTAAAAGAGTCCAAAGAAAGGTACTAGAGTCTAGAACACAGAACTAGAAATTGGGGACTGTGGAAAAACTCAAACTTTGGTTCTCACCATGGTCTTGCCATGACGTGGGGAATCTGGAATAAATCACTTCTCAGGAAAGGAATCTGAATCTGCAAGGTCAAGTTATGTTAAATACAAAGGAATAAACAACTTCCATTTAGTAAAGTTAACTAGCAACCACTGTTTATCCTACCTGGAGGCAGGGAGGCCTAATGATGATTCTTGGATTTGCATCCTGACTCTGCAGCTTACTGCCAGGGTGACCTGGGGGCAAGGAACTAGCCTCCTTGAGTCTCAGTTTCTCCTGCATAAAATGCTCTGCCTACCTCACTGTTAAGAGTCAAATTGGTCCAGTCGTTTCAGTCATGATGGACTCTTCATGACCCCATTTAGGGGTTTCTTGACAAAGATACTGGAGTGGTTTGCCATTTCCTTCTCTAGCTCATTTTGAGAAAACTGAGGCAAACAGGAGTTGAACTTAAGCTTTAAGTAATTTCTCTTAATGACATTAACAATTAATCGATTAATTAATCAGAGGTAAGATTGTAAAGAGACAAGGAGGACAAGAAAGAGCCTGATCTTTCTCTCTAGATACCCAGCTCTCTTAGGTCTGAGCCTCGTTCATCTATGTGAGCCTAAAGGGAAGAAGGATCCCTTAGTGGAAAGGATTCTTCCACTAAGGGAAGAACTAAGGGCAAACACCTCAGCTTCCCCACGACTAAAAGGCATTGTTTCTTACACTTGGCTTTCTGCAGCCCCTCTAACATTGGTTATTCTCATCTTTTGTCATCTTTGCTCATTTGCTGGGTATGAAGTGAAACCTCAGATCGGTTTGCATTTCTCTTATTTGTAATATGAAGTTTTCTTTCATTCCATTGTTAACAGTTTGCTTTTCTTCTTTTGAGAACTGTTTGTTCACATACAAATACATTTATCTGATGTCTTAACCACTGTGGAATGGCTTTTGGTTATCTATTTTTGTGTTAATTCCCCATCTTGTATATCAGATCCTTGGCATGTATTTTTATTTCATCTGAGCCTCACATCAACTCACTGAAGGAGCAATTACTGGTATTAATGCTATTTTACAGGGGTAGAAACTGAGAAATGATAAAATGAAGATAATACTTATAAAATATTTTGAAGATTACAAGATACTATTCAAGTAGGAATCATAATAACTCACTTTTTGATGATTCTTTACAGTTTGGCAAAGTGTTTCTTTTTATAAAAAACCATTTAATATGGGTAATATAAATTGTTTTTTACTCTCATTTTGTAGATGAGGAAACTGAGTTTCATAGAAGCAATGTTCTTGTGGTCAGAAAGTAATAGTTTTCATTGTTGTGGAAAGGCTGAAGATTGGGTTCTTTGACTGCTTCTCCAGACCTTCCAACTTGACTTCTCTCCTTGCTGCAATCCCAACCCCTCAACACTTGATTCATGGGGGCATAACCTGACCCCTTTTCTGATATCTGTCCCAGTTTATCAGCTACATATCCGTTATCCCATAATGACAAACACCACTCTTTTAAAAACATCTTCTACTCCTAGGAACACACAACCTGAGACTTGGGGAAGAAAAGTCTAATACTATAAGGAAAAAAATATCTCAATCATAATATAACAATAGCTTATGTTTATGTGAGGAGGTATATCCATTTTTAAAATATATATATATTTATTTTTATTTTTTATATCCATTTTTTCATTGATCCTTATAACTCTGTGAGAGAAATTGGGATGGTACTTTTATCTCCATTTTACAGATGTGGTAACTGGGTAAGTGGTGGAGGCAAGACTTGAAGTTAAGTCTTTTGCCTCTAAGAACTACACATCTTCCACCCAACTATACTATCTCAGGTATGGCCATAATACCACCTTCTTTTCCTTTTCCTTTTGCTTTGATGCTAACAGTGAGTGGTCAGATAAATGATTGGCAACTTCAGTGGGGCCCCAACACAAGTAGAAAAGGATCCTGCTTAAGAAGGAGTTTCTCAGTCCATAGAACTGCTCCTGTGGCTGAATCACTACTTGCTCTCAGTCAGACGCTCTCAAAGTTCCCTGGCAAACACCAGTACCTAGAAAAGCTACAACAGACGAGCTCTAGAAAGCACCTTTGGGAATTGGTAGATAAAAGATAAGCTGATCACTGGCTATGTTCCACAACACTGTACTTCATCACGAAAAGAGAGGACAAAGGGTAGGAGCTAGTGCCTGAAGAGCAGATTATAGGGACTGGAAGAAAGAGTACAGAGTTTGGTAATAAGCTTCCTGGCCTGATTTCTTTTGGGGCCAGGCCCAGGGACTGATCTGTATGGCTGCAAACCTGATAACGGTAGGAGAGGAGCAACTGGTTACCTGAGAAACTGTGTGATATAATGGAAAGAGTACTGATCTAAGAGACAGAAGACCTGACACTGACTCCTCTTTATTAGTGGTATAGCCCAGGGCTGCCTAGATAATAACAATGACAACAACAACAACAATAATAAACTATGATATATTTCTATGGGTATATATAGATATACATATATATATATATATACACACACACACATATATACATATATATGGATGTATAGGATATCCCCAAAGTCAGTATATTTTTAAAATTTGAATTTTTTCTAATTATATGTAAAAACATTTTTAAATGCTTAAAAATTTTTTTGAGCCAAATTCTCTCCTTCCTTGCCTTTCTTTCTTTCCCCTCTCTGAGTTGGCAAGCAATCTGATATAGATTTTCTATGTGCAATAGTATAAAATAGTTTTCCACATTAGTTATTTTGTGGAAGAGAACTCAAACAACAAAAAAAAAACACAAATAAAAATGGAAGAAAGTGAAATATGGTATGTTTGTTTCAGTTGGCATTCAGACTCCATCAATTCTTTCTCTGGAGGCAGATGACATTTTTCATGATGAGTCCTTGGGACTTGTCTTGGATCACTGTATTGCTGAGAATAGTTGTCATTCACAATTAATTGCACATCGTAAAATATTGCTGTTATTGAGTACAATGTTCTGCTTCTGCTCACTTTACTTTGTATCAATTCATGTAAGTCTTTCCGGGTTTTTCTGATGTTATCCCACTCATCATTTCTTATAGCACAGTAGTATTCCATTACAATCATGTATCACAACTTGTTTAGCCAAGTCAACAAATCAAGATAGCAGAGTAGCAGCATGGAAAGCTGGAACCACTCAGAATCCTCTCAAACCAACCTTAAAATAGCACCTCAAAATGAAACCTGGAGTAAGAGAAGCAACAAAGGGATGGAGTGAAGTAACTCTCCTGCAGAAAACAATGTGAAAGATAGGCAGAGAGGGTCTATTACAATGGGCTGAGAGGGATGCTAGAAGCAAAGCTCCACACTAAGGAGTACAAGTTGCTCACCCCCCACCTACCACTCCAGGTTCTGAACTTGGGCACAAGCCAACTTTGAGACACCAGACACTAACTAAGCCAACAGAGAGTACTCCATGCTCACCCTTTGAAGTTCTTGGCCCTGGTACAAGCCTTCAGTGAGGTCCCAAGCTCTAGGACAAGGCAATCTGTGGCACCTGACCCATTCAAGTCTAAGGGGAGGCCCAGAGTCCGTGCTGAAGCCTTTGGTGATGCCCCAAACTCCATCATAGGGCAGTCCACAGTGCCCTATGCAGGTACAGGCACAGAGTGAAGCTCTGCAGTAAATACTCAAACCCTAGCTCAATCCAGTGCAAGGCAGTCCATGCCTGGAGGGTACAAGCCTAAGGGGATTCCCAGAACCCTACACAAGCCTGCACCAAGGCCCCAAGTCCTGGGACAAGGCATTCTGCAGTGTACCTGGCCTTTATAAGCTCAGAGTGAGACTAAGAGCTCCTGCCCAAGCTTGAGATGAGCCCTTGAGCCCCAACACAAGGTAGGTCACAGTGCTTTGAGTCCTGCAAGCCATTAGCAGTCCCTAGACAAGATTGAATTAGCAGTGGGAGGTGGCTTTCAGAGTTTCCAGCCCCCAGACCATCTAACCACCTTGGAGGAACTAAAACCTGCAGAAACCCAGAACTAGACCTGAGGGTAGCAGCAAGGAACAACTAAAGTTTAAGAGAGTACCCTCTCTGCCCTGAGAACAGAGCCCATCTTTAAGATAAAAGTAAAAGTTTTTAAAGGCTGGGAAAATGAGCAAGTAGCAAAAAAAAAAAAAAAAAAAAAAAGGAAAACACATAATCATAGAAAATTTTTACGGAAACAAAGAAGAGCAAGGAACAAATGCAGAAGCGGATAGTGAGATCAGTGCAGCCACATATTAAACTTCAAAGAAAAATGGGAATTGGCCTTGGGCTCTGGAATAGCTCAAAATTCAAAATCAAATAAGAGAGGCAAAAGAAAAATAGGGAGGAGAAAGGAAAGTAATCCAATAAGAAACAGGTTAAAAAGCAGAATTGACCAGATGGGAAAAGATGCACAGAAATCCAAAGAAGAAAAGTATTTTTTTTAAAAAAGGAGCCAAATGGATCAAATGGAAAAGGAAGTTCAAAAACTCACAGAAGAAAATAATTTCTTACAAATTAGATTTGGGCAACTAGAAGCTAATGACTTCATGAGACATCAAAAAACAAAAAAAAAATCAAAAGAATGGAAAATTAGAAGAAAAGAAGAAATATCTCACTTAAAAAAATTGACCTGGAAAATAGATCCAGGAGAGACAATTTAAGAATTATTGGACTACCTGAAAGTCATGATTAAAAAAAAGCCTTGACATCATATTACAAGAATTGATAAAAATAATTCCCTAATACTGAAAGAATCTATAGATATCCTCCTTAAATAAATGCCCAAATGACAACTCTCAGGAATATTATAGTCAAATTCAAGTGCTCTCAGGTCAAAGAGAAAGCACTGCAAGCAGCCAGAAGGAAACAATTCAAAGATCATGGAGCCATAGACAGGATTACACAGGACTTATCAGTTTCTACATTAAAGGATAAAAAAGTTTGGAATATGATATTCCAGAAGGCAAAGGAACTAGGTTTACAAGTAAGAATCACATACTTAGCAAACTGAGTGTATTCTTTCAGAGGAAAAATGGTCATTTAAAAAAATAGATTTCCAAGAATTCTGGATGAAAAGACCAGACCTAAACAGAAAATTTCATGTCCAAATACAAGACTCAAGAGAAGCATAAAAAGGTAAATAAGAAAGAGAAAATTCAAGGAATTCAATAAGCTTGAACTGTTTATATTCCTACATGGAAAAGCAATATTTGTATTTCAAAATTTTTAGCATTAGCAGAGCTGTTAGGAGCAAGCTGTTTAGGATGACATGATATGTAAAAACAAAAACAAAACAAAAAACAAGGGGTGAAAAAGAGGATTGCAATGAGAGAAAAGGGAAGAGAGGTAAAATGGGGGTAAATTATATCACCTAAAGAGACATCAAAAATTTATTACAGTGGAGAGGAGGATGAGGGTGGTGACAGGCAATGCTTAAACCTTACTCTCATCATATTTGGCTAAGAGAGGGAATAATAACCATGTTTATTGGGGTATAGAATCCTAACTTTCCCTATAGAGAAGCAGAAGGAGGATAAGAATGGAGATTGAGGAGGAGTAATATAAGGGAGGGGAATGAGGAGTGATTAAAAGCAAAACATTTATGAGGAAGGAGAGAGTGGAAGGAGAGAGAAAGAGCAGGATCAAAAGGATAAAATAATGGAGGGGAATACACAGATGGTAATTATAACTGTAAATGTAATGGGTTGAATTCATCTATAAAATGGAAACAAATAGCAGAGTGGATTAAAAAACAGAATCCTAAAATATGTTGTTTATAGGAAACACATTTAAGGCAGGGAGACACACACAGAGTAAAGGGTAAGAGGATGGAGCAGATTTTATTTGACTTCAACTAAAGTAAAAAAATGCAGGACCAGCAATCATAATCTCGGACAAAGCTAAAGTAAAAATATATCTAACTAAAAGAAGTAAGGAAGGAAAATATATCTTGATAAAGTGTACTACAGACAATAAAGTAATATCAGTACTTAACCTTTATGCACCAAATGAGCCCCCAGATTTTTTAGAGAAATTAAATGAGCTTAAGGAGGAAATGGACAGTAAAACTGTACTAATGGGGGACCTCAACCTTCCTCTCTCAGAATTAGATTAATCTAATAAAAATATAAACAAAAAAGAAATAAAGGAAGTGAATGAAATTTTAGAAAAGTTAGATTTAATAGATCTCTGGAGAAAATTGAATGGGGACAAAAAGAGATATATTTTCCTTTTAGCAGCACGTGGTATATTCACAAAGATTGGTCATGTACTAAGGCATAAAAACTTCCCAACCCAAAACAGAAGAGCAAAAATAATAAATACATTATTTTCAGATTATAATGCAATAAAAATTATAATCAATTAGGGTTCTTGGAAAGACAATTTGAAGCTAAGTAATCTAATTCTAAAAAGGGGGAAGATCAAAGAACAAATTATATAAACAATCAACACTTTCATTAAAGAAAATGGCAATGAGGAGACAACAAATCAAAATTTATGAGATATAACCAAAGCAATTCTTAGGGAAATTTTATATCTCTGAATGTTTATATCAATAAAATAGAGAAAAAATCTGATCAATGAATTGGGCACACAACTAAAAAAAAACCTAGAAAAAGATCAAATGAAAAATCCCCACTTAAAGACTAAATTAGAAATCCTAAAAATCAAAGGAGAAATTAATAAATTTGAAGGTAAAAGAACTATTGAGTTAATAAATAAGACTAGGAGATGATACTATAAAAAAACAAATAAAATAGGTAAAGCATTGGTTAATATGATTTTAAAAAGGAAAGAAGAAAATCAAATTACCAATATAAAAAATAAAAAGAATGAATTCACCACCAATTACAATTAACATCAGTTCACAACTCTACCAACAATGCATTAATGTACTAATTTTGCCACATCCCCTCCAACATTTATCATTTTTCCTTTATTATCACATTGGCCAATCTGACATGTGTGAGGTGGTACTTCAGAGTTGCTTGAATTTGAATTTCTCTAATCAAGGTGATTTAACAAGTTAAAAATCCCCAATTAAAGACTAAATTGGAAATACTAAAAATCAAAGGAGAAATTAATAAAATTGAAAGTAAAGGAACAATTGAACTTATAAGACTAGGAAAATACAACAGCAAATAAAATAGAGCATTGGTTAGTTTGATTTAAAAAAAGGAAAGAAGAGAATCAAATTACCAGTATCAAAAATGAAAAAGGGAGATTTTACCTCCAATGAAGAGGAAATTAAAACAATTATTAGGAACTATTTTGCCCAATTATATGTCAATAAATCTGATAATCTGGGATAGGTGGATGAATATTTACAAAAATATAAATTGTCTAGATTAACAAAAGAGGAAATAGAATACCTTATATAATCCCATTTATGAACTCCCTAAGAAAAAATCCCTAGGACCAGATGGATTCACAAGTGAATTCTATCAAACATTTAAAGAATAATTAATCCCAATACTACTCAGTATGTAATCAAAGTATATGTAATCTTCAATCCATTTCTGGTATGAAGGGAGGACCAAAAATTTTTATCTGGTTATTGTGGGGGTATTGTGCTCCTATTCCCCACATTATGGAAGGGATACCTGTAGTTTCATCACACTGATTAGGGTGCTCTCACAATCAATAATATTGCCAGATGCCCTCTGTTTCAGAATGTCCACTAGACTTCACAGTTATTTCAGGGAAGAGAGAATCATTGCTATATATCATTCTGGTTAGCATTCCCTTATTGTGATATTGCTTTAACTCATATCATGGATGATGAACTAGGAGGGCTTTGATGGAGTTATCATTATCATCATCATCAACATAAATTTGGTATAGTAAAAATATCACAGGGTTTGGAGTCTGACATCCTTTGTTAAAATCTTGGCTTCTCTGCTTGCTCCCTGCATGTCCTTAGAAAAAGTAACTTCAGCCTTCTTGGTCTCCATTTTTTCATCCATAAAATGAGAGAATTGTAGGTGATCTCTCAGGTCTCCTCCAGCTCTAAATCTGTGGTCCTATTACATAATAATTATAACAACTACTAATATTTAGATATCCTTTTAAGGTTTGTATATACATATTTTTTTGGTCATTTTTGGACATAAGCCAAAAGAAGTAGAATAAGCCTTTCCTTCCCACAGTAGACAAAGTGGGAATTCTTGTCATGGGTATTCATTGTCTTACCAATAAGTCTTTTTATTTCTGGTTTAGGAACGCAAATCCATATCTTCTTGGTTGTGTCTGAGAAGACCACTGAGTTAATATCTTAGAAATTATAAGAGTTCACACATCTGAGCTGGCCCTTGGACTTAATATTTAAAAGGGGACCCTAGAAAACATATATACACACAGCCACAAATACAGAAGGAGAAATCAGACTGAGTGGACCTGGAACAATGTGTGTGGAGGGGTCAGTCTCAGTTTGAGAGGATGGAAAGATAGAAAGCCTCAATGAGTTAGAAGAGGAGAAGGGCTGGGGAAAGCACTATTGCAAAAACCTTACAATTGGCCAAACTGGCCTACTTGTTCACCATACTGTGCATTCTGTTTGTTGAGGCTGTGCCTAGATGTACTCCCACCTACCTCTCAGAATCTCAAGATTCCTTCAAGGTTCAGCTCCAATGCCATCTACTGTGGAAAACTCTTTCCCCTTCAAATAGTTAGCAAGCTTCTCTGCTTGCACTTATGCCTCTTCCCTAGTAGAATGGAAGCTTCTTGAGGGTAGTAACTACTTTTAACTTTATATCTCTAGTGCCTAGCATAGGCAGGGGGAGGAGAAGGAGAGAGAGAGAGAGAGAGAGAGAGAGAGAGAGAGAGAGAGAGAGAGAGAGAGAGAGCTTTGACAATTGAAGGCAGGATAGAGGAGACAGATGCCCACGCTTATTTGGACCTGAGGAGTAGCTCACAGATTGTTCCATCTCTATGATTCCAAACAGGAAGAAGAATTTCATACCAGTGGGGAATTATGTTCATGAAGGAGCAACTTGGACTTATTCATTTATTGGTCTAGAAGTCCTAAGGGAAGGTAGGATGCATTGTAAGGAAGGGTTTTTTGTTTTTTTGTTTTTACATAGGGGAAGAAAGATTGTTGAGGAAGGGTTAGGATATAAGCCTATGCTGTGATTTTTGTTGATATAAATAAAATCTGCTCCACATAGTTTCCCAAAAGTCCTAAAAGATTTTTGGGACACCCTGTATACAACCAAATCTCAATGATTGTGAATAATGGATTCTGTGAAGTCGATATTATTATTTGAATTTGAACTATTTGCAATTAAAATTAGATTAAAACTAAAAGAATTGTATTAAAACTGATAAACCAATCGAGCCAATGGAGCTCAGTGGAAATACATAGTTCAAATTTATCTGGTGTTTTCATGAGAAATAAAGGCCTTTTTAAAGATCACAAAACAAGGCATTTTTTTGCATTCTTAGGGAAAACTTGGCTTAAGAACTCATATCAATGAGGACTCCACCAAGTATATGTATATATACATATATACATATATATATATATATATGTATGTATGTATCTGTATAAAGATTTTGTTTTTCTACCACTTAGAAATAAGTTGTTTTTGATTTTCAAGGGCACTTCTATTAAAACCATCTCTAACACACAGACACAGCTATAAGGTGTTGCTTTAAAAAAACAAACAAAAACCAAAAACCTTTTTAATTTCCAAGAAGTGTCTGAGTCACAATACTTGAAAACACGGTGCATGTTACTCTCTATTGGCGACTGACTGGTCTATTCTCAATTTGCATTTTTCAAATTGAGTGCCAATCTCCTATTTCTTCTTCTTATCTTTGGCTTTCTTTTTTTCCTTTTTAGCTTCTGTTTGGCTTCCCTGGCCTGGTTCTGGAGGGTAGGGAGGTGGGGCTTTCAAAATCTTCTTTTGCAGTTTTAGGTCTAAGATTGCATAAGTGGTCTTTATCTCATTTTCCAAGAGCTCCTTCAGGGAGTCAATCTGCGTTCGCACAGCTTTGCGGATGATAGTTTCCAATGCCTGGAGAGAAACAGGACACAGGAGAACTTAATAGGGAGTCTTCAGAGCAGTATGATTGGGCTAAGAGCAATGAACTAAATCTCATCTTTATCCTTTCCTTCCTCTGTGTCTTTAGATGTGTTTTTTCTAGTAGGGTAATTTACTGGTCATTGGACAAAGGTCATTATGATTGGACCAGGAGTCAATGAACTAGAGTTCTAGTCCTGGCTTTGTCCTTTCTTCCCTTGAGACTTTATAGGTGGTTTCTCTAGTAGAGTGAGCTAATAGTTGACCCGTGGACAAAACTTTTCCTTTGAATATGATTTTGTCTTTACTCTTGTGGTAGAACCATATAATTCAAAAACTAGAAAGAGTTATTTTTAGTCCCACACTTTCCAAACTTTCTAATTTTATATCAGAGTTAAAAAGTTCCTTCAAAGTCATCAAATGAAGGGTTGAGAGGACCTCTGAGTTCCTTTCTAACTTTATATCTGTGATACTCTGATCCTATAATCCAGTGGTTCCCAAACTTTTTTGGCCTACTGCCCCCTTTCCAGAAAAAATATTACTTAGCCCCCTGGAAATTAATTTTTTAAAAATTTTAATAGCAACTAATAGGAAAGATAAATGCACCTGTGGCCATCACGGCTCCCCTGGATCACTGCAGCACCCACCAGGGGGCGGTGGTGCCCACTTTGGGAATCACTGCTATAATCCATAGACATCTTCACACAAGGATAATAGCAATAATAAAAACAAAACAGCTAGACAGCAAAGGAGACCCATTTTTTTTAAAATGGGCTATGAGGAAGAGAACAAGAAGAACCAAAAGATTCATTAATAGGGGAGAGAGGAGGAGATGGGAAAGGAAGGAGGAAAGAAGAGAGAGAAAAGAAAAATTAGGAGAAAGAGAGAGAAATGAAGTATATATGTAGGGTAGGATCTGAACACAAGTCATCCTAACTCCAAGACCAGATCCCTAGCTACCTCTCAAACAAATCACTCAGAAAGATTGTTTCCTACCTCTCGGTCTAGGACCCCTATTTCTTTCGTAACCAGTCCCTCAAAGATCTTCTTCATTGTGTGCTCTCTTTCCAGGTGGAGGGTCTCCCTCAGAAGCAACATGTTGGTCCGTTTCTGCACCTCAGCTGCCGTGAGCTCAGCCACCTGCTGTTGGTACTTCCAGACATTTTTGTCGACACCCTCTGACAATGGAAGGGGTAGTGGTGGAGGGCAGAGATCTAAGGATTCAGTGGCCTGGTACATATCCTGATCTTTACAGAGGACATACTGGTAGAGTTTTAAATGCCGGATGAAGGTGTTGTGAAAATAATCACAGACAGCCATTAGATTGACAGGATTAAACTTGGTTTCATATTCTCTGAGCTTGTTCCCAAGTATCTGTAAGGCCTGAGTAATGGAGCAATCTGAGAACATAGATAAACAAAGCAGAAAAAAGAGTTATCCAAAGGGAAGTCCAAAGAGCCACCAAACTGACCATCTATCTCCCCCAAGGCCAGAGAAGATAGACCCCAGGTTATGTATAATCAGTGAGAGGATTTGGCCACTCCAGAGAAAGCCCTGAGAAGGCTAAAGATCATTATGAATGAGTTTGCTCCCTTTCTATTTTTTTTCTTTCTTTGTGTGAGTTTCCAGGTTGGGGTAGGAATGGGTTTGGTGTGCCTAAAGACATCTGATGTGTGTGTGTGTGTGTGTGTGTGTGTGTGTGTGTGTGTGTGTGTGTATAAAATGTTTCCTCTACTGTGCCTGATAGACATGCACACAACTGGCTCCTCACATAGATTACTGGAGTGAATTATCTGTCTATCTTGGTAATCTTGGTATCAGAGAAACAGACTAAAGTTGAAAAATGGCATAAGACACTTTACATATTAAAAATATTCATGTCTGTTAATGACTGTGAAGTTCATAATAAATTTAAAAAAAACATAGGAAGAGAGAGGACTAGAAGTCGAGAAATCTGAGTTCTGGAAGCAACTTTGCCATGACCTGCATTATGTGACCTTGGGCAAATTATATAAACTCAGGGGCAGCTGGGTAGCTCAGTGGATTGAGAGCCAGGCCTAGAGACAGGAGGTCCTAGGTTCAAATCCGGCCTCAGACACTTCCCAGCTGTGTGACCCTGGGCAAGTCACTTGACCCCCATTGCCTACCCTTACCAATCTTCCACCTATAAGTCAATACACAGAAGTTAAGGGTTTAAAATTAAAAAAAAATTATATAAACTCTCTGGACCTCAGTTTCCACACTTATAAAATGAGAAGAGTGAACTAGATGAGAATCTGCAAACTATTGCCCAGGGATCAAATCTGACCTGCCTTGGGCCATATAATGGACTAAATTTGAACTGTGTCCCACAGGGTTTTTTTTTCCCAATTTTTATTTTTTTCTAGGTTACAGATGTATTATCACACAAAACATATTTCCATATTGTTCATTTTTGTAAGTGAATAATCTTATAAAACCAAAACCCCAAATCATATACTCAAATAAACAAGTGATAAATTATGTTTTTATCTGCATTTCTACGCCCACAGTTCTTTCTCTAGAGATAGATAACATTCTTTTTCAAAAGTCCCTCAGAATTGTCCTGGATCATTGTATTGCTGTTAGTAGCAAAATCTATTATTACATTTGACTGTCTCACAATATTTCAGTTACTGTGTATAATGTTCTCCTGGTTCTGCTTATTTCACTCTGCATCAGTTCGAATAAGTTTTTTCAGTTCTTTCTGAAATCATCCTGTTCACCATTCCTTTTTTATGTGCTACTGTTTTCTAACTTCTGTATTACATTCATTCATTTAAAATTTAGGAAGCACCTAATATGTGCCAAGCACTGTGCTAATTACTAGAGATATGAAAATAGGCAAAAGGGAGACTCTACCCTCAAGGAGCTTACAGTATTATGGAAGATGATAATCAGAAAGGTCTCTTCCTGCTCTAATATTACATATACTACTCCTAATCTATGATTAATTACTTTGTCTTGATGTTATGGATTACCATTCTTCTAAGGAACTCAAAGAATTTGACAAAATATACCTCTAACCCTTTTCCCTGAGGGGAGAAATTCTGGTTGGGTTTTTTACCTTCCAAGAATTTTTTCCAAGTTCTTCCAACTTTGCCTGTCCTCAGACTCTACAGTTGCGTCACTTTTTTTGAACCCCAGCAGCATATGGGGTGATATAAACAATGTCTGTCAAGTTCCACAGGCCCCTGTAGGAAAGGGCTGCTGCATTCATTGGCTTATGCTGATGGGAATGTTTTTTTTTTTTTTTTTTAGAACCCATGAATCCCTGAAATATCAATTTCCACTTTGTGAGAATATTATCATTAAAACGTTTTTCCTTATAGAGTGGAAATCTTCCTTGATCTAATTTCTACCTTGTACTCTCGGTGCTGTCTTTGGGACAAGTAAAAAAAAAATAAAGAAGCAGTCTCTCACCATGAGATCCTTCAGATATTTTATGACAGCTATCAAACTCTCTTTTAGATTCTTCTCTTCTTTAGCTTAAATATTCTGAATTCCTTTAATCCATCTTTAGCCCTCATGGTTTCCAATACCTTTTTGATCTTGGCCATCACACTTTGGAATATTCGACAGCTTGTCAAAATCCCCTTTAAAATGTGGTATGATGGGAATGTTTTAAAGAATCTTCCCTCTTGTTTTTGCCTATGGGATACCCTTTCCAGTTGTCTTGGTTCCATGAGGCAATATTTACCTTTAATCTTCTCTCAGTTAAAAAAGAGTATATATAAATATAATTATAAAATATATTATTTTATAAAATATTTCTTATAAAATATTCTTCCTTATAAAAATATTCTTCCAAGAGGGTGCAACATTGAAATGCTTCTGTCCTTGGGATTTGGCAGAAATAGATCCTCACTTTGCCAATAGTTTAAGCTATGGTTTGGACAAAGTTTGGCCTCCTAGAAGATTCGACTCTTTTCCTTCCTGGCACCAGCAAGGTAACCACAAATTTGTTCATTTTAAGGACTGTTTTTTTACTCTTTCCTGTACTAAAAGGTAGATAAATATTAGCCACATTTACCAAAGTTTATTGGATAGTATAATCAAGTGGAAAGAGTGTTGATCTTAGAGTCAGATGACTGGGACTTAAAGGAAGACACTCCATAAAGTGTGTGACCTAATCCTCAGTTTCCTCATCTATAAAATAGGAATAATGATACATATCTTACCTGAGTATAACTGAAATCAAATGGGAAAATAAATATTAAAAAGAAAACGAATATTAGTGTACATACCACATTCATAAGAATATATTCAAAACATAAAGTAAAAACAAAAACAACAACAACAACAAAAAAAAACAAAGAGGGGGAAGCTAGGTGGCTCAGTGGATTAAGAGCCAGGCCTAGAGATGGGAGGTCTGGTTCAAATTTGGCCTCAGATACTTCCTAGTTATGTGATCCTGCATAAGTCACTTAACACCCTTTGCTTAGCCCCTACTGCTTTTTTGCAGTAGGATGGAAGGAAAGAGTTTTTTTAAAAAAAAAGAAAGAAAAAGAAAAAACCCCAAGAGATTTCTAATGACTAGATAAACAATTCAGTGATCAATATATCAGTGATGGAGATGGGCTTAATAGGAGAGATTAAGCTTGAGGATGATCTATTGGAGAAACCAAGAGAGTATAGGATGAAGGGTACACATATTGGAGTTGGTGAGAAGGGCTTTCTCTTCTTCAGAGATAGTTAAAAAAAAAGAGAATGAGTGGAAAATGTCAAGAGATTTTTAGAAGTAGAGAATAGGAAATGGAAAAAAGTCTGTAGTGAATGGTCTATTTTCTCAGTAATGTAGATGTTATTCTTAGCTATGAGGGGTGACAGAGAGGGTTGTGTGGATGGACGATCTGGGGGATAGAAGGTTTGAAAAAGAAGCTCAGAGGAGTGTGATAGAGAATCAATGACAGAGGAGTAAAGAGATGTAAATGTGTCCCTTTGCTACAGTGGCAGCCTGGTTGAGTTTAGATAACATAAATTTGTAGTGGATCCAGTAAACATTACTGTATTCTTAATCAAATTCTATTCAGTAATTAGCCCAAGAGAAATAGCAGCAGAGGAAACGGATTGTTTTTGTTGTTCAGTTGCGTCAGATTCTCATGTCCCCATTTGGGGATTTCTTGGCAAAGATACTGGAGTGGTTTGCCATTTCCTGCTTCGGCTCATTTTACAGATGAGGAAACTGATGCCCTGCATTCTATTCAGCTAGCTGCCCTAATGGAGATGGATGGTGGGAATAAACCGAAGTTAGGTTTTGGAAAACTGTTAGCAATGTTCAAAGAGAGGAAGAGGGAATTGAAAAGTGGAGGAAAGTGTGTAGAACTGAACTGGTTAACTATAGAGTTGAGAATGAGAAAGGAGGAAAATAAAGACGGAGCAGGGGTGGTGGTTTTAGAGAATTATGAGAGATGGAATGATTGAAGGTGACTTCCAGAGGTGAAGAGGTACCTTCCATTGCCACATGTTTAGGAAGAGTAGAGGAAGGGTTTAGGTTATGTGGCATAAAGGAAGTATAGAGTTCTTAATCATGGAAGTCAAATAGTTGTGGGGAATGGCAAAATCAAGGGTGTGAACATCTGTGTGTAGCTGATATGGAGTGAAGGGATAAATCATGTAAATTGAGAAAGTTGGGGAACTAAGAGGTTAGAGTAGTTGAGAAACATCATCATGTATAGGTGGTACAGTTAGAACATTAAGCCTAGTGTCAAGAAGTCCTGAGTTCAAATCTGGCCTCAGATACTTATTAGCTATGTGACCCAGGGCAAGTCAGTTAACATCGTTTGCCTCAGTTTCCTAATCTGTAAAATGAGCTAAAGAAGGAAATGGCAAACTACTACAGTATCTTTACCAAGAAAATTCCAAATGGGGTCATGAAGAGTTGGACATTTCGAAACAGCTGAACACCACCACCACCACCATCATGCATGATAGAATCAGAGCAAGAAGCAATTACTAAATGTTTAATATGTTTCAGGCATTTTGCTCTGTGCTAGGGATATAAATACAAATGGTAAAGTAGTGCCTGCTCTCAAGGAATTTATTTCCCAGCCTGGAAGGCAGCATGTACATATGTAAGTCTCTCCCTATATATAACATGTACACAATAATACAAATTAGCTTTGGAAAGAATGGTACCAGTATCTGAGGGGATCAGGAAAAGCTTCACATAACAGAAGGTAGCCCTCAGGCTTAGCCTTCAAGTGGTTCAAGGATTCTAAGAAGTGGAGATGAGGAAGGAGTGCATCTGAAATATTATGTTTAGTTTGGGGAACTATCTTAGGAAGGACATTGGCAAAATAGGAGCACACTCCTAAATAGGATGTGTAGGCTAGTGAAGGAAGACTAGAGAACATTTTTTCAGAAAATCAGTTGGAGGAATTGGGGAAATTCAGTTTGGAGAGGAGCAGACAGTGGAGCCACAGTAGTTGTCTTCTAGAATTGGAAGGGCTGTCATCAGAAAAGGAATGGACTATATTTAACTCAGGCTGTTCATAGAGGACAGAACTAGGAGCAATGAGTGGAAATGCCAGTTAGGCAGTAAAATTGTCCTCACACTTAGAGCTATCCCAAAATAGAAATGATTAAAAAAAAAAAGAAAACAAAAACAAAAATAGAAATAGCGTGTTTTAGAAGGTAGTGAGTTTTCTTTTCCCTTAAGATTTTAAAATTTCATATGTATTTTTTCAATTATTAAAGACCTATTTTCTCTCTTGAGAAAAACTTAACCTTTCACTCAGGTTAAGTGATTTACTTAAGCTCACACACCCAATGTATAAGAGGGGGTATTTAAACCAGCTCTTCTTCTTCCCAAAGCCAGCAAAACACTGTGCTAGGAGAAAAAAACAAAAGCATAATTCATGTGGAATTCTTGTAGGAGCTAGGTTTTGAACAAGGTTTTAAAGAGAGGAATCATAGAATGGTAGGTTCCAAGCAAGAAGGAACGATACCTGATCAAGAACCTCCTTTCTAATACTCCTGAGAGTTGGTTTCTCATCTTCTTTATGGATAAAGAAACTGAAGACCAGTTAGGAATTTGCCCAATCTAGGAATCTAGGTCCACTGCCTCCAAATCCAATATTCTTCCTATTGTAGAGGTAGCTAGGTGTTGCAGTGGATAGAGTGCTGGTTCTAGAACAGTGATGACAAACCTTTTAGAAACCATGACCTGCACTCCCCTTTCTACCCACCCTTTCCCCAGATAGGGAAGAAAGCATTTCCATTGGGTTGCTGGGCAGAGGGGCTGATGATGTGAAAAAAATGTCCTCAACATGGTGGAGATGGGGAAGGGAACAGCTCCCCTGAGTCCCTCTGATAGGCTTGCATGCCAGAGAGGGTTCTGCACGCCCTTTTTGGCACATGCACCATAGGTTCACCACCAGAGTCCTAGAATCGGGAAGACTAGAGTTCCAATCTAATCTCATACTCTTACTAGTTATATAATGCTGGGCAAGTCGTCTTAACCTCTGCCTCCTTTAGTTTCCTCAACTGTAAAATGGGGTCAATAGCAGAACTTACCACCACCACCCCCCAGAGTTGTCGTGAGGATCAAATGAGATCTAATATTTGTAAAGAACTTCCACAGTACCTGACAAATAGTAGATGCTTAATAGATGCTCATTTCCTTCCTCTTTTTTCCCCTGGACCAACCTGGAAATGCATGGATTAGCAGAGAAGAGAGGGGAAGGTGATTCAGCCTGATAATGAAAACTGGGTTTTACACCAATGTACAGCAACTCTTTGTAGCTTGTCTGGTCAGGGATTGTTCCTTTCCCCTTCTCTAGAGCTTCATATTCAGAAATATGCTCCTTGGGGGACCTGGCGAAGTTGTGTAGGATGAGTATCTGCTTCCAGCCCACTGAAATTCTGAATCTCACTGACTTCCCTGGCTTCCTTTAAGCCTTGGTTAAAATACTACCCTACAGGAAGTTTTCCCTAGCTCCTCTTAATTCTAGTGCTTTTCCTCTTTTAATTATTTCCTATTTATCTTATATATAGTTTGATATATGTAAATATATAGATGGATAAATAGATATAAAGATCCATCTAGCTAGCTAGCTAGCTATCTGTCTATCTATCTCTGTCTATCCATCCACCTATCCATCCATCCATCCACCTATCCATACATCTATCTATCTATCTATCTATCTCCATATCTATCTCTATCCTTCTATCCACTTATCTATCTATCTATCTATCTATCTATCTATCTATCTATCTATCTAATCTAATCTATCCTTTTCCTTCTACCTGATCATTATCAATGTCCCACTCCTTATGTGTATTTCCCAAGGATTTGTCCTAGCTCTTCCTCCTCCTCCTTTTTTTCTTCCTCCTCCTCCTCCTCCTCTTCCTTCTCTCTCTCTCTCTCTCTTTCTCTCTCTCTCTTTCTCTCTCTCTCTCTCTCTCTCTCTCTCTCTCTCTCTCTCTCTCATCTGTCTGTCTTTCTATTTATCTATCGATCTATCTGTATATATCCATTTACATGTGGTCTCTCCCATTCAATTGTAAACTCCTTTACAATCAGGGACTGCATTTTGCCTCTTTTTGTCCTCAGGGCTTGGAACATAGTATGCACTTAATAAATGTTCCTTGATTGATTAATAGGTTGAAGGTTTGGGCAACCATCATGGGAGCATATTATTGATCACACTCATTCTACCTGCTGAATGTTTTGAGTCCTTTTATTATTCCTAATACTCGTCGGTTTTCCTTCCTTCTTGATATGAGATGAAGCTCTAGTCTAGCTGACCAAGGTCACACATTGAGTCATAGCTAGAATTGGGAGTCCCATTCATGATCTGAGTCTTCACTTTTCCCTTACTGCACTCAGCTTCTTCTTCTTCTTCTTCTTCTTCTTCTTCTTCTTCTTCTTCTTCTTCTTCTTCTTCTTCTTCTTCTTCTTCATTTCAATTTACAGAAAGGGACAATCCAAGGTTTAATAGGAACAGTTTCTTGGCCCCTGGAGAGCACTTCATAAACCCACTGTTGAGAAGTCTGAGGCAGGTGACTCAGAACCCTGTGGATTAAATTTCAGGCTGCTTTTCTCAGACAGATCTGTGCCTGCAGGTTCAACTTCAATATCAGGGAGTTGCCTTGATTTGCATTGGCTGCTGGGAACTTCCTGAAGACACCCCCCTCCCCCAACAACTCCCTGAAGGCCAGCACCTGCACAGATCACTGGAGGCATGGGGAATGGGTGGGGTGGGAGAGGAGGAGGAGGAAGAAGAAGAAGAAGAAGAAGAGAAGACTGGAAAGACAGCATTATAGAACTTCAAAATTCAGGGTAAAAAAACATTTGATATTGAGAATTACTGAATTTATTTCCTCTTGTCAACCCTCTTTCTCTCCCCAAATACATATGAAAGAAATTCAGGTTTTGTATAAGATTGATTACACCTCACATACATTTTGAAGGATCTGGTTGGAAAATCATTGGAAAGAGGCCACCCCCCTCTCCCCAGGGGGATCCCATGTTCCTCTAATGCCCCCTGAAAAACCAGTTTGGCTGCAGTCACCTCACTCGAAGCAGAAAGGAGTTGAACCACAGTTTGGAGTTGCATAATTTTCAGACTTTATCAGGGCCTATTTTATATTTTTTTTAAAAAATTAGAGTAGATAAAGAGTCAATGTCTCATATTCTACCTTTTGGGATCTTTTTTTAGGGGTCTCCTCCCTTTTTCCCCATACCTAGTATCCCAATGGTCTTTGTTCTACATCAAAACCTAATCTTGGGACAAACTCTTAAGAAATTCATTCACAATGAAGTATAAAAATCTTAAAGATATTTAAGAGAAGGAGTAGGGAAAGCATTTTACTGGGGGGGGCGGGCAGAGCTCCAGTTATAGACTCTCTGGCTTTTCTTTAGGAGTTGCTCTCCAGGCACTCTAAGAATCTCAGTTTATCTTTGGCCCCAGCCTTTGCTCTATCTCCTGACTTTTAGAATAATGGACTTAAAGCTGGAAGGGATCTTGGGGGTCATCTCGTCCAACTCCATTTTACAGATAAGGATATTGAGGCCCATTAAAGCTTGAGTGATTTGCCAAATGAAGGAAGTAAATGGTAGAGTTGGGATTTGGATCCAGATCTTCTGACCCCAAATCCAGCAATCATGTGGCTCTCCTCATCTTCTCTGAAATCAATATTCTGCAGTCCTATTTCAACATTGGGATGTGGGGAAAAGACACTGAATTTGGAGTCAGAGGATCCCAGCTCTGTGGCTAAGTAGCTGTGTGACCTTGGGCCAATGACTTCCCCTCTAATGGGCTTCAGTTTCCTCCTATATCAAATAAAGGGTTTAGAAGAGAAAGTTTCTGAAGTCTTTTTCAGCTCTCTGCATGATCTATGATTCTGTGATCTAGAATCTCCAGCAGGATTCATCTTTTAAAACTCCACCTGAATGTCCAAAGATCTGGGTGACTTTGTCTATGAGATACTGCATGGTATAGTGGATTTAGAGTCAAGAAAACCTGGATTTGAATTCTGCCTCCAACCTTATAAGCCTTGGCAAAGTGATCTAATCCAAACATCTTGTGGTTGGCCTTCTTGCCTCAAGTTTCTCCATTCTCCAATCCATCTTCTCAATTGTCAAATTAATCTTAAAGCACAGGTCTGAGCATAGCACCCTCCCTTTCCCTTGTATTGAATAAACTCCAGTGGCTCCTTATTATCTCCATGCTCAAATATAAAATTCTCTCTTTGGTTTTCAAAGCCCTTCATAACTTGGCTCCTTCTTCCCTTTCTAGTCATCTTGCATCTTTTACAAACTCTGGGATCCAGGGACATTGACTTCCTTGCTCTTCCTCAGATGGGACGCTGTCCAACTCTGGGCATTTTCTTTGGCTATCCATATACCTGGAACTATCTCCCTCCTCCTCTCTGCTTCCCTCCTGACTTCTCTGGCTTCCTTTAAGTCTCAGTCAAATTTCTACCTTCTATAAGAGACTTTCCCAGTCCTCCTTAATCTTAGTGCCTTCCTTTTGTTGAGTATTTCCAATATATTTTGTTTATATCTCTGCACAAAGTTGTTTGCTTGTTGTTTCCCTCATTAGATTTAGAGCTCTTTGAGGAAAGGAACCAATTTTGCCTTTCTATTTATTCCCATTACTTAACATGATGTCTGGCTTTTAGTAACAGTTTCTTTGATCCTAAATTTTTCTATCAGAAAAAGGGAGAATAATAAATGTATCATTGACCTCAAAGGTTTAAAAGAGACAGTTATATATAAAATGCTTTGAAAATCTTAAATCACTAGGTAAATACTAATTATTATTATAAAGTATGTCATCATAGACTAGATTTCAGGGTCAAAGCCTAGAGTATTGGTTCCACCAGCTTTATCCCTACAGGAAGGCTGAATTTAAAATGAAAGCAAAATCTAAATTTAACACTGCTAATTAGCTAGGGATTTCAATGCAGCTTTGAAGCAAAAGGGGAAAAGGCTAGGAGGTGGGAGAAAGTGAACAGGGGCTAGCTTGATTTCTACTCTTATTGAGATGAATGAGAAAAACTATCTTGATTTATAGGATCACAGATCTGATTCTTCTAGTTTAACCTCATCATCTTAGAGCTGAGGAAACCGACTTGTCTAAGGTCACATAGATGGGAAGGATTATAATAAAGGATCTGAATCCAGGTCTTTGACTCCAGATTCTAGGTTCTTCCCACCATATCACAGTACTTCCTGTCACTCAGATTTAGGTCAAAGCTGTTGTAACTCAATTGATAGTTCAAGGTCATCAGATCCTTCATAATCATAAAATGACCAGGCATCCTCATCTGAATGGAGGAGTCCTGCTTTTTGATGGATTCCAGAAACATACCAGGTAGGACAAAGTTCTGCTCTAAATTCTTCTGGAGGCAAACTGTGAGGTGCTGAATTTGCTTTGTGGTTAATAGGATCTAAGATCAAATTAATGATGAGGTTAGTTCACAGAGCAAGAAAAAGTCCCCCTTCGGTTTATAGCTTCCAAAGTACTTTGAGGAATAATCAGGGAGAAGGGAGATCTTTGACTGGCATTCACATCACTCTTGCGAATATATCTGTAGGAGCTTAGATTGAGAGATGGGGGCAAGTGGTAGGAATGTGCCCCTCTTATATTTTCTCACCCATTGCACTCATCCCCTGACCCACACTGGATGCATAAGAGTGAAATGGCTGTTTTAGGTCAGTGTGCAGGGCAGGATCCTCTTAGAGACAGAAGAACCATATTAGATCTGTTGGATCCACTTCTAATTTTAGGATTATCTTCTCTTTAGTTGCTCTACCTACATCTTGAGAGTGTGATAGAATTGGGTCTATATCCCTCCTCCCAATTTTTCTCCTTTCAAGACCTGCAATAAACTCCTGATTTCCACCCTTCCTCTCCATATGCACCCCTCTCCACTGCTCTCTCCCAGATACTACCCTATGAGTAGTACTACCCTGCTTTTTAATTCTGTACCAAATACCACCCCATTGATGCTTGCTTATTGCTTCCTCCCACTGAAGTATTACTGACTTTATTTAGGAAACTGCCCTGCTAATACTCTCCCTATGACTGAAATTGGTAAGTTAGCTACAGGAAGAGAAGGGTAGGTTCTGAGTAATCTTAGGCACCTATGGCGAACCTATGGCATGAATTTCAGAGGAGACTTCTCCCTTCCCCTTGTCCACCACACCTGAGGACATTTTTCCATAGCACCTGCCCCTGTGGCTGGCAGCCCAATGGGAGCGCTTCCTTCCTCCACTGTGTGGGGTAAGGGAGCTGCTCACATGTGGCGTGAGGGTACAATTTGGGCACTCTTGTCTCTAAGAGGTTCGCCATCACTGCTAGGGAATCTCCACCACCCACTAGTGCTCAGTGTCTCTGGAGGAAGTAGGGATGACTCAACAACTATGATGTTATTAAGGTTGGCTTGATGGATAAGAACACATATGTTAGAACTTAAGGAGTTTTAACCCTTAATTGGATATCCTGAAAGCTTACAATAGTAGCAAGTAATTTGATATATCATCCCATTTTCATCCAAAGATCAAAATGGCTGGGGAGACCACTGCCATTCAATAATGGCCCGTGGTCACTGATAGTCACAAAGATACTGATGCCTCCATACCCAGGTTTAGTGTCCATTTACAATAAGCCAAGAGTGAATGACTTTGATGGACACTGGACCTTTGGCTGCTAAAGAACAGTTTTACTTACTTTGGGGGGACCCAGAACCATCTTGGTCTTTCTGTGATCTTTCTGAGTAGATATAATCCTAGGAAAATGCACTCCTTGGATTCTACCTCTAATCATTCAGTTTACGATGATGGATTGGTAGAGAGAGCATTTGTTAAGTTCTTACATATAAGTAAATAGGAAGATATACAAAATAAATGCAAAGTAATTTTTTTGGAGGGGGGACAGCTAGATGGTATAGTGGATAGAGCACTGATCTTAGAATCAGGAAGACATATCTTCATGAGTTCAAACCCAGCCTCAGGCACTTACTAGCTGTGTGACCCTGGGTAAGTCACTCAGCTCTGTTTACTTTAGTTCCTCATCCGTAAAATGAGCTGGAGAAGGAAATGGCAAACCGCTCCAGTATCTTTGCCAAAAAAACCCCAGATGGGCTCACAAAGAGCTGATCAGACATGACTAATATGACTGAACAACAACAGCAACAAAATTTTTTTGAGGGGGGGAAGCTACTAAGAGGATCGGAATGAGCTTTATGTAGGAGGAAGCTCCTGGTTTATTTGAAGTTACTCCTGGCTAGGAAATAGAAGAGTGGATGAATAAAATATATTAGAATCACAATACACAGCAGAAAATGACCACAGTAATCTAGTATTTGATAAATCCAAAGATCTAAGTTTCTTGGATGAGAACTCACTATTAAAACAACTGCTGGGGAAAATGAAAAACACTGTGCACAAACTAGATATAGACCAACAATTCTATATCATATACCAAGATAAAGTAGACACAAAGATTGCTACTGTAAGCACAAATTAGGGGATATGGAACAGTTTACTTGTCAGATCTATGGATAAGGGAAGAAGTTATGACCAAACAAGAAATAGAAAGCATTAGGAAATATAAAATGGATAATTTTTTGTGCTGTGAAAATCTTTAATTAATTAATTTAGAATATTTTTCCATGGTTACATGACTCATGTTCTTTCCCTCCCCTTCTCCCATCCCCCTCCCATAGCCAACGAGCAATTCCATTGGGTTTTACATGTGTCATTGATCAAGACCTATTTCCATATTATTAATATTTGCACTAGCATGATCATTTAGAGTCTACATCCCTAAGCATATCCCCATAGACCCATGTGATCAAGCAGTTGTTTTTCTTCTGTGTTAAAATGGATAATTTTGACTACATTAAATTAAAAAGGGTTTGCCCAAAGAAAACCAATTCCACCAAGATTAGAAGAGAAACAACAAACTGGGGGAAAATGATATAGGAAGCACCTCTGACAAAGGCCTCATTTCTGAAATATATAGTGAACTGAGTCAAATGTACAAAAATACAAGTAATTTTCCAATGGCTAAATGGTCAAAGGAGATGAACAAGCAGTTTTCACATGAAGAAATCAAAGCTATCTATAATTATATAAAAAATGCTCCAAATCATTATTAATTGGAAAAATGCAAATTAAAACACACTAAAGTACACATAATACACATATCAGATTAAGCAATCTGATGGAAAAGAAAATGATAAATATTGGAGGGGATGTGGGAAAATTTGGACACATGCACTGTTGGTGGAGTTGTGAACTGATCAAACCATTCTAGAGAGCAATTTGGAACTATACTCAAAGAGCTGTAAAATTGTGCATGCCCTTTGGCCCAGCAATATCAATATTAAGACTGTATCCTCTGGAGATAAAAAAAGAAAAAAAAGGATATATTTGTACAAAAATATTCACGGCAGCTCTTTTTGTGTTGGCCTCTCCAACTGTCATGAACTAAATATAAATCTCTCTCTCTCTCTTTCTCTCTCTCTCTCTCTTTCTCTCTTTCAAAAATTGATTCTGTCTAGAATCAATACTAAATATTGGTTTCAAGGCAGAAGAGTGGTAAAGGCTAGGCAACAGGGGTCAAGTAACTTGCCCAGGGTCACACAGCTAGGAAATAGCTGAGGCTAGATTTGAACACAGGTCCTCTTGCCTCCAGGTCTGGCTCTCAGCTTACTGAGCCACCTTAATGGTTTATTGTTGATATAGTAGGAGTTCTCCAGTGCAGAAACTCAGGAATCTTTGCTTGATGCAGTGCTGTTTAACATCTCTATGGATGTTAAACTTGGATCGAGACCCATGTAGCATTTTCATCAAGTTTTCAGATGACACAAACCTGGGAAGGACAGCTAAAACACTGTATAATCAGGATCCAAAAAAATTACGACAGAGAAGAGAATAAGATGTAATGTAGTAGGGATAAATGTGAAGTCTTACATTTAAATACACACAAAATACCAAATTCTTAAGTAAAAAATGGAGAAGACATGGCTAGACAGCAATTGTTCCATGTAGGATCTTGATCAGTCAATAAGTTAGTCAACTAGCATTTATTAATGATCCTATTATGTTCTAGGCAACATGCTGAGGTCTGGGGATACAAAAAAAGACAAAAGACAGTCCCATCTCTCAAGGAGTTCACAGACTAATGGAGGACATAATATGGGAACACCTATGTACAAATAAGCTATACACAGGATAGAAAAAAAATCAATAGAGAGAGGGCACTGACAATAAGAGGGTTGAAGAAAGGCTGCTTGTAGAATGTAGGATTTTTATTTGGGATTTGAAAAAAAAACAGGGATGTCAGGAGGAAGAGATGAGGAGAGAGAATTCCAGTCATGGTGGAAAGCCATTGAACATGTCCAGATTGAGGAGATGAGATATGTTGTGTGAAGAACAGCCGAAAGACCAGTGTCACTGAATCACCAAGTTCATGGTAAGTCAAGGTCAGGGAAGTAAAGTAGAAGAAGCCTTTGGAAGGTAGGAAGGGCCCAGATTGTGCAGGGATTGGAATGCCAAAGAGAAAACCTTAAAGTGGATGTTGGAGCTAATAGGGAGTTACTGGAATTTATTGACAAGAGGTGTGTCTGTGTACATGGCCAGATCCTTTCTTTAGAAAGGCCAACTGTTGTAGGGATAGACAAGGCAGGAACACCTATAAATAGTAGATTATTTTAATAGTCCGACTGGAGTCATGGATATGGTGAGAATAATTGATACCTATGTTGTGAGCTGTGGGTAACTGGGAGGAGAGCAGTACTTCCAATAGTCACAGTGAAATTAGGAAGAGAAGAAAGATTTAGGGAAAGATAATGAGTTCAATTTTGGATATATTGAGTTTAAGATGCCTAAAGGACATTCAGTTTGAGATGTCCATTGGGTAATTGGAGATGCAAGTTTGGAGGTCAGCAGAGAAGTTAAGGGTAAATGATGAGTAGATTTTGGAATCATCAGCATAGAGATGATAATTAAATCATTATGAGCCAGTGAGGCCACTAAGGGGAAAAGTGAGGGAGAAAAGAAGAAGGTTGAAGCCAGAACTCTGGACCTACCTGTTGGTAGATGTAATCTGGACAAAGATCCAGCAAAGGAGATTGAGAAGGGATATTCAGATAGGTAGGAGAAGAACTCAGAGTGTATCAAAAAGAGGATGATCAACTGTGTCAAAGAATATAGAGAAATCAAGAATGATGAATACTGAGAAAAGGTCATTAGATTTGGCATAAGAGGACATTGAGGAGTAGCTAGGTGGCTCAATGGATTGAAAGCCAGGATTAGAGATAGGAAGTCCTGGGTTCAAATCTGACCTCTGACACTTCTTAACTTGGCAAGCCACTTAACCCCCATTGCCTAGCTATTACTACTCTTCTGCCTAGGAACCGATACACAGTATTGATTCTAAGATAGAAGACATTGAGAGATCATTGCTATCTTTGGAGAGATCGGTAGCATTGGGAGGCAAGTACTGGGGACCTGGGACATATTAGTCCAGTGGTACTGTGCCAGACTCTATCTAGAAGACTAAATTTAGTTCTTGCTATGAAATGTCTGGGAGGATATTGATAAGAGAAAGATGACCAGCTAGTTAAAGCCCTGCCATCAAATGATTCACTGAGGAATAAGGGATATTACATTTAGATAAGATTTAGAAATCAATATGGTAGACATCTTTAAGCATTTGAAAATTGGCACTTGTGAAAGAGATTTAGCTTTTTCTGCTTGATGCTCAGATAGCACCACAACCCTTCTTCCCTTCCCAGTCTTCTTATAATTTACTCTCGTGACCTTGAACTTTGTACTCATGAACTTTGTCATTCAGTAACATTGGCCTCTCTGCTGCATCTCACACAAAATATTCCATCTCCCAACTCTAGACATTTTCAGTGGCTCTTCACCATGTCTAGAAACTATGAAGATGCAGTTATTGGCTTGACCATTTTAACTGTACCAAAACATAACAGACTGTTTTGAGTTTCCTTAGAGTTCTTCTGGCAAAGAGTAGATGACCACTTGTTGATGATTTTAGAAAAATAATTCCTAGTCCAGTATGAATTAGAAAAGATTGGCTTTCCCCCAAAGAGATCATAAGGAAAAAGACTTGTAGTGGTAAAAAAAGGATGCTAAAAGATTGCCTGCCCTTTGATCCAGCCATACCACTGCTAGGTTAGTACCCCAAAAAGATTATAAGGAAAAAGACATGTACAAAAATATTTATAGCCGCACTCTTTGTGGTGGCAAAAAACTGGAAAACGAGGTTATGCCCTTCTATTGGGGAATGGCTGAACAAATTGTGGTATATGCTGGTGATGGAATACTTTGTGCTCAAAGGAATAATAAACTGAACTAATTCCATGTGAACTGGAATGACCTGCAGGAATTGGTGCAGAGTGAAAGAAGTAGAACCAGGAGAACATTATACACAGAGATGGATACACTGTGGTAAAATTGAATGTAATGGACTTCTATACTAGCAGCAATGCAATGACCGAAGACAATTCTGAGGGGCTTGTGAGAAAGAACACTATTCAAATCCAGAGAAAGAACTGTGGAAATAGAAACACAGAAGAAAAACAACCACTTGATCATATGGTTCGATGGGGATATGATTGGGGATGTACACTCTAAGCAATCATCCTAATGCAAATATTAATAATATGGAAATAGGTTTTGATCAATGACACATGTAAAACCCAGTGGAATTGCTCGTTGGCTATGGGAGGGGGATAAGAGAAGGGGAGGGAAAGAACATAAATCATGAATTAACTAATTAAATAAAAATTTCAGATAAAAAAAAAAGAAAAGATGGCTTTTGATTTTCCTTCTATCGCTGAGATTTCGGGATTCTAGGATACATATATCCTAAGGTTATAAGGCTATTTTCTATAACTTAGGCACATAAAGGACTTTGTAATCTATAGGCAATGCTAGCTTGTTATCATCAGACAGTACTTCATCCTTGGAATCAAGAGAGCAACATTTTTGTCCTGGTTCCATCTAGTTAGGTAAGTCACATATCTTTTCTTAGCCTCAGCATCTACATCTCTAAAATGGGTAGCTATGAAGAAAAAGCTTTGTATTATAAAATATAAAATGCCATATAACTGTGAGCTGATATTATCCTTTGAGGGGGGTAGGCTAAGTATATTCTTTTCTCCCTACTCCCATATGCAGCTCCCAAACTCTGCTTTTTGATAAAATCTGAATAACTCTCTAGGCTTGTTGTTACTTCTTTAATAATTTTCCTAGAAATAGTACCAGGAGATAGGATCCTCGATGTTATCAAGAGCAATAATTAACACTAACAGATGTAAGTCAGGAATATACCAGCCAGATATTTATCACTCATAATTCAACTTGCTCATCTACATCTCTGATTTTGCTTTTGTTCTATATTCTTGGTAGTTCTTACCTACGCTTTCTTGGTTTTCAGGGGAACGTCTCAGAACACGGTAACAATCTTATTTCTTGAGGATTCTTTTCCTCCCTATTTGCTGAGGATAAGTGTATTTTGGGCAGCTAGGTGGCACGGTGAATAGAGTGCCATGCCTCAGGTCAGAAAGACTTATCTTCCTGAGCTCAAATCTAGTTTCAGACACTGTTTGACCCTGAGCAAGTCACTTAACCTTGTTTACCTCCATTTCTTAATTTGTAACATGAGTTGGAGAAAGGAATGGAAAATCACTCTTGGATTTTTGCCAAGAAAACCTCAAATGGGGTCACAAATAGTCATATGTGGTTGAATAACAGCAGTAAAAAGTATGTTATATTATGTATAAAATAAAAATATATAATATATATTTATATTTTAAAAATTAAATTTAAATTATATATATAATTTTAATTTAATTTTAATTTAATTTTATATATATACATACATATATATAATTATATATATATATATATATATATAGCTTCTCCTGGTAGGGAAAGTAGGGGAAAGCCGTTTATAGGACCCTCTATCCATAGATACATTCTTGCCACCTGGAGAATAGCGATGCAGACTTCTGGCATCTTAGACTTGAGGCTCCTGTAGCCCAAGTGGCTGCCTTTTCCCTAGATGCTAAAGCTAATTGCAGGGATGACTTTTATGGAGACTTCATGGGGAATCCTTGCTCCCCCAATTGGAGAGTAGTAGACAACTATCTGTGAAAATCAGTCTTTCTTAGTGAATAGCAAATCAGAGCCATTACTTCTAGCCAGGGCTTTGGGGGCCTTTCCCTGGCTGTCCTTGGAAGGTAGTCAGTGAGGAAAAAGGATGACCAAATGGGATCATATTTATAAAATGCTTAGCACAATGCCTGGCACACATTAAGTGCTTAACAATTGCTTATTCCTTTTCATCACTTAATCCAGAGTCTAAAGCTCTGGATTTGGATTCAGAGGACCTAGACTCAAATCCTTGCTTCACCACTGATGGTCACCTTTATGGCCTGGGACAAATCACTTAACTCTTCTTGGCCTCAGTTTCCTCATCTGTTAAAGAAAGAGTTAGTCTACATGATTCCCCAAGGTTTCTTCTCCGTCTAAATATGTAAATCCTATGAGTCTGTGCTTACTGGTACAAAAAAAAAAGAAAAGAAAAGAAAAAACAAGAGTGATGTTTATGGACAGAATGTCCTAAAAGTCTTATTTCAGTTCTAAGCTTTGATAATTTAAACCTTTAAATTTTAATAACTCAGAATTTATAGTATAACACAAAAACTAAAACACCGCGTAGGTGCATCCATGAATCCCTCCCAGCGCCAAGGCAAAAGGTGGGATTGTGGACCTGGCTGGCTTCGTCAGGAGCCGAAGGCTCCCTTGGGACCTCAGGTCAGGATGGGCTGGGATAACCTGGGGATTTCAGTTGCCTGGGGCAACCACCAGATGGGAAAGGATGCTCCATACTCAGAGAAGCACTTGTGCCTAGGCTCCAGGTGTCCTTGTGAGTCCCAGTCTCTATGGTGACATCTTGCCATTCCAGGAAGGATTATTTAGGTAACTTTGGGGTGGGAAAGAGGTCATTCCCTGTATGTCTCAGGCTATGGAGGCAGTCAACATCCCCCACCCCCTGGCTCTGTAGTTATGACTCATTATATATGGGGATTCTATTAGAGAGACCCCACAGGGTCTGCTCCCCAGCATAAAGCCCAGCATCTCTGTGGGGACCCCAGGATCAACGTGTATTTTTGCTCCTAAATGTTTTCCCTAAATGTCAGGACCAGCCTGAGTCTGAGGAAGATCCTCGTGGGTGCTGAGACCTGAACTAGGTCTTTTTTTCCCCACCTGCATCCCAAGTCAAGCCCCTCCACTCTTGAAGGGGGCAGCTAGGTTAATCTGTGGATAGAGATCTAGACCTTGAAATGGGAGGACCTCGATTCAAATCTGGCCTCTGACACTTCCTAGCTTGTGTGACCCTGGGAAAGTCACTTGGACCCCACCCCCATTGTTACCACGATTCTGCCTTAGAACCAATATTGGTTCTAAGGCAGATTGTAAGAGATAAAGAAAAGTGCTTGAAGGAGGCTTATGTGGTCAGGGTTGAATAGCAGGAGTCCAAGGGACAGATTAGATAACTGCCTCCGTAGTAGATAGAGCACCAGGATCTAGAGTCAGGTATATCTGAGTTTGAATCCAATTTCAGACACTTATTAGCTTTGTGATACTTAATTTCTGTTCATCTTAAATTTTTCATCTGTGAAATGGGTATAATAGTACCACCTACCTACAACTATCAGGGCTTCTGTGAGGATCAAATGAGATAATAATTGTAAAATGCTTAGCACACAATAATCTATGTAAATATTAGCTATTATTATTCAAATTCTGACTTGGCAATTTACAAAAAGAATAGCAGAAATAACTATTCAGATTTCTATAGTTTTAAAAAAATATTTACAAGGTGTTTTCCTCATAACAATCCTGGTAGGCAGTAGTATAAGTTATTATACCCATTTTACAGATGAGGAAATTGACTCTGAGACCCCAAAAACACTTTTCCAAGATCACAAGTAAATGGTAGAGCAAAGCCTTGAACACTGGCTTTCTGACTTCCAAATGCTTTGGCTCTAATGTTTTCCCCCTTTTCCTTCAGGCTGTCTCTTGCTTGTGATGTAAGTACTCTGTGTGTGTAGTCCCTTACCATCTGGAGGCTTGCTGTGATCTAGCTTATCTTGAAAGGATAGAGCAACGTTCTGTGATCATGGAGTTAGAATTAGGTCAACTAGTCACTTAGTGACAGAGAAAGCCTTTGAATCTAGAGCCAGAGATCTTTCCTCCTGCACTGTGATGGCCCCCAAATTACAGCCTTTCTCTTAGGCCCATCGGTTTGACTCGAAGGCCTAGATTTCTGAGCACAAATAAAGTAAGTAGGCAGATAATTTACCCATTTCAAACTGAGAAAATTATGGCAAAAGGAAGAAATAAGTCGTTCAAAGTTACTTAGTAAGTTAGAAACTGAGCTGCTGCTCCCACCTGATTTTTTTTCTTTCAGATTTTGCTAAGGTAGAGGTCATGGGATTTTATGGACCGTTTGGGGAGGTGGAGTTTCAAGAAATCATCTAGTATAATAATAGAATGTTAAGAATCCTTGTAGTTCAATTGTATCTGGACTCTTCGTGACCCCATTTGGGGTTTTCTTGGCAAAGATTCTAGAGCGCCAGAGTGGTTAGAGTACCTAGAGTTGCCATTGCCTTCTCTAGTTTATTTTACAGATGAGGAAACTGAGTCAAACAGGGTTAAGTGACTTGGCCAGGGTTACACAGCGAGGAAGTGTCTGAGGGCAAATTTGAACTTAGAAAGACAAGTCTTCCTCAGGCTAGGCTCGGTGCTCTAACCACCTAGCGGCCCTTAAGGATCCTTAGCCCACATCTAATCTAACTCCTTCAGTTTACAGATAAGATAAATGAGGCATGTAGAAGGGAAGGGATGCTGTTACCACCTTGGTACTTGCCCAGAGAGCCTGCTGGTGGGTCTTTCTGCTCCATTTCTCTTTATTGCACTACCTCCTCCACTCAGCTGGTCAAGCGATCTTTTCAAAAGTGCACAACTGACCGCTTCCTCCCCTTACTCAATAAACTCTAGTGGTTTCCTATCACCTTCAGGATCCAACATCAAATTTTCTGTTAGGCATTCCTTCACAGCCTGGCCTCACCCCATTCACTTTTCCACTCTAATGCTTTCCACTCTTCCCCCTTGTACTCTGTCATCCAGCGATGCTCACCTCCTTGCTAGTCCCTGTACAAGACATTTCCATCTCCCAATTCCAGGCATTTCCACTAATTGTCCCCCATGCCTGGAATGCTTTCCCTCTTCACCTTTACCTTCTGGTTCCCTGGCTTCCTTCAAATCCCAGCTGAAAGCTCACCTTCTACAAGAAGCTTTCCCTACCCACTTAGTTCTAGGGTCTTTACTCTGATGTTCGCCTTGTTTATGAGTTGTTTGCATGCTGTCTCCCCCATTATACTTTGAGCTCTTTGAGAGAAGCTAATATTCAAATCTGGTTTCAGATGCTAGCTGTGTGACCTTAGGCAAGTCACTTAACCCTCCTTGCCTCAGTTTTCTCATTTGTAAAATGAGCTGGGGAAGGAAAGGGCAAACCAATGCAGAATATTTGCCAAGATAATCCCAAGTGGGTTCAAGAAGAGTCAGACATGACTAGAATGCCTGAATGACAATAAAAATATTTGTTGACTTTCTTTGCAGCTGTAGAGCTTAACCCTATTAGAGTAGATGCCCAACACATAGGGGGTACTTCAAGTCTATATTGTCTGTCTATATGGTCACAGAGCTTGTCATATAGTCAGTTGGAAGGCTGGACCCAGAATCCAGGTATTCTGACTTCCCAGTACAGAGCTATTTTGACTCATTTGTTCTCTTTCCTAGATGTAAACTTTACTCTCTTCTTCCTACCCAGGAGAGATGTGTCTCCTGAGGGTTTAACATTCATTCTTGTCCATTTCTCTGAAGTTATTTTCCTTAAGGTAAGGAGAACTATTTTCTTCATGGAACTTCAAGTGATTGGAGGGAGACCAGGTTGTGTGAATGCCCAGAACCAGGGGTTGGAATAATGAGTTTGGGGATCAGTGAGAAGTCCAGTTTGGTTGGGACATAGAAAGTGTTGAGGTGAATAATACAAAATAGAGTTGGAAAAGTGATTAGAACTAGGCTGTGAGACTTTTCTGATAAGATAGAGAATTCTCAGAGGGTCATGCTCTGATTACTGGGTTCCCATGATCTGGCTAAGCAAAATTTCTTGGAGACCAGAAGCTCCAGAAAAAGTGCTGGCCCTTCTCCTCCCACTCCATCTAGACAATCTTAGAACTAACGATAGAATTAAAGGATAGGGGACAATGAGCCCCATTCTCACCTCCTCCTTGCCCCAAGCCAGGGCACAAATCACTACCTCTCCCTTCCCCTACCATTCACCACGTATATGATTTTGCAAATCAGAACTAGTTGGAGTGTCCCTTCAAGCACCCTAAATCTCAGCAGCTGCTCAAGTTTCCAATATTTACTGTTTGTGTGATTTTGAGTAAGCTTTAGGAGTCTTGTAGCTCTAGGTCTATGATCTTTGACTAATTAACTGAAAGAATTACAAGGAGGAAATGCCTATGGCTCTCTCTCTCTCTCTTAAATCCCCCAGAATCTCTCCTGTGAGAACTTGGGCAGGGTTTGCAAAAACACCTTTCCATCTTCTCCAGGTTTCTCAGACAGGTAAACCCCCTTGCCAGATTGATTGTAAAGCACCTCCCCCAACAGCTCCAAAGCAAAAGTGTCCACTCTAGTCTGATCAGGATGCCACACCACAAGGATAGAAGGTCAGTGTCACTACTGTAAGTTGAGGAAGAGGGAGGGGAAGACTGCTTTCCCTCCAACCCACATCAAGGCAGGGAAGGATGCTCAAGGTATCATCATGCACCCAAAAGAAAAATCTCAGTCTCAGTCCTCCAAGAGGGTGGGGCCCCAATGAGTTTATGCTTTTGAATAAACTACAGTGTTGGCAGTCCTCTCCCTTTCCAGCAGCAGCCCAGATCGAGTGCAGGAGATAAGGGGAGTTGGCAAGCCAGTAGAGCAGCCTGTCCTGGCAGAACTTTCAATCGCAATTGTGCAAACATGACCCTCCTTAAATTCTTTATGCCAACTCTGTTATCTTGTTAGCAAACAGGGATCAAGCAGCATTAACCCAAGCCTTACAAAATCCCTGGGGAAGCTGAATTACACCACAAAGCAGCCACATAGCGACGAACAAACAAGAGTGGCAAACATCAAATAGCAGAGTTCCATATCCTGATCTCACCAATAAATCCAAAGGTTACAAAAGTTTTCAGTGTTCTCTTGTCTAACCCAATGGCTTTTTCATAGTTCTCATCCTACTTGAGATCCCTGCAGGTCACAGTCCTAGTGGTCACTTCTTCCTTGGGGATCCTTTTATCTCCTTAGCTTTCATGATATTGCTCTCTCTCAGTCTTCTTCCTCCTTGTCTGACCACTTCTTCTAAGCTTCCTAGGCTTGGCATCCATGTTCCAGTCTTTAAGTGTGTCTCTTCCCCAGAGTTCTGTCCTAGGTCTCCTCTCTCTCAGTGCTGTTTCTGATAATCTCATACACTCTCCAAGGTTCACATATCATCTTTTTACAGATGATTCCTAGATCTATATATCCAGTTCTCATATCTCTTCCGAATTCCAGTCTCCCATCACCATCTGCCTATAGAACATCTTTGCCCACAAGTCAAAAACCAACATATCCAAAATGGGACTCATTATCTTCCACTTCCCCAAACCCTGAGTTCCTGAAAACTTTTCTATTAAAAAAAAAACAACCTTTATCTTCCATCTTAGAATCAACACTGTGAATTGGTTCCAAGGCAAAAGAGCAATAAAGGGTGTAGGTAAGGTAATGAGGGTTAAGCAAGTTGCCCAGAGTCACATAGCTAAGAAGTATCTGAGGCCAAATTTAAACCCAGGATCTCCCTTCTCTAGGCCTGGCTCTTGATCCCCTGAGCCATCTCGCTTCCCCCTCTATTTTAGTTGAGGACACTATCTTGTGCTTTTCCAATCCTCCTCTCTACCCCAGGCACCCAAGTTTCAAGATACCTTGAATCATACTTGACTCTTCTTGTTGTTTATCCATTAAGTTGCCATGGTCTGTTGACTCTATCTCTATAAGACTGCTTTTATCCATTCCCTTTTCTTTACTCCCACAGTGGCCATCCTTGTTCGGGTCCCTATTACTTTTCACCTGAACTGCTTTAATAGCCTCCTACTCAGTGTCCCTATGCTCTGACTTTCCTCTCTTCAATCCATTTTCCACTCAGTTACTAAAGTAATTTTCTTATGACACAAATCTGATCATGTCATGTTACTCCTCTATTGCAAAACTCTTACTTGACTTGACTTCCTATTGCTTCCAATATAAACCACGTGTTTCTTAGCCTGACTTTTAAAGCTCTCTAAAGTCTGGCTCCAACCAACCTTTCCAGCACTATTTCATGCTAATTTCCCCCTCCCTCCTCCATGTTCCAACCAAAGTGGACTTATTACTATTTCCTAAACTCAGTGTTTTGTCTTTGGCCTCCATGCATTCACACAAGCTGCTCCTCATGCCCGGGAGGCATGCTCCCATCTCTGTTCCTCAGGATCCTTGCATTTCTTTAGCTCAAATAACACTGACATTTGAAAAGCCTTTTCTGACATCCCTGCTGGTCTCTAAAATTCTTCTCCTCTTTGAATTATTTCATATTTGTTTTTCTTTGTACGTGGTGACAGTAAGAGGGAAGTTTGAAAGAGGGCTGAACTTGAGGAGAATGATAATGTAATTAGATTGGCAATCTGCCATAAACCATCCATACCTATGTATCTTGTGCAACTCATTCTTTCCTATCTAAAATGAAAAGGAGGAGGTGGGGCTCTTACCAGTCACTACCCCTTAGAAAGCCCATTCTCTGATGGGTGTCTGCCACAGCCTTGAGGTGATCTTGGGAAAGTGGTAAGTATGCTAAAGGAGTAGGGAGAATTTTTTTTTCTCAATTCACTGGTGTTGGCCTCAATGTGAGTACCCTCTCAGGGTTAGGTTATAACTGCCTTGAAAGACTTACACGACTTTCAGAAGAATTCAACGTATGTCATTTACAAGAGATACACAAGGCAGAAAGACACACACAGAATTAAAATTAAGGGCTGGAGGAGAACCTATTATACTTCAGCTGGGATAAAAAAGGCAGGGGTAGCAATCATGACCTGAGACAAAGAAAAATAAAAATAGATCTAATTAAAAAAGATAATCCGGGAAACTATATATTGCTAAAAGAAACCATAGACAATGAAATAGTATCAAAAATTTTATAGCAATTGTGATAAAGATCTCATTTCTCAAATTTTTAGGGATCTCATTCAAATTTGTAAAAATATAAGTCATTCTCAAACTGATAAATGGTCAAAGGATATGAATAGGCAGTTTTCAGAAAAAGAAATCAAAGATATCTGTAGTCAGATGAAAATATTCTAAATCCTGCTTGATTAGAGAAATGCAAATTAAAACAACTATGAGGTATCACCTCATACCTATCAGAAATTCCAAATCCTTGAGGGGATGAGGAAAAATAAGTACACTAATAAACTGATGGTGGAGTTGTGAACTGATCTGACCATTCTGGAAAACAATTTGAAGGTATACCAAAGGGCTAGAAAACTGTGCATACTCTTTTGACCCAGCAATACCACTAATCAGTCTGTACCCTAAAGAGATCAAAGAAAACAGAAAAATGATCAATGTGCACAAAAATATTCATAGTAGCTCTTTGCGGGCTGCCAAAGAATTGGAAGTTGAGGGGATATTCATCAAATGCAGAATGGCTGAACAAGTCATGGGCATATGATTATTATGGCATTCTATTATGCCAAGAGAAATGATGAGGGGGGTGGTTGCAGAAAAAATATGGCAAGATCTACATGAACTGATGCAAAGTGAAGTGAGATGACCTGGGAGATCATTATGTACTGTAATACTAATGTTGTAACGATGATCCATTGTGAAAGACTTGGCTATTCTGCTCAATACCGTGATCCAAGATACTTCGAAAGGATTCATGATAAAAAAAAATGATATCTGCCTCCAGAGAGAGAATTAATGAACTTGGAGTGTAAATTGAAGTATAATTTTCTTGCTTTCTTTTGTTTTGTTTTGCTAATATGACTAATATGGCAGTATGTTTTACATGATTTCACATGCATACATAACTAATATCATTTCGCTTGCCTTCTCAGTGGATGGGGTAGGGGCAGGTGGGAGGAAGAGAAATTGGAACTCAAAATTTTAAAAAAGAAAAGAATGTTAAAAAAAAAAAAGAAAGAATGTTTGAGAAAACTCATCCCAGAAGCAGACTGGATTGGCTCAGGGAAGGCCTGAAGGCAGGGCAGACAGATAGGAATTTGTTTTACTAATCTAGGCATGAAGTCATGAGTGCCTAGGCTAAGGTGGTTGCACTGTGGAAGATCAGGAGAGATTGAGTCTGGGAGATAATACACAGATGGTACTGGTGGAACTTGGTAACTGATTGGATATAGAGGAATGAACGAGGAGGAATAAAAAATAGCTCTAAGGTTACGTGTGTGTGTGTGTGTGTGTGTAGTATGATTCATAAAATTCTTCAAGTGGGAAGGAACTTTAGAAGTTTAATCCAACCCTCTCTTTTCATAGATAATAATAGATGGTGTTTATATAGTACCTTAAGGTATACAAAGCACTACTATATGAAGGAGGCAATATTTTATCATCCTTATTTTGTGGAAGCTGACATAGAGAAGTACAGTGACTTCTCTAAGGTCACATAGCTAGGTTTTTGAATGTAGGGTTTAGAAATAGAAAGATCTAAGTTCAAATCCAGCTTCAGCTCTATCTAGCCCTGTGACTGGGCAAGTCACTTAACTCCTATTGCTAGCCCTTGCTTCTCTTCTGTCTTAGAATTAATGCTAAGAAAGAAGGTAAAAGTTCAACCCACCCCAAATTCAGTCTCAGTTGTGTTACTAGTTACTACTTTTGTAATCCTGGGCAATTCACTTATACACTACCTCAATTTCCCCTACTTTTTTTTTTAAAACCCTTGTACTTCGGTGTATTGTCTCATAGGTGGAAGATTGGTAAGGGTGGGCAATGGGGGTCAAGTGACTTGCCCAGGGTCACACAGCTGGGAAGTGGCTGAGGCCGGGTTTGAACCTAGGACCTCCCATCTCTAGGCCTGACTCTCACTCCACTGAGCTACCCAGCTGCCCCTCCCCTACTTTTAAATGGAAATAATAATAGCACCTACTCTTAAGGTTGTTTGAGGATCAAATGAGACAATATTCATAAGGTGCTTTAGCTCAGAACCTGGCACATAGTAGGCACTTAATATTAATGTTCCCTTCCCTTCCCACTCCAAAATTCAAGGCTCTGCTACCCCTCATACTCCAGGTGCCTTACAATCTACAATTGTTTATTGATGAAGAAACAGGGACCCAAAGATGTGAAGTGATTTGCTCATATTCACAAAGAAATATAGCAACAGAAACATTTAGCCTTGGGGGAGCCAAGAAGGTTGAGTAAAATGAGTGCTCTCTTTGGAGTGATGGTATCTGGGTTCCAGTCTTTACTTCTGAGTGACTAAGTGTCTCAGCTCTCTCATCTGTCAAATTATGGGGTTGTACTTGGTAACCACTAAAGTCCCTTCCAGGTCTAAATCTTATGACTATTTTCACTATTATGTATTGTTCCCCTACCCTCATCCAGAATCCATCCAAGTCACATCTTTTTATTTTCCACCACCCAGGCTATCCAGAGGCACTGAAAATGTGTAGGTGCGGGTGTGCATGCGTGTGTGTGTGTGTGTGTGTGTGTGTGTGTGTGATCCCACAAGTAGAGCCAGCTTCCACTACTAAATCCCAGTCTTTACTACTTTCATTTCTTTTGGTGCCCAGCGTGTAGCCCTTGGTCATCTTCTTTGTGTCCCATGGTCCAGGGCTTTAGATGCTTGAATCATTATCTGTTTCCCTGATGCCTATAAATATGTTCTAATCTCCCTTATCCTTTAAAAAATTACTCATTTGTTGGTTACATTAAGATTTCTAGGCATCTCATCCCCTTCTTCTCCTCCCTGGATCATAGAAGGCATTGCTCGACAACAATAACAACTGCTACATAGATATTATATATACTAATAATGTCTTTTAAGTTTTTATTTATCAGTTCTTTCTCTGAACATGGATATTCACAAGTTATTCTCCAAATATTAATTCTGTAAATTTTATATAACATTCTCTTGGTTCTGCTCATTTCACTCTTCATTATTTGATATGGGACTTCCAAATTAAAAAAAATTAATCCATTCATAATTTCTTGTCCCCTATCTTTTAAAATATATAATATAAAATTAATACATATAATATAAATTCTATGCAATAGAATTTACTTCCAGATATCTCATCCTCTCCTTCCACTTCTCACAACATAGAAGGCATCACCTGGCAAATATATATGTATATATAACATTTTTCATGTTTCTATTTCTCAGTTCATTCTCCTGAGGTAAACATTTGTAATTTTTCTTCAAATATTAAAGCTATAGTTGCATATAATATTCTCTTGGTTTTATTTGTTTTATGCCTCATTATCTCATATAGTTCTTTCCAAATAAAAAATGTTCATCATTTCTTATGGTGAAGTAGTATTCCATTATAATCATATACCACAATTTGTTAACCATTCCCAAGCTGATGGACATGCCCTTGATTTCTAGTTCTTTGCCACTACAAAGAGAACTACTATAAATATTTTAGAATATGTAGGTTCTTTTCCTTTTTCCCTGATCTCCTTAGGAAATAGACCCCATATACACAGTTCTATAGATTTCTGGGTAAAATTCAAGATTGCTCTCCAGAATAGCAGGATCAGTTCATGGTTCCACCAACAGTGTATTAGTGTCCCCACTTTTTCCATAACCCCTCCAATATTTGTCATTTCCCCTTTTGTCATTTGAACCAATCTAATGAGTGTGAGATGAGACCTCAGAATTGTTATGGTTTGCATTGCTAAATTACTAAATCCATAGTGATTTAGGGTATTTTTTCCACTTACCTATGTATAGTTCTGATTTCTTCATTCAAAAACTGCACATATCTTTTGCCCATTTACCAGCCGGGAGTGGCTCTAATTCCTATAAATTTGACAATATTCTCTGTATATTTTAGATGTGAGACCTCTATTTGAGAGACTATCTATGGAATATTTTCCCTATTTTTTTGCTTTCCTTCTAATTTTAGCAGCATTTGTTTTATTTGTACAAAATTTTTCAGTTTAATGTACTCAAAATGATTTGTTTTTACCTCTCACAATGCTCTCCATCTCTTGTTTACTCATAAATTCTTCTCCTAGCCATAAATCTGATAGGTAATTTGTTCCCTTTTCTTCTGATTTGCTTATGATGTCTCCTTTTATGTTTAGACCATTTATCCATTTTTATCTTAGTGAATAGTGTAGGATATTGGTCTATACCTACTTTTTGCCGAATTACTTTCCAGTTGTTCCAGAAAGAATAATTTCTTATCCCAATAGTCTGGATGTATACTTTTGTCAAATACAAGGTTACTATAATCTTTTACTACTGTTTGTTGTATGTCTTCCTGTACAAAAAACAAATCAAATCTTCCACTTGACTCCTCCTTTTGATTTACTGTCCTATATCTAACTTTTATTTTATAGCCAATTTCTTAGAAAAAATATAATCAGAAAAAGGAAAATGAGTCATCTATACAAAAATACTTATAGAACCATTTTTTTTAAACCCTTGTACTTCGGTGTATTGTCTCATAGGTGGAAGATTGGTAAGGGTGGGCAATGGGGGTCAAGTGACTTGCCCAGGGTCAGACAGCTGGGAAGTGGCTGAGGCCGGGATTGAACCTAGGACCTCCCGTCTCTAGGCCTGACTCTCACTCCACTGAGCTACCCAGCTGCCCCCCAGAACCATTTTTTTTTTATGTTGGCAAGGAATTGGAAACTAAGAGAGTACCCATCAACAACTAGGGAATGAATGAATAAATTGTGGTGCATAAATGGAAAGGAATACCATTGTCCCATAAGAAATGAGAGAGGGAACGGTTTCAGAGATACTTTAGAAAATTTGGATGAATTTGTGGAAGAGAAGAGAAGAGAGCAGAGCCAGAAGAACAGTTTTATATGATAACAACAACTGTAAAGACAAATAGCTCTGAAAGACTTAAGAGCTCTGATCAATGCAATGACCAACCAAAATTCCAGAAGATCCAGGAAGCAACATGATGTTTATCTTCTGAAAAAAGAGATGAACTTAGAGTGCAGATTGAAATAGTTTTTGAACATTGTCAATGTAGGAATTTGTTTTACATGCTTATGCATATTTGCTATAAGAGTTTTGTTTTTCTTTCTTTTCCAACGAGTGGGAAGGAGAGAAAATAGATTTTCATTCTCAAAAAATTTTAGTTTCATTTAAAAAAATCTACTTTTCCTTTCTCCCTTTCTCCTCTTACTCCTTAAGCCCTTGCAATCTGAACTAAAATTGCTCTCTCCAAAGTCACTGGTGACCTTTTAATAACAAAACCTAATGACATCATCTTTGTCCTTATCTTTATTGACCTGTCTATAATATTTGACATGGTTTATCACTCCCTTCTGCTGCATACTGTCTTCTATCTGAGTTTTCATGACAATGCATTCTCACATTTCTCCTCCTATCTGTCAGGCTGCTCCTTATCAGTCTACTTTGCTGGATCATTCATGTTTTGCCCCTATGTGTGACTATTCCCCAAGGCACTGTAGTGGGTTTTCTCCTCTCGTCTCCTCTCGTCTCCTCTCGTCTCCTCTCGTCTCCTCTCGTCTCCTCTCGTCTCCTCTCGTCTCCTCTC